>NC_042997.1:165134359-165186859 GCF_006345805.1 Octopus sinensis | reverse complement strand
CTTAATGACCACCTCGAGAATCCAGTTTCCACAAAAACCGTTGCACAAAGCCAGATTTCATGGAGGGCTGCAACCAGAAAACCACTACTTTCAAAAACAAACGTTGTAAAGCATTTAGAGTGGAGTAAAAACCTACAGAATTGGTCCATAGAGCAGTGGAAGAACGTTATTTTCTCGGACGAATCATCCTCTTCCTTATTTCCGACCACCGGCCAAGTATACGGATGGAGATAGCCAAATGAAGCATCTGACCCAGATGCCTTCTTCCAACTGTTAAACATGGAGGAGGATCTGTGATGATCTGGTGGCTATATCTTGGAAATCCGCTGGCCTAATGGTTTCTTTTCGTGGTAGGATTAATAGTCAAGGCTATTTAAACATTTTATCTGATCAAATTCATCCTATGGTTGCGGAACTGTCTCCGGAGGGAAACGCAATCTTTCAGGATGATAATGCACTAATTCACACAGCTAAAGTTGTTACTGAATGGTACAAGGAATATTCTAATGAAGTTGAACATCTTGCCTAGCCACCACAGTCGCCAGATCTCAATATTATTGAAGATTTATGGTGCATTTTAGAGAAACAAGTAAGGAGTCAATATCCTCCACCATCATCACTTATCACTACAAGAACTGGAAACTGTTTTAGCTGAAGAATGGACAACAATTCATTTGGAAACAATTTTAACTTTGTACGAGTTCATACCTCATAGAATTCAAGCAGTAATTACTGCCAAAGGTGAGCCTATCCCATATTAAAATAAATTTGTTTGAAAATTTAAGGTGTTTCCATTATTTTGTCAAACCCCTGTGTATGTATATATATATATATATATATATATATATATATATAGAGAGAGAGAGAGAGAGAAGAGAGAGAGAGAGAGAAAGTGAGAGAGAGCGATATATATTAATATACATATGTGTGTGTGTGTGTGTATAATTTATTACCTGAAATTTTGGGAAACTGTAGGAGAGGGATTGTCGGTTGTATCGACCACTGTACTCAACTAGTACTCATTTTATCGACCCCAAAAGGATGAAAGGCAAAGATATATATATATTTCAACCTCTTCTCTGGATGTCAAGCCAAGACCATTCAAATGGTTTTGTAATCCCCGAAACAAGTGATAATCAGAAGGAGCAAGGTCTGGCGAGTATGGAGGATGAAGCAATATTTCTCAGCCAAGTTCTTCTAAGTAATCTTTGGTCAGTCGAGCTATGTGAAGACGAGCATTATCGTGGTGGAAGATGACACTTTTTTTGTTGAGTAAGCAGAGTCGTTTTCTGTTCAAAGCAGCTTTCAAACGATGAAGTTGATCTCAGTAGAGATTAGTAGTATTTGTTTGATTGTTGTCTAACAGTTTGTAATGGACAACTCTTGCAATATCCCACCGTACATTCAACATGACTTTCTTTGGATGAAGTCCCCCTCTTGGTTCTTGAACAGGTCATCCTCAACTGATTCACGATCGGTGGCATTTAACGTTATGGTAAAGGATCCACTTCTCATCACCCGTAACAAGCCTTCCTAAAAATGGTTACTTAAGGTGTCGTGAAAGCAATGACTATCAACAAACAGCATGCTGATACAGATTCTCTTGAGACAGTTCATGCGCAACCCAGTTTCCAACCATTGAAACCTTTCCTACCCTTTTCATTTGGCGTAGAACAGTTGTATAGTCTACGTTAAACTGTTCTGCAAGTTCTCTAGAAATAGCAGTTGGATTTTCTGTGACAAAGCTTCCAACTCTTTGGAATCAAGTTGTTTTGAACGACTTTCTTTTGGCTCGTCTTTCAAATTCACGTCCCCACTTCTGAAGCGAGAAAACCATGTCCTGCAACTTCATTCACTCACTACATTATCTACATAAACTCTCTGAAGAAACTTTTCTGCTGTGCTTGCATTGACACCTTTATGAAACTCATAGAGTAAGACATGTCTAATGTGATATTTAGATAGGGCGAACAAGAGTACGAATATAGCAAAAGGTTATGGTCAATACAACCAGAATCTGAAAGAAAAATGTATAAATTACTCACTGTGACATTCTTAAGTTATTGCAAGAGGCTCAATTTTAATAAAATACTGCCTGAAACTGTTTTCTAAAAATATCAGCCATTTCCTTTACACCAACCTGATATATATATATATATATATATATATATATATATATATATATATATATATATATATATACGACGACGAGGGCGACAAGGCCAGCCTTTGAAATACAGGTACTACTCATTTTTGCCAGCTGAGTGGACTGGAGCAAGTGAAATAAAGTGTCTTGCTCAAGGACACAACACGACGCCGGGAATCGAACTCACAACTTTACGATCATGAGCCGAATACCCTAACCACTAAGCCACGCGCCCTCACACACACACATGCACATAGTAAATTCATTTATTCATCCTTGGACGTGGTTGAACAACGAGCTCAACCAGTCGGGATTCACAATGCGGGTTGTACTATTCATCCTTTCAGTCGCTGAATACGGAACGTGGTTCGCTTGACCTCCGTTCGGGTGATTTACCTCACTCTCTAATTCACCCTTGTACGGCAATCCGTCCCCAGATTACCCATTTACAGCTGAGTGAAATGGAGCAACGTGAAACGATGGGTTTTGCTCAAGAACAGGATGTACAACCGGTCTGGGAATCGAAACCACGATTCCGCGATTGTGAGTGCAACACCCCAACCATTAGGCCACGCACCTTCACAAATTTTTGGACGGTCATTGACATTCTTGTGATCCTCTGCCCTTTGACAGATTTTGTTTATCGTCTCACAGGATATAGATTATTTACATTATTTACAATTGACGGATATTTGTCCTCATCTTGTTTGTTGTTAACACAACATTTCGGCTGATATACCCTCCAGCATTCATCAGGTGTCTTGGAGAAATTTCGAACCTGGGTTCTCATTCCTAAGGTATTTTTCGATGTTGTTGCTATTATTATTATTATTATTATTATTATTATTATTATGATTATTATTATTATTATTATCATTATTATTATTATCATTATTATTATTATTATATTATTATTATTATTATTATTATTATTATCATTGTTATTCAGGTCACTGCCCACGGGCATATGGCATAGTGGTTAAGAGCGCGGGCTACTAACCCCAAGATTCCGAGTTCGATTCCAGGCAGTGGCCTGAATAATAATAATAATAATAATAATAATAATAATAAATGCCCTGATGCAGTACCAGGCAGCGGCCCTCATGGCTTTTGATCTTAACTGGTTAGAAGTGTTATCATGTACATTGTTTTGTCTTGGTATAAAAGATGGGCTACAGCGAATATTGTAGCAAAACAGTGAATAAATTTAAGAATATTATTAACTATATTTTCACCTTTGACATCACCAGAAATTGAATCGAAGATTCGAAAGATGAAACTGCACTGAAAATATATTCTCAAATGTATTCAGCGTTGTCTTTTATCTACTCTCATTCCAGTATTGAGTACTTTTAAAACATTTTTATCCTGTTGTAAATTCTGCAATTACACACACACACACACACACACACACCACACACACACACCACTAACACACACACATATATATGTATGCATACACACACATATATATACATACATATATACAGGCATACATGCATACATACATGCACACACAGACACACACACACACATATATGAATATAAATATTCATATATATATGTATGTGTGCATATATATATTATATATATATATATATATATATATATATATATGCATATATATGTATGTATATGTGTGTGTGTATACACACGCATATGTATTTATAGGTTCATATATTCCATCTAAATCATTCTTTCAAATAAAGAATAATGAACAAAGCCATTATACGGAATTTATATTGCCCCTCCCTCAAGCTGCCTTGAATTTAACAGAGATTTTATTCAGAGAATGCTAAAACAAGAAAAGAAGCGGGAAAAAAAAGAAGAAAAAAAAAACTAAGAAAAATGGAAACGTAATTAAGTTTATAATTACGTTGTCGACAGGAATCCACATCGTGTCGTGATTGAAATGGGCGACATTGAATTACTTTTAGTTTTGGCTATATAAAAGAATTAAAATCATCTATGTTAGGAGAAATATAGTCTCCTCAATATATTTTCAGTACATCATAATATTGAGTCATCAGATAAATTTGTTCGTTCTTTCCCGATTTTTATTTTAAATCTTTTCCAGTGATATTTTTTTTATCGTAAAATTTTGTTTGTATTTTTTTTTTAGCGGTATTTTTCTTCTAAAAGTTTTGTTTATCGTTTTTTGCAATTTGTATAAATTTTGCCTCTTTTCAGACATATGAAAATGGAATACCAAGAAGAAGAAAGAAAAAAAAAAAAAAGAAAACGAATTTATTTAACAACCCAATACTAACATACGTATATAGTTTTAATGCCAGATTGAAACAAACAAACAAACAAACCATGTAAACGAGCCTTTAGCTGTTAATATAAACGGTGTGCAAAATACGAATGCTCTTAGATATTTCAGAATATACTAAGCGAGCCGAACTTTTAATATTAGCAATGTAGATTCGGGTAAAGTAAACTTGAAATTTATGTTCGATTTCTAGTGAAACATTATACACTCTTCCATTACTGACACTGATTATTGGTCTTTGCTGGCTGATTGGTTTGGAAATAGATAACCTTTACCAGGCTTTTTATATGATTTAGTCCACTGATGGTAAGCTTGTGGCGCGCATGTCAGCTGTAGAATGCCGCAGATTTTTAGGGGACACGAGATGGACATTAATTAAAAAACAATAGACAATTCAATAAAAAGCAAAGCAAAACAAACTGGCTGTAAGCATTTACCTAAAACTAAAATGTGAAGTTGTGCAGCTTAGAGGTTAGGGGTATTCGGTTCACTATCGCAAGGTCGTGAGTTCGATTCCTGGCGACGCGTTGTGTCCTTGAGCAAGACACTTTATTTCACGTTGCTCCAGTCCACTCAGCTGGCAAAAATGAGACGTATCTGTATTTAAAAGTGCCAGTCTTGTCACATTCTGTGCCCCGCTGATTCCCCCTGAGAACTAAGGTAAGGGTACGCGTGTTTGTGGAGTGCTCAGCCACTTGCACTTTAATTTCACGAGCAGGCTGTTCCGTTGATTGGATCAACTGGAAAACTCGTCGTCGTAACCGACAGAGTGCTAGTTAAAACTAGAATACCCGTTAGTCACACTCCAACGACAGGATCATTATTCCTTTGCCTGACCAAAGCATTTTCATAAGTTTGTCCTAAACGTCCATACTTGTTTTCAGACTTATAGTTAGCCTTTGCTTCATTCGTTCTGCGTAACATAAAGTTTTCCTTCCTTAAGTCACAAGTTACTCTGATGGTTAAAAGAAAGGGTATATATTATATATATATATATATATATTATATATAATATATAATATATTATATATATATATATATATTATATAATATATATATATATGTATGTATGTATGTATGTATGTATACTGCCTTAGACTATCAATTGTCGTAGGGATAATAAGGAAGCCGCATGTGATATACGGCGTGTTTTGAGCTTCTTCAGATCTGACGGACCTATCCCTCCCCATGTCGGAACGTACCTGATTTAACCCCAAAAAAGAAGAGAGAGAGAGAGAGAGAGAGAGAGACAGACAGACAGACAGACAGACAGACAGACAGAGAAAGAAGGAGAAAGAGAGAGAGGGAGAGAGAAAGAGATAGATAGACAGAAAGAGAGAGAGAGAGAGAGAGAGAGAGAGAGAGGTACAGACAGACAGAGAGACAAGCACAGAGGCAGAAGTATTGAGTCCTCTACAGGACTGTTAGATTATGAAAAATGATGAAAAATTAAAGATGTTCTCAGTAGTATTTGTACTTAGCTCGCAAGAACGATGACCGGGAGGCAACCTATTTGTTGCTTTTATGAGTAGGCCAATCCGCCTTATGCATACATACATATGAAAATCCCCCCCACACACACACACAAATAGAAGGAAAGAAGAATAAAAATGAAACAGCGACTCATAAATAGAGATGCTTTTTTTGGGTTTATATTGTTTAGTCATATAGACAGGGATAGAGAAAAGTTTAAAAGAGACTGGTGTTGGCAAAAGAAATTAGAAACAAATGTCATAAGATATTTATTTAGGGAAGAAAGAAGTAATTTGGAACATACATACATACCTGAGTATATATATATACATGCATATATATACATACAAACACACACACACACATATATATATATAAATGATGTATACATATATACATATATATATAGATATATTCTTATATATATATATATTATATATAATATATACATATATATATGTATATATATATATATATATATATATATACATACATATATATATATACATACATATATATATATTTATATATATGTATACATATATTTATATATATATATATATATATATATATATATATATAGTATATATATATATATATATATATATATATATATATATATATATATATATATATGCATTATATATATATATGTATGTATATACATACATACATATGCGTATGAATATATATATGCTTGTATATTGTGTATGTGAGAGAGAGAGAGAGAGAGAGAGAGAAAGAGAAGAGAGAGAGAGAGTATATATACGTTATTTTCTATTTTCTTCTTATGCTAACCCGTATGGTCGGCCCTGTTGATTGTTATAACTCAAAGAAGTATAAGAGTCTGAGATAAAATAATTTGTTGAGCTTTTTGTTTTAATAATAATACTAATAATATAGTTTAGAAACAAAATCTACACGGTGATATACTAAAGATGTTTGATGCCGATGAAATGAAATACTCTCCTTCCTACTTCATTTCTATATCAAACGGAAGAATTTATCTTTTTCTTAAACAGATCTCAACACCCACTTCTTCCTTTTTTTTTTAAAGTCTTCCTTCATATACTAACATTTTGTTTTCCCTTTTCTTCGACTTCTTTTGCACTGCAAAATTGAGATTGCGCCACTGTTAATATAATTTAATAATCTCCACCGGAAGGATATGTCTTGGCCTGTCAACAGCCTACTATCTTATGCTATGATAAATTTATAAGGGCCAGACGGTGTTGGGGGAGTTATTTGCTAAGATTTGTTGGACCACCCGGTCACGAGTCCTTTTTTCCTTATTTTTTTTTTCTAATATCTTTCAAGTGACGTTGATATATATTGGTTAGAATCAACAAGAATTTAGTGTGGAGACATAATGAGAGCAGTTGGCGTGTAATCTGGTAACAATAAATAACCTGGACAGAATGATGGTTTGAATTTAATGGAAACATCACAAAAAATATGTTAAGCAAAGAAAATAGAGAAGCTGAAAATGGAAAGAGATTTATATTTGGATGTTCGTCCCAGAGAGAGTTTTTAAGAAATACACATCCTTCGGAGAGGAAAGTATTAGTTTAAAAACTAATAAAAAGATTAAAAGATTTCTCATTTTGTACAACTATGCTGTTCAAACAAAGGGGGGGGGGGGAGGGAATTACCATTTCCTGTTTAATTGTAGGTTACATTTAAGAATTTTATAATGGAGTTTTGAGGTTGGGATGTTTTTAATACATTCTACACACATACATATATATATATATGCAAACAGACACATACATATGCGTGTATATATATATATATAATTATTCTCTCTCTCTGTTTCTCGCTCTCTTTCTCTCTCTCTGTATATGTAATGTATATATACATACACACACACACACATATATGTACATGCATGTATATATATATATATATATATATATATCTATATTGTATAAAGGGCATTATTACACATAAATGCCTCACACTAGGAGGGACAAAGTCATTACTACCAAAAATTATACTAATCATACCCAAATGCAGTTTTTCAAAGCAAGACATTTAAAAATGAATTATGTTCTGTATCACCGTGATTTCACATACAACTTGCGTCTAATGATCGTCAGCAGAACTGATTCTGAATACATCATAAATAAACCAACCTTATGTAGCGAAGACGAACAGACAACTGTTCACTCCGGCCAAGCACATGGAATGTTTATAAATCATATATCCGGTAAATGGCGGGCTTTTTACGAACTGCATGTCGGGTAATGAAAAGTATTTCGGAATAAGTTTAACAATTAAGGATAATCTCTTAATAAGGGATCTTAACAAGAAATTATCGGGTAGCTAGCGTGAAAACCTCATAAAAGAAAAGAATCCGAAAATAATTTTTTTCTTTTGAACAAATTAATTATATCTATATTGTATAAAGGGCATTATTACACATAAATGCCTCACACTAGGAGGGACAAAGTCATTACTACAAAAATTATACTAATCATACCCAAATGCAGTTTTTCAAAGCAAGACATTTAAAAATGAATTATGTTCTGTATCACCGTGATTTCACATACAACTTGCGTCTAATGATCGTCAGCAGAACTGATTCTGAATACATCATAAATAAACCAACCTTATGTAGCGAAGACGAACAGACAACTGTTCACTCCGGCCAAGCACATGGAATGTTTATAAATCATATATCCGGTAAATGGCGGGCTTTTTACGAACTGCATGTCGGGTAATGAAAAGTATTTCGGAATAAGTTTAACAATTAAGGATAATCTCTTAATAAGGGATCTTAACAAGAAATTATCGGGTAGCTAGCGTGAAAACCTCATAAAAGAAAAGAATCCGAAAATAATTTTTTTCTTTTGAACAAATTAATTATATCTATATTGTATAAAGGGCATTATTACACATAATGCCTCACACTAGGAGGGACAAAGTCATTACTACCAAAAATTATACTAATCATACCCAAATGCAGTTTTTCAAAGCAAGACATTTAAAAATGAATTATGTTCTGTATCACCGTGATTTCACATACAACTTGCGTCTAATGATCGTCAGCAGAACTGATTCTGAATACATCATAAATAAACCACCTTATGTAGCGAAGACGAACAGACAACTGTTCACTCCGGCCAAGCACATGGAATGTTTATAATCATATATCCGGTAAATGGCGGGCTTTTTACGAACTGCATGTCGGGTAATGAAAAGTATTTCGGAATAAGTTTAACAATTAAGGATAATCTCTTAATAAGGGATCTTAACAAGAAATTATCGGGTAGCTAGCGTGAAAACCTCATAAAAGAAAAGAATCCGAAAATAATTTTTTTCTTTTGAACAAATTAATTATATCTATATTGTATAAAGGGCATTATTACACATAATGCCTCACACTAGGAGGGACAAAGTCATTACTACCAAAAATTATACTAATCATACCCAAATGCAGTTTTTCAAAGCAAGACATTTAAAAATGAATTATGTTCTGTATCACCGTGATTTCACATACAACTTGCGTCTAATGATCGTCAGCAGAACTGATTCTGAATACATCATAAATAAACCAACCTTATGTAGCGAAGACGAACAGACAACTGTTCACTCCGGCCAAGCACATGGAATGTTTATAAATCATATATCCGTAAATGGCGGGCTTTTTACGAACTGCATGTCGGGTAATGAAAAGTATTTCGGAATAAGTTTAACAATTAAGGATAATCTCTTAATAAGGGATCTTAACAAGAATTATCGGGTAGCTAGCGTGAAAACCTCATAAAAGAAAAGAATCCGAAAATAATTTTTTTCTTTTGAACAAATTAATTATATCTATATTGTATAAAGGGCATTATTACACATAAATGCCTCACACTAGGAGGGACAAAGTCATTACTACCAAAAATTATACTAATCATACCCAAATGCAGTTTTTCAAAGCAAGACATTTAAAAATGAATTATGTTCTGTATCACCGTGATTTCACATACAACTTGCGTCTAATGATCGTCAGCAGAACTGATTCTGAATACATCATAAATAAACCAACCTTATGTAGCGAAGACGAACAGACAACTGTTCACTCCGGCCAAGCACATGGAATGTTTATAAATCATATATCCGGTAAATGGCGGGCTTTTTACGAACTGCATGTCGGGTAATGAAAAGTATTTCGGAATAAGTTTAACAATTAAGGATAATCTCTTAATAAGGGATCTTAACAAGAATTATCGGGTAGCTAGCGTGAAAACCTCATAAAAGAAAAGAATCCGAAAATAATTTTTTTCTTTTGAACAAATTAATTATATCTATATTGTATAAAGGGCATTATTACACATAATGCCTCACACTAGGAGGGACAAAGTCATTACTACCAAAAATTATACTAATCATACCCAAATGCAGTTTTTCAAAGCAAGACATTTAAAAATGAATTATGTTCTGTATCACCGTGATTTCACATACAACTTGCGTCTAATGATCGTCAGCAGAACTGATTCTGAATACATCATAAATAAACCAACCTTATGTAGCGAAGACGAACAGACAACTGTTCACTCCGGCCAAGCACATGGAATGTTTATAAATCATATATCCGGTAATGGCGGGCTTTTTACGAACTGCATGTCGGGTAATGAAAAGTATTTCGGAATAAGTTTAACAATTAAGGATAATCTCTTAATAAGGGATCTTAACAAGAAATTATCGGGTAGCTAGCGTGAAAACCTCATAAAAGAAAAGAATCCGAAAATAATTTTTTTCTTTTGAACAAATTAATTATATCTATATTGTATAAAGGGCATTATTACACATAAATGCCTCACACTAGGAGGGACAAAGTCATTACTACAAAAATT
The DNA here is from genome assembly GCF_006345805.1 of Octopus sinensis. Classification (NCBI taxonomy): domain Eukaryota; kingdom Metazoa; phylum Mollusca; class Cephalopoda; order Octopoda; family Octopodidae; genus Octopus; species Octopus sinensis. The sequence continues at coordinate 165,176,121 of NC_042997.1, read as the reverse complement.
ATACTAATCATACCCAAATGCAGTTTTTCAAAGCAAGACATTTAAAAATGAATTATGTTCTGTATCACCGTGATTTCACATACAACTTGCGTCTAATGATCGTCAGCAGAACTGATTCTGAATACATCATAAATAAACCAACCTTATGTAGCGAAGACGAACAGACAACTGTTCACTCCGGCCAAGCACATGGAATGTTTATAAATCATATATCCGGTAAATGGCGGGCTTTTTACGAACTGCATGTCGGGTAATGAAAAGTATTTCGGAATAAGTTTAACAATTAAGGATAATCTCTTAATAAGGGATCTTAACAAGAAATTATCGGGTAGCTAGCGTGAAAACCTCATAAAAGAAAAGAATCCGAAAATAATTTTTTTCTTTTGAACAAATTAATTATATCTATATTGTATAAAGGGCATTATTACACATAAATGCCTCACACTAGGAGGGACAAAGTCATTACTACCAAAAATTATACTAATCATACCCAAATGCAGTTTTTCAAAGCAAGACATTTAAAAATGAATTATGTTCTGTATCACCGTGATTTCACATACAACTTGCGTCTAATGATCGTCAGCAGAACTGATTCTGAATACATCATAAATAAACCAACCTTATGTAGCGAAGACGAACAGACAACTGTTCACTCCGGCCAAGCACATGGAATGTTTATAAATCATATATCCGGTAAATGGCGGGCTTTTTACGAACTGCATGTCGGTAATGAAAAGTATTTCGGAATAAGTTTAACAATTAAGGATAATCTCTTAATAAGGGATCTTAACAAGAAATTATCGGGTAGCTAGCGTGAAAACCTCATAAAAGAAAAGAATCCGAAAATAATTTTTTTCTTTTGAACAAATTAATTATATCTATATTGTATAAAGGGCATTATTACACATAAATGCCTCACACTAGGAGGGACAAAGTCATTACTACCAAAAATTATACTAATCATACCCAAATGCAGTTTTTCAAAGCAAGACATTTAAAAATGAATTATGTTCTGTATCACCGTGATTTCACATACAACTTGCGTCTAATGATCGTCAGCAGAACTGATTCTGAATACATCATAAATAAACCAACCTTATGTAGCGAAGACGAACAGACAACTGTTCACTCCGGCCAAGCACATGGAATGTTTATAAATCATATATCCGGTAAATGGCGGGCTTTTTACGAACTGCATGTCGGGTAATGAAAAGTATTTCGGAATAAGTTTAACAATTAAGGATAATCTCTTAATAAGGGATCTTAACAAGAAATTATCGGGTAGCTAGCGTGAAAACCTCATAAAAGAAAAGAATCCGAAAATAATTTTTTTCTTTTGAACAAATTAATTATATCTATATTGTATAAAGGGCATTATTACACATAAATGCCTCACACTAGGAGGGACAAAGTCATTACTACCAAAAATTATACTAATCATACCCAAATGCAGTTTTTCAAAGCAAGACATTTAAAAATGAATTATGTTCTGTATCACCGTGATTTCACATACAACTTGCGTCTAATGATCGTCAGCAGAACTGATTCTGAATACATCATAAATAAACCAACCTTATGTAGCGAAGACGAACAGACAACTGTTCACTCCGGCCAAGCACATGGAATGTTTATAAATCATATATCCGGTAAATGGCGGGCTTTTTACGAACTGCATGTCGGGTAATGAAAAGTATTTCGGAATAAGTTTAACAATTAAGGATAATCTCTTAATAAGGGATCTTAACAAGAAATTATCGGGTAGCTAGCGTGAAAACCTCATAAAAGAAAAGAATCCGAAAATAATTTTTTTCTTTTGAACAAATTAATTATATCTATATTGTATAAAGGGCATTATTACACATAAATGCCTCACACTAGGAGGGACAAAGTCATTACTACCAAAAATTATACTAATCATACCCAAATGCAGTTTTTCAAAGCAAGACATTTAAAAATGAATTATGTTCTGTATCACCGTGATTTCACATACAACTTGCGTCTAATGATCGTCAGCAGAACTGATTCTGAATACATCATAAATAAACCAACCTTATGTAGCGAAGACGAACAGACAACTGTTCACTCCGGCCAAGCACATGGAATGTTTATAAATCATATATCCGGTAAATGGCGGGCTTTTTACGAACTGCATGTCGGGTAATGAAAAGTATTTCGGAATAAGTTTAACAATTAAGGATAATCTCTTAATAAGGGATCTTAACAAGATCTTATACAATATAGATATAATTAATTTGTTCAAAAGAAAAAAATTATTTTCGGATTCTTTTCTTTTATGAGGTTTTCACGCTAGCTACCCGATAATTTCTTGTTAAGATCCCTTATTAAGAGATTATCCTTAATTGTTAAACTTATATATATATATATATATACATACATACATACGTTATGTATATATATATATATATATATATATACATACACGCATACATGCATATATATATTATACATATATACGTACACACACGTGCACACACATGCATGTACACACACACGCACATGCACATACACACACACGCACATTTACATACACACACACACGCACACACACAGATATGTTTAGTCTTCGACTGGACATAATACTTTGCTGAGAAACAGATGCACCTCAGTAACCTGACTAATTTGCACTGGGTTTCCCACTGTTTGATGATGATTCTAAAAATATGCGAAACGTTCGACAACGTCAGTGTCTTATGTGTCTTGGAAGCCTTTGTCTCGGAAGCCTTTCCTATCTTCAAGAATTCGATCTTTATTCATGCATGTTCCTCAGTAAAATCTTGTGTTCGGGAAAATGTTATGTCATTGACGTTTTGAATATGAGCAGATGTCCACCAGTTTTGGTTGTCAGGCATTGAATGTCGCTAATCTGAAGAAAGTGTTCTAGCCGGGTAAACATAGTCAGGTCGTTGTTATTGACTCATCTATTGGTAAAAATAATTCATCTTATCTCATATAATGGAAGAATACTTTTCCTGTAGAGAGCAATTCAACAAATTCACCTCTCGAAATATCTCTAATAGAATAGAGAGGCGTGCGATGTTGTCATGAAAGGCAATGCTTTTAGTGTCTGTTTTTGCAGCAAAATGTCCGCTATTTCCGATCGCTCTTTAAAATTTCGAAACCGAAAAGTTGCTTCGAGACAAGCTTCTCATCTCTGTGACCGAAAATATTTCCACGTGTATGGAGTCAAAATTTTCACACAGCACCCTAAACTAACGAGTATTAAGTCTTCAACTTTTTATATAATGGATTACATGTAAGACACAAATTATAGTAAATATCTTAACTCAGTAAAGTTTTGGACAACAATAGCTTGGCAGTAAGTAGTGAAATGATCGCTGGTAGGCGAAAGACCTTTCTTTGCAAATACAACAAAACTGCATTTTACTCCGAGCATAGCCAATGCTACATCTCGCCAAATGTGTTCTAGTTTTCCCCACTATATTCCTTATTTTGCAAAGTAGATTGAAGCATCGTTAATAAGGTCTCATATCGTCGCTGTTGTTTCTAGCGGAAGGTTGAATACGTGCTCATCTTTCAGCTGATCATCAATAATTTATAAGTAAAGCAGTTCATTTGAGTACAGTTACAAGTATCAGTGACTCATCGAGTTGAACGCAAACTTATGTATTATCGCGCATCTCAATATTCTACGCCATCTCGTCTAACCGGCGCCGAATGATGTTCTTGCAGAGAGAACTCATGACAGCTTCTTTGTTTTACTTTCACCTCATGCTTCGCCCAAGAATTTCAACCCCAGGCTCGACCAATTTCTCCGTTGTAGTATGGGATTTTTTTCTACAACATTCTTATATATGCTACAACGCAAAATGCGCAGATTGTGCTGGTTTGCTTGACAGTTAAATATAAACCTACAAGATCTAAACATTGGGGATGAGAGTTACAAAGTTATCTTATGCAATACGGAGGACGTTACGAAGATGGCCCCGGTAGTTTCTTTGGTTACATGTTCTCATTTGACAAAATGTTTTCACGTGGGCAACTTTACAGCTGCCCACGCTCTTCTCTGTCTTTGAATTCCATGAAACCATGATGTAGCTATGTTTCCACGTATTTTCAGCCACATGGTGTGTATTTTAAAGTCGTAGATGATATCTTAGTCTGAAGGCTGAAGCGTTCGATCATACAAGCTCAGTTTACTTATCTGAAAAAATAAACACGCAAAAACATTGACTACTTGTCAGCTGAAAAATGAATAAACATTACTTATCAGTTCAATTAAGTCTAAATTACATTATTGCTCATTGTTGTCACTAATACAGAACCGAGTTTATGGAAATTACATGTGAGGAAGCTTCCATTACATTTAGCCACAGAGTTACTGCACAATATACGCCCATTCACTGCTGCTTCTAGAATGATACTGACAGTACACTGACTCAATTGCGATAAATCTGTCATGAGTGACAACATCATGGGGAGCTGCACTTGGTAAACTTGACGCACCAAGGTCTTAAGCAGCGTATCTTTAATGCGCACCATACCACAATCAAGTGTAAAACTGTTGCGAAGAAGCAATACGTTTTGTGCTGGATTGGTTATCAAGTGCAAGAAATGGCTAAGGTCGACATGACGCCTGACTGTGCAGAAATTATTGCCGACACTGAAATAGAGATGTGCACTAGACTGCAGTATATAACTGTAGGTAAATGGGGCTTAGGGGATTGGCCACCGTCTTGAAAAATGAGCAGCTCCTTCTTTAGTATTTCTAGATAATATTGAAAATTTATAGATTGATACTTTTTATCCGTCTGTTAAAATAATTTAAATTTATAAATTATTCAGTAACAGATTCAAAAGGATGAATCTTGAATATTGTGAAGTTGTGAAATTATGGTTATTCTTCCGTACCAGTAAAATTTTAGGCATTTAAATATGGAATTTAATTTTTATTGAGTTAAATGTAAATTGAAATATTATAAGATCTTAAAAAAGAAGCAGACAGACTATAGTCTTTTTAAATTCATTTCTCTCAAGAAAGAAAAACATATGCCTAGACGTTCTTATTCTAATTATCGATTTTAGAGGTTTTCTTATTTTTTTTTTGTTATTGAATATTGAATTAAGAGCTAAAATCTGTAAAACAATAAAAATTAATTCATTTGAGTAAAATTTACAAAGCAATAAAAATTATTTCAATTTAATATTTATTCATATAAATTTAATAATGTATTTAACAAAAACCACTGATAGACCTTAGCATCGATCGAAGCTTCAAAAAAACGTGCACGCCATCTTGTTCACGTTGCCTTTAAAAAGAAATGAACAAATGATACAGAATCGAAGCAGATTTTTTTTAATCTTGTGCAAAAGATTTTCTTCGTATGCAGCTGTTTTAATTTTATAAACAATTTTTTAGGTTCAAATTTATCATATACTGTATAACAAATATGCATATTATATCATTGCGATAACAAAAATATGTGCCCCTCTAAGATTAATCAATTGCCACCACGGGAGAAATACGGGTCTAATTCAGCATAGTAACATACTCACTCTAAACTAAACTAAGCTAAAATAACTTAGCATGAGCAGGGTTGATCTCTCATGATACACCATAGCACTCTTTTAGAGCAGAAATTTTATTTTTGAAATGAATTAGCATCAGCTACAAACGTCTATTTACGGTTTAGTGGTTTGCAATTGGTTCTTCATATTTTTGGCTCAGAGCAGTACGATGCATTAAAATTACGTAGGTGTAAGTCTTAATATATTTTTCCACTTAAGACCTGTTACCTTTCTTGAAGTGTAATGATTCATATTATGTTAATGGAAACATGAAACCGAGACTCACTTCGCTAGTCTACTGATGTTACCTCACCCAAATGCATATTTACATTGGTCAAGATAACCACTCTGAGATTGGGAATCAGTGATGTAAACATTGACAATTAATCCCTAAAATATCATTAGAAATATGAATCCATTGCTCATCAATGCAACTATTTAATAAACTACTTGGTGAGATTCAGAAGCAGTCCGAAATGTGCTTAATTATCTCCCACCCCATTTATCGAGCAGACTTTAGATGAATGGCATTCCAACCATAACCAACACATTTTAATGTCAGATATAGTGCAATTATAACAGTATTAGTTAATTTGACCTTCATTTTTAAGATCGTAAGATTTGATTCAATGTAAAGTTTGCTATCATTTCTAGCATATTAAACGATCGCTTAAGGATTCATCATTTCTGTGATTACGTATTAATTGCATCAAAGAGGTTCAGTAGTTTTTTTTTTCTTGAAATAAATGTCGCTACATCATTAATGACAGCTCCAGCTTTTCAAGGTGAACACCAGTTGTACCGGTAGAAAAGGACTCGGACATTCAGCTGGCCGAAGAAGAGTTGGAGAGACTATTTAGAGTGGAGGAGGAAAAGAGAGAACAGAGAGTTCAAAATAAAGGAAAGAAAATACAAGGAGGAAATGGAGTATGGTATTACGTGATGTATCCAAAGAATGTAGAAACAGAGAAGAAGATAGTCAAGTTTAATCAAATAGTAAGACTAAAAGTACCAGCATACATATATGCAGAGGATATGAAGGCGATAGTGATCGAAAAGGAAAATTACAAGAGACTGAAAGAAATGTGTGGAGATAATAACTGACCCACCAAGAGTAAGGGTGGAATTCAAAGAATTGCAACCAGTAGTGGATTTAGTAGAAATTGAAACACTGATGAAATACTACTAAAAAGTAAATAAGTATGTTAAATTGACAGGAAAAAAAGAAAAGAAAAACGAAAAAGGAGGAAAAAAAGGAATAAAGAAATAGCAAGTGTTTTATGTTATGTTTAAAAATATTGAAAAATAGAACAATTTTAGAGAACGTATATAACGGTTCAAATAATTGTAATGGTATACGATAATTAATTGTTATGTAAATCTCTCTATATATAAACGGCAGTTTGTCTGTCTGTGTGTCTGTCAGGTTGTACCCTCACCCTGACCACGGCTTTCAACCGATTCTGATGAAACTTGACACACACATAGTCCAATGTCATAATTCAAAATTGACGCAGCGAAAATTTTGAAAAGTTCCCCCAGTTCTGAAAAATTCGATAAATTCGACATGGGGTCGAGAATCTAAGCTTTTTATATGCAACACATTTTCTGTCTAGGGGACACAACTCGACCTTTTTATCGCCCAAAGGGACAGCTAGGAACATCGTATACACAGAAGTATTCGAGTGAAGAGAAGACATTGCAACCTACACATGCGCCTTCTTTCCCTAGAGAGAAAGGACCCGATTGGGATTAGCCGTTGCCTACTAGGGGCTCTTACATACCCGGGCAACGCCGGACTATGCTGCTAGTACATGATAAAAACGGACAGTTTAAAAAGATTAATGGTAATGCATGTGATGAGGGGCGCATGCAGCCATTCATAACCCCGTTGTTATATAATCATCTTAATCATATTCGTTCTATGTATTGTCCCCTCTGTGGTGTCCTGTCTGTCCTTGTTTGTCCCCATCTATATCGAGCCCTTGTGGCTAATAAAGAAATCAATTAAAATAGGTGTGACATTGTTTAGCACTTGGTCAGCTATATTCGAACCGACCAGTGGTCAAAGGTGTTCCAGCTGTGACCATCCCATTTTGTCTGTTAGTCACTGCATTTAGGACTACATTATCAGACGTGTCTCTCCTTTATAAGACAGTAAAGTATTCTTGAGATAGTTATGACTGCGTTTCCCAGCAGATTGAGTGACCATTTAGCGGATCCTCATCAATCAAGTTTTAGATAACTTGGATCTCAGATTTACCGCTCTTATCTCAGTCGTTAAAGCTTTTGCCTTCGTTACGGGTATCATTTTCATCAATACAAAAAATTAAAATACTACATTTTGTTAGCGACTTCACACTTAACTTACATTCTCTTCATGCACAAGGCATCCCTAGGAAATTTTTCTCTCGTCATTATTTTAATAATCAGTGAATTATGTCAAAATCTATATATTTTCTCATCGGATCTTTTCGGTTTGACCGGCAGTTTTTAAAAATAATTTCCACGTAACTAAACACTTTTAAACTTCGTATACTGGTAGAACGTGTTTATAAAACATCTTTTTCTCTTGGCTTTATTGAGAAAATTCTATAGTTTGTAAGATATTTGCTGTTTTTTTCCTTCAATTTCTGCAATTTCAACCAATCAATGACGTCTATCGAGGTGAAAACATTCTGTGCCGTATGAATATGTCCCTCGTTTAAGAAACAGATTGCTTTTATTTACATTTCTGAAGAAAAAAAGATACCCTTACCCCACCCCTAACCCTAACTCTAACCCTAACCCTAAAAGAGATTGAAATGCAATAGATCGATACTAGGGCCATAATTATAGGTGACAATTTCATATGACACCGCTAGAAAAAACTGCCGTTCAAACCGAAAAGATCCTTCTCATCCACTCTAAGCTCCATTAAAATCCAATAGGGTGATACTTTGCTGAGGAGGTTTAATAATACCAAAACATGTCTAGAGTTGCCACTATACTTACCAAAGATTAAATTAACTACACACCAAAAGCCCTCATTAAATTTTTAAATGAATTTGGGCTTCAGAATTGTTAACTTTGCATTCTTGACATTACTGTTAACTCTATTGATTTAAAAAAAAATTAATTATGTGTGTAATTTTAATTGGTCATTAATTTTAAGGACGGCTCACTATATTAAATATGTTAGCTCCACTTAATTATGTTCCTCGTCGTTTGTCGAGTAGCTAATGTGTTTATTGGACAACAAGCGGATGGATCGGTAAATTATATGTTAGTACTGTAACTCTGTAGCTATGTCGAACGTAGACACCCAATACTCGTTCTCTCTCCTTCTTTCCTCACCCATCTGTATACTCTTATTTTTCTACAGCTTGCATATATGTATGTATGTATATATCCATATGCGTGTATGCATATATATGGTTAAACACGCACACACACTCTCTCTCTCTCTCTCTCATTCTCTCTCTCTCTCTCTCTCATTCTCTCTCTCTCTCTCTCATTCTCTCTCTCTCTCTCACACGCACACGCACACACACTCACACACATACACATACGCACTCGCACGCAAATACACATTAGTTCGCACTAATGCACTACTCATTTCGTTTCCTTTCGTTACAATGATGATGGCGATGATGAAAATGATGCTGCTGATATACGTGTGTGTGTGAGCGTGTGTGTATGTATGTGTGTCCGTGCGTGTGTGTGTGTGTGTGTATGCGGACGTATCTGTCTACGTGCGTGTGTAAGAGGAGAGAGAGTGTGCGTTATTGTTGCCATTGCAACATCATTATCATTACCATCATCATCATCATCATCATCATCATCATTACCATCATTTTCATCGTCGTCGTCATCATCATCATCATCACCACCACCACCACCACCACCACCAGCATCATAATCACCATCGGTTTCGTTGTTATCGTCGCCGTCGTCATCGTCCATCTTCATTATTGCCATCATCATCATCATCGTTGTCATCATCGTCATCATCGTCATCGCCATCATCGTCATTATCGTCATCGGGATCATCATTATCATCACCACCGACGTTTATAGTAATAATAATGATAATAATAATTATAATAATAATAATAATAACAATAATAATAATATAATAATAATAATAATAATAAGAAGAAGAAGAAGAAGAGAAGAAGAAGAAGAAGAGAAGAAGAAGAAGAAGAAGAAGAAGAAGAAGAAGAAGAAGAATCTTTATCATCATCATCATCAACACACTATAACCAACATCATCATAATCAGCCTCACTATCATAATTGTTATTATCCTTATTAACGGTATTGGAATTATTAGTTATCTGGATTTCGTCTTCATTATCGCCAGCAAAAATAATACACACATACAAACATATATCTACACACACACATATATATATGATGATATACATACATTTATATTTGCATGTGTGTATATATATATATATATATATTCACACATATGTATATATTTACGAACGTGTATATATATTATATATATATATATACACGTTCGTAAATATATACATATGTGTGAATATATATATATATATATATATACACACATGCAAATATAAATGTATGTATATCATCATATATATATGTGTGTGTGTAGATATATGTTTGTATGTGTGTATTATTTTTGCTGGCGATAATGAAGACGAAATCCAGATAACTAATAATTCCAATACCGTTAATAAGGATAATAACAATTATGATAGTGAGGCTGATTATGATGATGTTGGTTATAGTGTGTTGATGATGATGATGATAAAGATTCTTCTTCTTCTTCTTCTTCTTCTTCTTCTTATTATTATTATTATTGTTATTATTATTATTATTATAATTATTATTATCATTATTATTACTATAAACGTCGGTGGTGATGATAATGATGATCCCGATGACGATAATGACGATGATGGCGATGACGATGATGACGATGATGACAACGATGATGATGATGATGGCAATAATGAAGATGGACGATGACGACGGCGACGATAACAACGAAACCGATGGTGATTATGATGCTGGTGGTGGTGGTGGTGGTGGTGGTGATGATGATGATGATGATGACGACGACGATGAAAATGATGGTAATGATGATGATGATGATGATGATGATGGTAATGATAATGATGTTGCAATGGCAACAATAACGCACACTCTCTCCTCTTACACACGCACGTAGACAGATACGTCCGCATACACACACACACACACGCACGGACACACATACATACACACACGCACACACACACACATACACTTTCCCCTTAAATGAACTCTGCTTATTGGCATGCGTGATTAACTCGCCTAGCGCACCATTGTTAGACAATCTGCACATCTCACTGGTTGAGACCTATGAATAGTCTGTGATGATTGAATTAATAACACCTTTGGCAACCACTAGGCCGTGAATGGCGCTTCTTCACTAAAAGCGTCTGAGAAGAGAATAATTTCATTTGACTAACTCTCGCTAGATTTTCTCCATTGATCTTGTACTCAGCGGCTTCGGCGTCACTTCGGGTTTTCAGTAAGAGATTGATGAGCAAGGCTGAGATTCTTCGTTCAACCTTCAGCATACACAATATGTTCTCTTATTTTCCACTGTTTTAAACTTTCTTTCTGGCCTCTGACATCTCCGTATTTGTCTGTCTTCTGATATATCTTTTCTAACTCACTAACGAGCCCTCAAGGATCAGCAGGTATAAGAATACGCCTTGCCAAGATCAATAAAATTATTGGAAAAAGCGATATTAAATTCAAAACAAAAGAATAAACAAATATGATTTTAAACAAAATTATGGGAAAAATAATAAAGAATAAAATATACTAAATATTAAGAATAAAAGATTAATGTGATTGATTTCTAAAATAATCAAAGTATCATGTATTTGGGTAGGGGGGAGGTTGTCACTTAAATCGACCACGGTATATTACAGGTACTTTTTATTGACTCCAAAAGATGGAAGATGAAGTCTGTCAAAATTACAGCCATTTCGTGTAACATGTCGCCAGAAATGGTCCAGAAGAGAGAGACAGAGACAGAGACAGAGACAGAGAGAGACTGGGAGAGAGAGAGAGAGAGAGAGAGAGAGAGAGAGAGAGAGAGAGACAGAGAAAGTGACAAAGAGACAGATAGACAGACAGACAGACAGACACAGAGAGACGGAGAAAGAGATAGAGACAAAAGAGGAAGAGAAAGGAGAGAGAAAGCAAGAGAGAGAGAGAGAGAGTGGGGAGAGATAGAGCAGGCATGAATGTAATATCGTCTGGATCATCTTCCATGATAAATGTGAGGTTTTGAGCCCATCTATGAATAGATTTCTAACATTAGCATATAGGAACAGGCGTGGATGTGTGGTAAAAAGCTTGATCCCTAACCGCACGGTCTCGGGTTCCGTCTCACTGCGTGACACCTTGGACAAATGTCTTCTACTTATAGCCTCGGGCCGACCGAAGCCTTGTGAGTAGATTTCGTAGACAGAAACTGAAAGAAACCTGTCGTATGTATACATACATAAATACATATACATATATATATATATGCGCATGTATACATACATGCATGCATGCATGCATATATACATACATGCATGCATACATGCATACATACATGCATGCATACATGCATACATACATGCATGCATACATGCATACATACATACATGCATACATACATACATACATACATACATACATACATACATACACACGTACATATATGTGTGTGTGTGTATCTTCAAGTCTGTTTATCTCCCAACACTGCTTCGTAACTGGTGCTGGTGTGCCTGCGTCTCCATAACTGAACGGTTTGGCAAAGAGATCGATAGGATAAGTACCAGGCTTAAAAATCTTCAAGTACTGGGGTTGATTCAGTCGATTAAAATTCTTGAGATTGATTATTGTAAGCAGAAAGTTCCAATCACCATATATTCCCTGTCCCTTGAAGTATTTATTTCTTGTCTTCTCCGTATTAATTGCTATATCATATCTGACATTCTCATCCTGTCCAAGATGCTTATAGTTCTTAGCTGATTGCAAAGGATATATTTTCTGCTTGAAAATATAACCTTTGCAATAATGTTTTGTTTTGTAGCACAAATTTTCTTGGTCTTACCATCAAAACTGCGCAACTGGACTCAACAAATTTCACTCGAATGCGGCCATGCTGGAGCACCGCCTTTAGTCGAGCAAATCGACCCCAGGACTTATTCTTTCTAAGCTTAGTACTTATTCTATCGGTCACTTTTGCCGAACCGCTAAGTTACGGGGACGTAAGCACACCACCATCGGTTGTCAAGCGATGTTGGGGAAACAAACATGTGCATATATATATGTATATACATATATAAGACTAGCTTCTTTCAGTTTCCGTCTACCAAATCCATTCACAAGGCTTTGGTCGACCCGAGGCTATAGTAGAAGACACTTGCCCAAAGTGCCACGGAGTGGGACTGTACCATGTGGTTGTTAAGCAAGCTACATACCACACATCCACATTTGGAAAGTTAAGTGATGTACCAAGTCCCAGTCATGAGTTGAATATCACAAACCAGTTCCTTTAGGACTTCGACTAACGTTTCGATAATTCACCCATGTTGTCCATCTACTCTGCAACCAAGTGTTTGTGACTCTTTTCTGCTTTTTTTTTGTATAATATTGTTGATTTGTTGATTATATACAGCCTCATACATTCTTCTTTTCCCGAGCTTTTTCACGAGTTACAATATCATTGTGACTCAATGACCTTGTGGGAACTGATTGACGCAACCAATGGTTATCTTAAACAGGAACGATCTGGCAAAGTTACTGAGCAGAAAGTTTTTACTTGGGAGCTTTGGCTATTTTAGGAATAAGGATGGTAATGTCACTCTACATTCATTTGGGCACGTTGTACTCCGAATGCCCTTGCCATGCAGTTTTATCAAACCTCGATGATAAAATGTGTGATTCTTGAACTAATATCCTGTTATAACATCTGGGCCTGGGGATTTTCTATTCGCCATCCCCTTTGGCACTGATTACAGTACCGCGTCATTAATTTCATAATGTTCTTGTTCATCATGTTTGCATATATATGCTCATACATACATACATCTATGCATACATACATACACACATACATACATATATCTATGCGTACATGCATACATACACACATATATACATATACACGTACATACACACACGCACACACACATATATACATACATACATAGATGTGCGCGTGAGTGTGTATGTTTGAATGTATAGATATTAAAGTTTATATTTGTATTAGCGCATTGATGCATATCTGAGTGAAAATGCAAATACACACATACATACATACATACATACATACATACATACTACATACATACATACATACACACAAATGTATATACATTCACACGTATATATATGCATACATACATACATGCACGCAGACATCCATGCATACATACATGCATGCATACATACATACAAATATACATACATGTATACATACATACATAAACAAGCACACACACACAATTCCATGCATAAAATATTACAACCACAAACAATCTGAACTACCCATCCAAACACAAGTACAAATATAGAACGTGCAGATGTATAAATATGCACACATCCATGCACACACACATCCATACACATACACACATACACACTGACTATTTATATAAATGTTTGTCCCAATGCCACTATCACCGATATTAACAGCCAGAAATTTTACAACATTCGTAATGAGAAACACATAGTAAAAACATTCAGCATGCATGCATGCATGCATACATACATACATACATACATACATACATACATACATACACATACATACATACATACATACATACATACATACATGGTGGATGTCAATTCGTGATCGAGTAAGACCTCTTCCTAAACTCAGTAAGTCCGTGCAAACCTCCCGAGAGTCCAAGAAACTCCTTTGAGTAAATCTCTTTTGAGTAGATAAATTGTTGTACAACACGAAACACACTCTTCAGTGCAATCAGCCCTACACCAAGTTAAACGACAGAGGTTAAAATGGCCAGAATCCAATTGCAATTGAGATTTTTTTTACACAAGTTCATTATACCACAGGCATGGCTGGGTGGTAAGAAGCTTGCTTCCCAATCGCATGGTACCTGGTTCAGTCCCACTGCGTAGCGCCGTGAGCAAGTGCCTTCTACTACAGCATCCGGTAACCGAAGCTTTGTGAGTGGATTTGGTAGATGGAAACTGAAAGAAGACTCTCATATGTGTGTGTATATGTGCGTGCCTGTGCTTGTGTCGTAGTGAAAATGTTACTCCCTTCCCACATGACAAAGTGGTGTGACTCAACCACTATAAAGTCAGACAATCAGTCGTAGTAGGAGGTCAGTAGTAGTAGAGTCGGAGAGTAGTTGACAGCGTTATTTTTGGAGTTGAGTCGTTGATGACGGAGTATTTTTTGTGAGTAAGAGCGTTAAATAATTGTTCGTGTATTGCTGCTTGTTGATATTGTTAATTGTTGTTTTATTTTTTTCCCATTGTGGCCGCTACTGGAAAAGGATCAGAAGAGGAAACGTTGAAGATAATTGAAATTAAGGTCGAACCAAGGAAAATGAAAAGATGTGAAAAGTTGCTGGAGAAGGATGCAGAGACGTTGAAGTTGACGCCGCCTTCAGAGCTGACAAGCAGTGTAACGAGACGAACAGTTACATATAAAACAATGAAAATAGCAACGAGAAGATAGAGATTGCGACAGTGGAGGAAATCGAAGAGGTATTGAAAAGCATTAAAAAATTAACAACTTATATAACAAGAGGAAGGAAGTATGCCACCGCGGAGGTGCGCTTTACGACAGATGAAGAGGTAATCAAGCACGCAACGGAGGCAATAAGATCGGAGGAGTGGGTACTTTGCCGTCGTACTGTGGCAAACGTGTGACCAGAGTGCGAGTATGCAAAGTACCCCCAGAACTAGAAGAAGCATGGCTGATGACAGCCATAATGTTCAACATGAAGGATGGGGCCAAGATATTGAAGCCCACAAGGACCAATAGAATCAACTACTGGGGATATGGGACCGAGCTCAATATCCAGGCAACAATTGAAGATTTGAATCGGATTGCTGAGGAGATAGTGCTACCCGATGACTTGAGATTAAGAGTGAAGGTAGAGAGCAGGCCGCCTGTATGCTTTGAATGTGGGGAGAAGGGCCACATGAAGGGCTAAACAGCGGTGGTATAATTCCCTTACAGGACTGTCACGTTAAGTTGACAGTATACAACCACTCATTTTTCTATGAATCTCTTCAATTGTTTTTTCTGTCTTTTTTCAATACCTTTTCTGCTTTTAATTCCGTACATCATTTTTTCTGTGTATTTTGTAATTTTGCCTTCTTCCCAGTACTGTTTTCCATTTTTATACGACCTCAGTTACACCTTATCACCAATTCTGAAAATATTTGGGTTGTCCTGTCTGGTACTTTTTCTTTCCTCGCCAGGTAACAGTTTATCAAAAACTAATTTCACCTTCCTCGCGAACATCAGTTCTGCTTCTGACCTTCCTCCTGTTGTATTGGGGTTTAGTGTCACCCTGTATACTCTTAAGAATTACTGTAGAGCGACTTCGTCTGTGACTTTGTTTTTCTCAAAGATCTTTTAAAAATGTCCACAAAACGCTCCGCCTGTCCATTTGATGTGGCATGGTAAAGCGCTTTGACCATCATTTTGTTCTACTGTGAACATTTCGCAGAATTTTCTAAATTCACTGGACAGAAATTGTGTTTCATTACCAGATATAATCGCGTATAAAGCGTGCAAAAATGTTATTACCGTTTCGGAGGTTGGTCTTTTGCACTTCACAATTACCGGCTATTTTGCAAAACTGTCAACTACTACTAAGTAGTAATAACCATTTAACGGACCCGCAAAATTGATATGTAGTCTCTTAACCATGAACTTTTTACTTCTGGCCAAGGCTCCCAAGTAGGTAATTTCGCTGCCAGAGCAGCCTTTTACCAGGTTTTAAACCTCCTTGTTCATCTTCGGCCAATACACATAACTGCACATAAGCGCTTTCATCCTTACGATTCCCGAATGTCCAATATGATATTCTTTCAGCATTCTTTTTTGTAGAGTGTCAAGTATCACTACCCTTTGACCATACATCAATACGCCGTCACACGTTGAATATATGTTTACCAGTTGCTGTTTTTTTTTCTTACCGAACCTATGTTTGTTTCCTTTAGCTTACCACAGAGTTTCCTTTGTGTCATTAATTAACTTATCTTTTGACGCGTGTCGCTTTATCTCCTCCAGAGTTATTTGGTAACACTCGTACAATGTTGCACATTATGTTCAATTTCCTCTTCGGTTCTTAGGGATGGTATTACTGCGTCCTTGGATGGTCCGCCATTTCTGGTTATTAACCTGGATAGACAGTCAGTATGTCATAGGTTAATATTCCATTGCGTAGCCGTAGTTTAGTAGCATGGTGCCCCATCGCTGCAATCTGTTTGCTGTATGTACTGAGATTCCTTTCTTGGATCTATAAATCGTTAGCAACGGTCGAGGGTCTGTTTGTAGTCTAAACCGTCTACCATGTATAAACCTGTGAAACTTTTTTATGCTAAATATCATCACCAATGCCTCTTTTTCAATTTCGATATAATTTTTTCCGTTGTCAATAACGTTCTTGACGCGTGGACTATGGACTTTTGGCTGCCATCTTCACATTTGTGTAGGTGTACGGCACCTATCCCGTACTCACTAGTATCTGTTGCCAGTATTGTTTCCAACCTCGGATCGAAATGTGTAAGCGACAAGTCTGAAGTTAACATTTTTTTTAGTTTCTCAAATGCCTTCTGACATTTTTTTTGGCTAAAACTATTTGGCATCCTTTTTTAACAGCTCATTTAGTGGAGCCTTTGTGTTGTGTATGTTCGGGATATATACTTGATAGTAGTTTACCAAACATAAAAATGCTTGTAACAATTTGACGTTCGTTGGGAGAGGCATATTGCGTATTGCCTTCTCCCTTGATGGGCCTGGCCTTCGTCCCCTTTCGTCAATTACTTGACCTAAATATTTGATTTTATTCATCAAAAAGTCACGCTTTTTTTCTGTTTATCTAAACACGTATTCATTTATTTTTCCGAATACTTTTTTAATACGTTCGAAGTGTTGCTCTACTGACATGCTCTTTATCAAAATATCATCGAGATAAGCGATAACAAAGTCATAATCGTTTAACATTGTGCCCATCAATTGGAATATGTCAGGTGCCACTTTTACTCCGAAAGGAAACCGCTTGAATTTATACGATCCACGTTGTGTGTTGATTGTTTAAAGGCATGAGCAAAATTCCTCTACCTGTATCTGCAGATAGGCTTCCGAGAGGTCTATCCAGTTTTGTGAACACTTCTTCTGGGTTTGGTAATAGATCATTGTGTTCATTTAATGCAGTTGAAAAGTCCGTGCATACTCTTAGTTTATTGTTTTTATTCTTTACATAAGCCGTCGGAGCTGACCGGTCTGAATAGTCGACTTTTCCAATTATAGCTAGACTTTCTAGTCTTTCTAGCTCTTTATTGACCTGGTCCAACACCGCAAACGACACGTTCCGTTTGGGCCTATAAACAGGTTGTCTTTTCTTTTGCTGCGATCCTCGCTTTTGTTTTAGTGCAAAAGCCTAATCCTTCTAAAAAACATTTGGAAACAATTTTTAAAGTTTTTTGTCTCAGTTGTTCAACTCCATTCGAACTCTTAACCGTGCCGAACACCAATGGGGGTATCCCACATTCTAAATAACTCCATGTAATCTGTGCCAAATAAGTTTAGTGATTTTTTTCAACACAAATTATTGTCCTTTTCGTTTTACCTCGAAAAGTTACGTTGCAAATACAGTCGCCGATGAAACGTAATTTCTCTCCTGTAACACCATATGCTACTTCACTTGATTTTTAAAAGTTCGGCTTTTGCCGCCTTGTTTCCTCATTGTATTACGACTCTAATGATTTCGATTCTCATCTTGAATTTTCTATTCGTTGTACAAACTTTTTTCTCTCATGTCAAACTATTTATTTTTCTCGTTTGGTCCAGTCTTTCCTTTGTTTCATACATATAGCAATATGAAGTAATGGAGCTTATTACAGTTAACCCCCCACCCACATGTTATTATCTACTTCGTTATATTACACATGGCATACCTACGGAATAGTGCTTCACCGTATTTCGAAATAAAATGAATATAGTAATCCTATAAAAATTATGTCCCTTAGGCAGGTTATTTATTTTTAATTTGCAAGTAGTATGTTAATCCGCTAAAAATTAACTCACGTAGACCCATCATTTATTTTCGAAATACGATTTTGTACATGTTAGAAAAGGGCCAGTAGGTCTCTTCGGAGGGCCGCTAGAGACTCAAGACCACTTTCATCGTCTTCGTCGTGAACTTTTACACAAGAATTAGCTTTTAGTTTTTACATTAACGCTGTAACTTTTCTTCCTATAAGCGGACTGACAGACACACACATACACAAACACATAATCCATTTTTATTATATATATATATATATATATACGCACACACACACAGATAGATACACACACACACACATATATATATACATGCGCACTACATACTTTCGAACACTTTCCAACTACGAAATTCCACTAGCATGTAGTTCTGACGCCCTGGAAGACACTTATCCAAGGTGCCGCACACTCGCGTTGAGTCAAGAACCGCATTTGGTTACGCGGTGAACTTCTTAATCCAGGCGGGCATATTTACTCTGATACGCAGTACTTCACAGGTACTTTATTTATCAAACCTCCGATAGATAAAAAGGAAATGTTTGGCCTTGATGGAATTTGAACACAGAACACAATCAGCCTGAACAAATATTGCTTTCAAATTTTGGCACAAGACCAGCAGTTTCGGGGAAGGGGCTAAGTCGGTTACATCGACCTCATTGCCCAACTAGTACTTATTTTATCGATCCCGAAAGGATGAAAGGCAAAGTTGGCCGCGGCGGAATTTGAACTCAGATCGTTCAGACGGACGAAATGCCGCTAATTGCGTGCTAACGATTCTGCCAGCTCACCGCGTTAGCCAGAACAAATATTGCGAGTCATTCCACTTGGCGCTCTAATGACTCTACCAATTCACCGCCTACACGATTTAGTCCAAGGTCATTCATTTATCAGAGATATAACGATAACTGAAATTATCTCTTATCATCACTACTTAATTGTAGAATAATTTAAACTCCGTCACAGATAATGATAATAAAATAACAGGTTATTGAAGTTTTAAATATAGTAATCTATTGTTTACTTTCATTGGAAAGTCCAGTAACACCTTACACATACGCATACATACATATATATGTCAATGTTTGCATGTATGTATGTGTGTGTATGTGTGTATGTGTGTGTGTGTGTGTGTGTGTGTGTGTGTGTGTGTGTGTGTGTGTGTGTACACAATAGCAGAGACTCGCAACGATCCAGATGCCGAATATGAACAACCATTACTTATTTATTAAAATTCACTGACTCCTCTCATCTTTTAGCCTCTACCTGTTTCAGGCATTGCACTATAGTCATGCTGGGCTTACCACCTTGAAGAGTTTTAGTCGAACAAATCGACATTAGTTCTTATTTATAAATCTGGTAGTTAGTCTGTCGTTCCCTTCTGCCGAATCTCTAGGTTTCGGCGATGTACAAAAACTAACCCCGTTTCTCTGACGATGGAGTGGTGACAAACACAATCACAAAGACACACACGCACACACTCACACACGCATGCACATACGTACACAACACATGTATTCATGTATGCATGCCCTAGGTATGACTTTAAGCTGCTTCCGGTTTTGGGGCTTTGTTACAGGAGTCCCAGGTTTTCGAGGAATGTTGCACCATCTCTTAGTCACTATTGTTCCCAGTTCTGCTCTGATAGCATTAGCATCTATTATGGTTGTGAACCACTGGGAGTGAAGGAACCCTGATTCACGTCAGACCTTCCTTCCAAGAGAAGTATACAAGAACTTGTAGAAAAAGAAGTATTCTTTTATTCTTCAATGATGGGTGTTTCTGATAGTGTAAATATATACATATACATACATACATACATATATATATATACATACATATATATACATCCATACATATATATACATACATACGAAGTTGTATGTATGTATATATATGTATGGATGTATATATATGTATGTATGTATATATATATATATGTATGCATGTATGTATGTATGACAACTTCGGTCTCACCATCAGTGCCAAGAAAACCGAAGTGATGTTTCAGCCAGCCCCCGGCAAACAATACCATGAGCCTCAGATAAGGGTGAACGGACGGATCCTACTGAAACCATCAACAGAATCTCCAAGGCAAGCAGCGCGTTTGGGAGACTGCGAAAGAAAGTCTGGGAGCGGAGAGGAATCAGCCTCAACACCAAGCTGAAAGTCTACCGGGCAGTCGTGCTTACCACCCTACTATACGGCTGCGAGACGTGGACTGCTTACCGAAGGCACGAGCGCCAGATAAACCACTTCCATCTCAGGTGTCTTCGGAACCTCCTTCACATCCGCTGGCAGGACAAAGTCCCAGACACGGAAGTTCTGAAGCAGGCAGATCTCCCTAGCACCATCACAATCATGCGCAAGGCCCAGCTGAGATGGGCGGGCCACGTCTCCCGCATGTCCGACACCCGCATCCCAAAACAGCTCTTCTACGGTGAACTCGGCCAGGGCAGGCGCAAAGTCGGAGGGCAGAAGAAGCGCTACAAGGATAGTCTCAAGGTCTCTCTCAAAGACTTCTCCATCGGAACAGAGACCTGGGAGACACTTGCTGCCAACCGCTCATCCTGGCGCAGCGCAATCACCGTGGGAGCAGGGACAGCCGAGGAGGGACGGATTCGGTCAGCGGAGCAGAAACGTCAGATGCGTAAAGCCAGAGCCGCCTGCACCAGTAGCACGGCCCCTACCCACTTCTGCCCCACCTGTGGGAGGGGCTTCCTTGCCCGGATTGGCCTCACCAGCCACCTCCGGTCTCATGGCGCCAGTTCCATCAGATGATGTCAGTTGATCATCTTCGAACCGAAGGACGAACATTATTATTATACATACATACATACATACATACATACATACATACATATATATATATATATATATATATATATACACGCGCTACATACACACACGCGCTACATACACACACGCGCACACACATACACACACATGGTTTCGGGTTCAGTCTCACTATATGACACCTTGGGCGAGTATCTTCTACTATAGTTTCGGACTGAAGCATAAGTAGTGGGATAGATTCGTTCGACTCATATTCTTTAAAGCGGTACTTCAGCGTGACTGCAGCCTAATGACAGGAACAAGTAGAAGATATGTATATATATATATATAATATATATATATAATATATATATATATATATATGTGTGTGTGTGTGTGTGTATGTGTGTGGTTACAATCGATCTTCCTAACTACACAGCGATGTCACCAACTAAATATAAACTTGTGCCAGTTTACAACAAGATTAGCAAAATATATCTGTGTTACTGGTTTTAGAAATACAAAAATGTATTTGTGTCATTCATATGAGAGATAATATGCAGATAACTTAAGTAAAGCGGTCTAATTATATTAGTTACTTAAATTATTTTTTATATTAAGGACTTGCTTCATCCCCATCATAACTTAGATTATCTTCTTTCCCTCAATCACCTGAAGAATTCCAAACATTTGCTGCAAAGATCTCAAAGGGAGTCTTTCTGAGAATTGGTCTTTTTCCTCAGGCTAAATAATTTATTTGGATCTTTTCTAAAAGATGGACAGAATTTTTCTATTTAACTAAATAATTTGAAACTTCGTATACTGGTAGAATGTGTCAAAAAAAAAACATTAATTTCAATTAGTTTTTTTGAGAAAAATGTATTTTGTAACTTTTACGTACTTTTATTCTTCGAATTTTAACCAATCGTATTCTCTGTTTTGAGCTCAATTCATTTGCTGCCGTGTTATTCATCCTTATCACTGTCTTCTGTTTTCTGTCTTCAAAGGCTTCTCGCATGTTTATTTCAATGTCATCCCTGACTTACGGAACGATTACGTGTGTGTGTGTTTTTTTGTTGTGTATGCGTGTGCGTGTGTGTGTGTGTGTTATTGTTGTGTATGTATGTGCGTGTGTGTGTGTTATTGTTGTGTATGTGTGTGTGTGTTTGTTGTGTGTGTGTGTGTTATTGTTGTGTATGTGTGTGCGTGTGTGTGTTTGTTGTGTGTGTGTGTGTTATTGTTGTGTATGTGTGTGTGTGTCTTTTTGCTGTGTATGTGTGTGTGTGTTTTTTTTGTTGTGTATGTGTGCGTGTGTTGTGTATCTCTTAAATCGATGAATTTCGTCGCCCAATAAAAATATTAACGATATTTTTTTAACTTTGATATCGTTAATATTTTTATTGGGCGACGAAATTCATCGATTTAAGAGATACACAACACACGCACACATACACAACAAAACACACACACACACACATACACAACAATAACACACACATACACAACAAAAAAAAACACACACACATACATAACAATAACACACACACACACAACAAGCACACACACGCACACACATACACAACAAAAACACACACACACAGGTAATCGTGCCGTAAGTCAGGGATGACATTGAAATAAACATGCGAGAAGCCTTTGAAGACAGAAAACAGAAGACAGTGATAAGGATGAATAATACGGCAGCAAATGAATTGAGCTCAAAACAGAGAATACGATTGGTTAAAATTCGAAGAATTAAACTACGTAAAAGTTACAAAATACATTTTTCTCAAAAAAACTAATTGAAATTAATGTTTTTTTTTGACACATTCTACCAGTATACGAAGTTTCAAATTATTTAGTTAAGTAGAAAATTCTGTCCATCTTTTAGAAAAGATCCATTTATTTCGTTTAATTCAACTTTCTGAGAATCAAGTTCTCTTAAATTTCGATTTTATTTTTCTGTTTGTTTTAAATTAAACAATTGCCTTCAAATACTGGCACAAGGCCAGCAATTTTTAAAGGGCGCTTTAAGTCGATTACATCAGCTCCAACGCTCAGCTGGTACTTATTTTATTGACCGCGAAAGGATGAGAAGCAAAGTCGATCTCGGCGGAATTTGAACTAAGAATGTAAAGACGGACGAAATGGCACCAAGCATTTTGTCCGGTGTGTTAATTCCGTCAGCTCACTGCCTTTCACACTCTTGTAATAATAGTTTCAAATTTTGGCACAAGGCTAGCAATTTCGTGGGGAAGAGGTAAGTCGAATACATTGACCCCAATGATCAATGGGTACTTATCACCCACCGAAAGGATGAACTGCAAAATCGACGTCGGCGTAATCTGCTCACAAAACGTAAGCACGGACGAAACGTCGCCAAGCAGTTTACCCGGCGTGATAACGATTCAGTCCAGCGTTCTAACGACTCTACCAGCACGTCACTTTCTCATCTTTGTGCTATCAACTTTTATTTCGATACCAACGGATAAGGCGGTAAGTAGGCAGAATCGTGAGCACGCCGTAGAAAATATTTAGCAGCATTTTGTCAATCTCTACATTCTTAGTTCAATTTCCTCAGCGGTCGACTTATCTTTTCGAAGCATTAAAATTAATATCAGTTGGGGTCAACCGATACCAATTTTGTGCCTTATGCTTATTATAGGAAAGATTATGATACCAATAGTCAAGGATGGTCAAACTGCGGAGTAGTTACCATACAAAATCACTCGCGGAATTTAGCTCCGTTGTTTAGCCTCTTGTCAATTTTTATCGAGCAGAACTGTGACTAAATACGTTTCAGCAACAATTATTCTGTCTTCTCTTTTTGGAATTACAAATTATATTGTCCAATGTCTCCGCCTTTATTTAAGACGACTGGGAATGATACGATGATTCTTTGGCTGCTTTTTTTCCAGCAAACCGAAAAGCAATGCAAAAGTTCTCAAGTTAGGTCATTTAATTGCTTTTCTTTATGTTCTAAGGTCAAACCTCGCATACATCATCCTTTTTTTTTGTTCCCACTCTGAGGCTCAATAAAACAGGTATCGGAAATATACTGGGAAACGATTATGGTTTTGTGTCAATGCAAGAAATGAACTTTCACGATGAATAAAAATGATTTGATGCTTCTTGCAACCTTCCTTACATATGACGTCAACAATACTGTGGTGTATAACATATATTTATAAGCCTTTTCCTTGGCATTAGACATTTTATCTGACAGCAGCTTACGTTTGAGAAGATTACAAGATCAACTCTGCATCTTTTTCCAGTCCTATCTTATCATATATGTGATCAATAAATCAACCAATGTTATCCACATTCTATATGTTCATGATATTGAACACAACTTCATTTTTCGCTAGTCATCTTTCTTCTTTAATTTGATTTTCCAGCAGGTTCTACTCATGCTGTTAAGTTGTGCGACCTAACATAAAAGATAGGCTTATGTCTTTTATATATTCAGTAAGCTCAAAAGCCGGCAAATATCATTCTACACCTGTTGCTTATATTCTGTTCCCTACCATTATTAAGCAAGATTCTTTGAGCGCTAGCTGACCTATGATCAAAAGTGTTTCTGTCGCTGCCATTCCGCATTTTAGTGTTATCAAGAATTCCATAACTAATGTGATCTTTCTTTCTTTTTTAAAGACAACTGTGTTTTATTTTAGGGAAGTTTGGCTATTATTACCAGTGGTTCAAGCGAACACATAGTTTCTTTTTATACCGTATGCCAGCCATTTAACTGAATGGAGCGAGGTTGTTATTTTCCCTTGTTATTACAAACCTATTTTACCTTTTTGCTCCACTGTAATGACTATTATCTCCTCTTTCTGTTCCAGAACGTCATCAAACTGAAATTCTTTTTTGTTTTTTTCTTTCATGTCTATACTAATTACATCGTTCTCTTAGGATCTGGAAAAGCTGAAAGCACAGTCCCTTCACTTTACTGAAATCATTAACAAAAGTTATTTTCCCTTATTATTACTACACCAGTCAAGGCAGCGAGCAAGTAGAATCGTAAGAGCGTCGAAAAATACCTAGTAGCATCTCTTTCGGTCTTTACGAATCAACTTGGTGGATGAAATAAACTACCAGTCTAGTACTGGAGCCGATGGTATCACTTAATCCATTCCGCTTAAAATTGCTCCCTGGTTCCCGAATCAGAAATTATTACTACTAAACCAGTCGTTTTGCACCGCTTCTTTAACTGTTCGCTGAATGCCATTGGTCCGTTCCCATCCACTACATCTTCTAGTTTATTTGGACGAGTTTCGTGGCATGTTTGACCAGAAGAGGTTGTTAACCCCAACGTCAGCCAACGTCTTTCTCTTGGGAGTAAGGACACGAGTAGTTCTCCATAACCTGTTCACAGCATAACCGACTCTAAGAGGATTGCAGAAAATGAGAAGAATATCGAACCAGTATTTCACCAGTTCTTTATCGACTCCAGATGGGGGAAAAACAATTTTGCCACCAGTGAGACTTAAACTCAGAACTCGAAAGATCAGTTCAGCTGCATTTCTTTAAGCTCTTTACATTCTGAGTTTAATTGACACCGAAGTCGACTGTGCAATTCATCCTTTCGGAGTTGATAAAAGAAAGTATCAGTTGAGAACTGAGGTCGATATAATCGACTTAACACTTACCCTAAAATTGGTGGACTTGTGCCAAAGTTTGAAACCATTATTGCATTCTTATTGCAGACACTAGTGCCAGTGTATATATACAAGAATATATATATATATAAACAAGTCAAATTGCGATAAAATAAAAATAATTATTAACGCTGGTGAAACTAGCACGGGCCATATATTATTCATATATCAGTACATTAAGAGGCGAAATATGTGCTAGAAACACAGAAGCTAGATAAATTTAGTGAAGTGAAGATAAAAACATTTACTAACTCGGTTCCTCTTAGACTGCAGTTTCGTTCTTATATATATATTATATATATATATATATATATTGTGCATTAAAATCTAAAGTTTATCTGGTTGCTTGAATCATTGTCTATCCCTCTCTCCCTCATTTCTCTATCCCTTTCTCTTCCACTCTCTTTCTTACCCTCATCTTCATCATCATCATCATCATCTCTCTCTCTCTCTCGCTCCCTCTCTCTGTATCTATGAAATTATCAATCCGGGCAAAATACTTCTTGAGCTTTCTGCTGTTACAAGTAGACCAGGTTAACGAAAGGTTTTCTGATTTGTATAGCTCTACAGGTATACCTAAGGCAAGACTCCGAAGTTGAAATCCATCACCAGTTGACATTGTAAATCCATGGTTGCATTACCGACTTAATATGCTATTCTTTCACAGAATGATATACAAGAAAAGGCATAAATAATGGGCTTTATATATTTAGTTATTCATATGTGCATCATAGACTTAAGGCTGATTCTGATATACATTTGAACTCAGTACTTAATGTGTGGAAATAAAGACATCTAAATACTACAAAGACTGGCCATCCTTACTATCCACTGGTCTCAATAATCCTTTCTACTGTAGGCACAAGGCTTGAAATTTTTGGGGAAGGGGAGCGGTTAATCAATTACAATGACCTAGTGTTCAGCTGGTGCGTAAGTCTACCTCGGCGGAATTTGAACTCTGAATGTGATACCAGAAGAAATGTCGCTAAATATTTTGTCCGGCATGCTAAATATCCTACCAACACGTTGCATTAGTTGTCATAATAATAGTATATTATGTCTGACTCACATAAAATCAGTATTCTTCGTGTGATAAATTGGTTTGAAATTTTCCATTGTTTCCATATTGAATTGCAGTTAATGATGACATTTTATATTTGTTTTTATTTATCTATTTTTTCCACTTTCTTTTAAACAGAGCATTCTGAAAAAGAAAAGAGAAGAACATCAGATTACTGTTATGCCTTGGGCAAGAACTATACACAGAAACTTCATGTATAAAAACTTAGAAATTAACAAAGCTATACGGTGTGAATAACAAAGTTTGATCTGAAGTATATCAAACGTAGACCTGATGAAGGACAGAAGAATAACAAAGATTAAAAGAAATAAAGCAATGTTACAGTAATTACAAAAGACAAGTAAGGAAATTATTGACAGTATGAAGAATTTCGTTTCGGTGCTTCAAAGTTAATTTCTATTAAGACTGGAGAATACTGCTAGTTACACTCCTGGGGAGAAAGCATCCCGGTTTACAATATGAAAGGTGGAATTAATTACCTTTATGAAAGAGAACTTTTTTGTTTCAGCTAATACAACTTCGTTACTGTACTGTAAACACACTCTCAGTTACATTCGTTTAAGTTTCAGGTATAATATAAGGTTACTATATACTACCTCCATAGACTAGCGTTGCTAGACTGCTTTCTGCTATGAAGCTTTTACTAATAATCTACATTGTAGTATATTTATTTGTCAAAATAATAATTCTTTCTGCTATTTGCACAAGGCCTGAAATTACAGGAAGGCTCTGAAAAGATGAAAGGAAAAGCTGACCTCGGTAGAATTTGAACTCAGAACGTAAAATGGCGGGAAGTAATGTCGTTAAGCATTTTGTCCGGTGCTCTAACAATTCTGCCGGCTCGCTGCCTTATCAATAATTCTTTCTATTTTTCTCATAAGGCCAGTAAATATTTTTAAGGTGTGTAGAAAGTTGATTACATCTTCTCTAGTGCTCAACTGACACTTTATCGACGCCGAAGGATGAAAGGCAAAGTCGACCCCGGCAGAATTTGAACTGACATCGTAAAGAACTAGGAGAAAAGCTGCTGACCATTTTGTCCGATGCGCTAACGATTCTGTCACATCACCGTTTTAATATTCTTTCTACAATAGGTACAGGGGCTAGAATTTTGGGAGATGGTTCTTGTCGATTATATGGGCCCCAGTGCCTAACTGGTACTTATTTTATCGACCCTAGAGGGATGAGATGAAAAATGGACCCTGGAAGGATATGAGGCAAAATCGACCTTGGAGGAATTTGCATTCAGAACGTAAATTCGGTCGAAATGCCGCTAAACATTTTGCCCGGAGTGCTAACGATTCAGCCAGTTTACTGCTTGACATTGCTTTAATAATAACAATGAATAAAAATGAAATAATAAAAAGAAATCAACGACAATCATATATGCCGCTGCTCCGAGTACATATGGGAGTGTATGTTTGTGTTTGTGTGCGCGCGTGTGTATATATATATGTGTGTGTGTGTGAATATGTGTTATCAAAATTACACAGCTCATATAGTCTTTGTTAAGTGAATATCCTATATATCTTCGCAATTGTAATATAACTTTTTTAGAGACATTAACTTGGTAAAAAGAAGTCAAATACAAATAACAAACACGTAATATCAGTTGTGGTTTTTATTGTATTGGTTATAGCTGTAGGGGAAAGAGAACATGGCAGGCTGAGCGGATGGAATAATGGACAACTAACCAATAATCCATTAACAGGCTCTGCATTTTGTCTCTAGCCAAGACACTTACCTCAAAAAGACCAGTACAATGTATTATAGTATAGGAGAAATAACCGTCGTAAACAAAGAAAATTCAATAAAATGATTGGTCAGCTTTTAATACTGAGTGTAACATCGCCTCTCTGTGGCTTTGCAACTTCATTCAACCATATTGCCATAGTTCTATTAAACAAAACAAAGCCTTTAGTCATGACACTACTAACCGGTTGATTTTGGGGGGAAATGTCACTATTATCTTTGGGGATCAAACTATTTTCTAATATTGCATGAAACCAATAAGCTGATGTTTTCATTTCAGTGAGGTTCTTTGAAGAAAGCTACGGATTTGTAAACCGACTTCAAAGGAAACGTTTTTTGTATGCAGAATTAAAAATAGAAACTATACATATCTATATCTCCGCCTACGAAAACGTTTTAATCTCTTTCGCATCTTTATTAGTATCAAAATCTCCTCCTTTTAAATTGGAGCATTACATCTATTTACAAGAAAACATGCCGCAAACTCACCACAGGAACTTTGCTAATAGGTATAACAGATGGCGTTGTCAGCCTAAGCCTTGTCTTCTAATGCTGTAAGTTTCTTTTATACAGATTAAATATTTCTCTCATATCTACATAGAGAACATCCCTGTTGTGTCGTTTAAAAAAGCAAAACAAGAAAAAAAAAAAGGAAAAAAGAGAAAATATGTATTACTACGAACGTGTAGTGATGACTAATTTGCGGTTTCCGAGTTACAAACAATCAATCTATGGTCAATTAAACGCGTGACCTTTAACCACCCACAAGATTTGCAAGTGCTCGCTCTAAAGCTTAGGTAATAATATACGAGATAGCATAGAAAGAAAAAAAAAAGAGGGAGTGAGACTTATCAAAAAAGAAAAAAAAATATTCTCAAAACAAGAAAACTAAAACATTTGATGTTTTTATAGAAGTAAAGCTTCAATACAAATTGCTTCCAGCCAAACAAATATCAATATGATATTTTTGCAACATATCGTTTTACACTAAATGTAAAATATCCGGTGTAACCCAGATAAAAGAGACGAACATATGAAAACATCAACGAAAGTAAAATGATAGCTAGAGCATTAGAAATGGACTTTACTTCATAAAGAATTATGGAAACAATAATAACACGAAGATATAGCGTGTAAAGTGACCTTCTCCTATTAATATGCCTTTTCTGCTAAATGTTCCTTCCCGTTATATATTTCCTTGTCGTCGCTGCTACCGCTGCTGTCATCGTTGTTGTTGTCTCGCCGTCGTCGTTGTCTTCGTTATTCTTGTTGTTTAGCCCCCGGTCACATCTGATCGAGCTGACATATATGATCAAAGACGATTCAGCCATGATAGCTATTCTGTCATTTTGTACAGCAGGAAAAACATTGTCCAATGTATCCTTTGTTTGAAATATCTATTTCTTTACTACCCACAAGGGGCTAAACACAGAAAGGACAAGCAAGGACAGACAAACGGATTAAGTCGATTATATTGACCCCAGTGCGTAACTGGTACTTATTTAATCGACCCCGAAAGGATGAAAGGCAAAGTCGACCTCGGCGGAATTTGAACTCAGAACGTAACGGCAGACGAAATACGGCTACGCATTTCGCCCGGCGTGCTAACGTTTCTGCCAGCTCAGTGTGGTATGAGGGAGATATGGATGTTATTTCTAGTTAGATGAAGCATGATACAAAAAGCTCTATCTTAAGATTCTTCGTAAGTCTCTTAAGCATCATATCCAAAATTTGTTCTTTAAAGCGGTTGGTGCAGCCTCTGAGCAGGAAGTAACTCAGTGAGAGTGAAAGAAAGGTGACAAACAAAGAAACCAATATAATTCATATAGAAGTGTTTACAGGGTTACAGCGACTTTTATAAACAAGCAGTAAAAAAAGAAGAAGAAAAACCAAATACAACTCTATAGGCAAAAATTATTGAAGACCGTTGTTGGAAGATAGTTTAAATACTTAATAAATAAACTTGATAGCAATAGGTAGTGAAGAAGGCAAGGGTACGTAACTCCTGAAAAGGCGGCGAGCTGGCAGAAACGTTAGCACGCCGGGCGAGATGCTTAGCGGTATTTCGTCTGCCGCTACGTTCTGAGTTCAAATTCAGCCGAGGTCGACTTTGCCTTTCATCCTTTCGGGGTCGATTAAATAAGTACCAGTTACGCACTGGGGTCGATATAATCGACTTAATCCGTGTGTCTGTCCTTGTTTGTCCTCTCTGTGTTTAACCCCTTGTGGGTAGTAAAGAAATAGGTATTTTATCTGCCGCTACGTTCTGAGTTCAAATTCAGCCGAGGTCGACTTTGCCTTTCATCCTTTCGGGGTCGATTAAATAAGTACTAGTTACGCACTGGGGTCGATATAATCGACTTAATCCGTTTGTCTGTCCTTGTTTGTCCTCTCTGTGTTTAGCCCCTTGTGGGTAGTAAAGAAATAGGTACGTAACTCCTGATGGAGTCGTAGGGACGCTGTCGTGAAATACGAAGGAGTGCTGAAAAATTCCTGACTTTAAGGGTAATCGCGAAAGGCCTTGTTGGAGGCCCTACCTTTCGAGTTCTTTTATAGGGATTAGAAAAACTGAAGGGTCGTTGCAATGTGCGTAAATACGGGAGATGAATATGTTGAATAAAATCATAATTAACTGATCCTCCTGTATTTTCTTTTACTCAAAGTCAATAACTTTTCAGTGCCTCCTCGTACGCTGCAACTTGGACATTTTTTAAACCTTAGTCTCTCTCTATCTAGGTTTGAACATGGTCGATTTATTCCCGAGAGAAAGCAAGAAAGAGACGGAGAGGGGAGAATAAGAGAGAAGGGAAGGGAGAGAGGGAAAGAAGATAGAAGGGTAAGGAGAGGAGAGAGTGAGAGAGGGAAGAGAAAGAGAGAGGACGGGGAGAAAAGACGAATACATTGGTGCTTTATTTATTCATTCTGAAAAGATGAAGGACAAAGTTAACCATCGGTGGAATTTGAACTCAGAATATACAGAGCCGGAACAATATTGTGAGGCATTCTCTCCAACCCGCTAACGACTCTGCTAAATCTTGGTTGTTAATAAAGAAGCACTTCATAAATAACCTCTCATGCAACAGGCGTCCCTGAGAAAATATTTTTTTCCCAGTCAATCTGATCGATGGATTGCTATCCAGAATGTGTGTGGCAGTGAACACAATCCCAGATGTTGAAAGTAATATTCAGTGTTGGTTGATTTAACAAATAAGCTTAGTATTGGATTAACAATAGTTAAGGATTGAAGGACTTTTCTGGCTCTGTAATCCGAAATGTGAAATCGTCTACATAATATAACGACACCATGATCAGATAATTCCAGTGGTATGTTAGTCGTTGTTGTTGCCGCTGATAGTGGTAGTGGTGTTGGTAGTGGTATTGATGGTGGTAGTGTAGATGGTGGTGGCGGTGGTGCTATTGATGGCGGTTCTCTCGATAGTGATAGTGGTGACGTCATCGTCGTCGTCATCATCATCATCATCATCATCATCATCATTATCATCGTGATTGTCATCTTTTCCACCTCCCCTTCTCCTCTTCTTTATAATCCTCATGATCATGATCGTCATGAACGTCATCATCATAATCATTGTCTTCTTCTTCTTCTTCTTCTTCTTCTTCTTCTTCCCAACAAATTTGTGGGTCGGAGCTTCTGCTACGATTCACTGTTTAATTTAAGTAAAAAATTAAATTCAGAAGTCATTATCTTGATTATGTATGTATGTATGTATGTATGTATGTATGTATGTATGTATGTATGTACGTATGTATGTATGTATGTATGTATGTATGTATGTATGTATGTATGAATGCATATATGTATGTACTCAATAACAAGACATATGCGTATATATGTACGAAGGCACGTGACAAGATGGTTAGGGTATTGAACTCACGATCATTAGTTTGTAGATTCGATATCTAGACCGGACAGGGAGTTGTATCCTTGAGTAAGGTACTTTACTTTCCGTCACTCCAGCCTAGTTAACTGAAATGGTGTACCAGTCGATTTCCAGTGCAGATCTCTCTCTCTCCAGTTCACACATGCCGGATATTACAGTATTTATTTATATTATATACTATCTATTTATATTAAGACGGTGAACTGGCAGAAACGTTAGCACGCCGGGCGAAATACTTAGCAGTATTTCGTCTGTCTTTATGTTCTGAGTTCAAATTCCACCGAGGTCGACTTTGCCTTTCATCCTTTCGGGATTGATAAATCAAGTACCAGTTGTGTACTGAGGTTGATCTAATCGACTGCCCCCCCCCCCCACACCAACCCCCAAAATTTCGAGTCTCTTGCCTAGAATAGAAAAGACTATATATATATATATATATATATATTCCTATATTGCTGGCGCACCTAGAGGTGTAGTACCATAGAATTTAAAGTTTTTGGACTTTAAACGCGTCGAAACTATGCTGAGTCTGGTCTTCATGGCTGAAACACTTTCCATGTTTATTTGTTTGTCATTTCAATTTTTCTCACACACACACACGCGCGCACACAACAATGCATTGTAAATGCTCAGATAAGAATACTCTCACTTGAAATCTGCAGTATTTGAAACGTTATGCCTTTTTTCTCTCTCTCGCTATTTAAAGAATTCGAACATCTAAACGTCAAAGATTTTGTACAAACGTTTGTCATTATAAACATTTCATCTGCAAGTAGTGTTTACATTCCCTATATATAATTTTTTTTTTCAGGCTGGAAGCAAAACTCGAGCTTTTTGTCATCACAAATAGACATCGGAGCTTTCATTAAGACAGTCGAGATACTACGCACGACTGTCACAATAAAATATTTCTGTAGTTTCTTTGCTCGTAAAGATATAGGTGTAGAATAGGTAGGTAAAGCTGCAATTCTCTGGTCATCCGCATGGTTACGTCCTCCGTTGAGCTGTCGTTGGTGCCTAGGTGGTAGAGTCGTTTCAAGTAAGACAATTGTTGACTTTTGTCGTCCTGGAAAGGCCCTGTGTCCATAATTTTACTGCAAACAGTAACTACATTCAGTTTATTCAATATGTTGCTGGCAATCTTTGTGTGTGCGTCTATCTATCTATCTATCTATCTATCTATCTATCTGTCTGTCTGTCTGTCTGTCTGTCTGTCTGTCTGTCTGTCTGTCTGTCTGTCTGTCTGTCTGTCTGTCTGTCTGTCTGTCTGTCTGTCTGTCTGTCTGTCTGTCTGTCTGTCTGTCTGTCTGTCTGTCTGTCTGTCTGTCTGTCTGTCTAACTAACTAACTATCTATATACGCATATATATAAAACAGAGTTTTTGTGTGTGTGCGTGCGTGTGTGTGTGCGTGTGTGTGTATGTGTGTGTGCTGTGTGTGTGAGCGCGCGCGTACGTGCATGAGTGCATATGTTCCTTATGCATTCGAAGATTTAGTTGCCGATTTTGACGTATGGGGTATCAAAAGATTCAGTAATCATTCGGCTACCAAATAAACTTTATTTTCATTTATATATTTGCATTACAAAAATTTAACATAATAGTCTTTCTATAAATCAACTATCGTAAACGACATTTCATACTACGATGACGACGACGTTACATTTTCTGTATGAGTGTGTATGTGTCTGTGAGTGTGTGTGTGTGTTTGCGCGTTCGTTACATACGATAGGCCAATGACTGAGAAGTATATATGTGTGAGTGTATGTGAGGGTGTATGTGTATGTCAGCATACATACATTTTTGTGACAACTGGCACACACATAGAACATATAAACACATATACACACATCTAAAGACAGGGAGAGACACGCTGAGGGACGGAGATAGGCCTGAAGTGTGCGTGAATGTATGTCTGTATGTGTCTGTCTTAGTATATGTATGTGAGGGCATGTCAGAATCTACGTGTGTGCGAGTGTGTGTGTGAAAATTTTTTATACGTTAGGCCTCAGACAATTAAACACACGCAAATCTACACATCCATATGTGTATGAGTGTGTATGAGTCTGTGAGTGTGAGTGTGTTTCCGCCTTCGTTACATCTATAGTAATCTATAGTAAAGGACATTTTACGTCGTTTTAATGAGCCCACATCTAATGAAGTAGTCATTTTTACGGTACGTGATCCTTATGAAAATCGTCATATTCTCATTCGTGCTCGAAATAACAACCTCAAACGTGTTTTAGAAACTCATCCCTCTTATGACGCTCATCAATATCTTCTTATTTTGAGGAATGAACAAGGTTATCATATCAATATTCCACAGATTGAACCTGCAACAGGAGAGCCAATTACAAACAAAAAGGTGTCGTCAAATGACTTCTATTCTTACCAACTGATGATAAGACCAGAACAATCAAATCAATTACATATGTATCGTGAACTATTTCAACAACACCTGGTTGATATGCATGCAAAAGTTGACAGTGAGCGTCTCCTCTACATTTGTAACAATAAAAAAAAGTTATGGGCTAAAAATTATGTTCATCTCCAAGATGTTCTGCATGTCCTAGAGGCAACAATCAAAACGGGTAGTCACCAAGGAGAAAATGTTTTTATTCTAAAAATACCTCTCATACCAACAAATGCTCTATTTAAATTTGAGGCACTTCAGGTTCCAGTCAAACTAAGTTTTGGTATTTCAATTAACAAATCTCAGGGTCAATCTCTCAAGGTAGTTGGACTTGATCTCTCTACATGCTTCTCTCACGGCCAACTTTATGTTACTTGCTCGCGAGTTGGAAGCAGCAACAATTTACTCATTTCGATACCAACAAAAAATTACACACTAAATATTGTTTACTTTGAGGTGCTTCAAGATTGAAAGGCTTTCAAGTCGAAATTCTATTATCATTACAATTTGGATATTTAAAAAAAAGATATAGATATTTTGAAATAATTATGAGTATATATCTTTACATTTATAGTTTACTAATCTGAATAAGAACAGTAGAAACCCGAGCAACGCCGGGTCATTCAGCACCCTTTTTTTACTCCGTTTTAATTGTTTCAGTCACTTGACTGTGGTCATGCTGGAGCACCACCTTCAGTCGAACTAATGGACCCCAGGACTTATTTGTAAGCCTAGTACTTATTCTATTGCTCTCTCTTGTCGACCCGCTAAGTTACACCTAAATAATCATAATAATAATCCTTTCTACTAAAGACACAAGGCCTGAGATTTTGGAGGAGGGGACTAATCAATTACATCGACGCCAGTGTTTCATTGGTACTTAATTTATTGACCACGAAAGGATGAAAAGCAAAGTCGACTTTGGCGGGATTCGAACTCAGAACGGAATGCAGCTATGCATTTTTGCCCGGTGCGCCGCCTTAATAATAATAATAAGCTCTAAGATTATAAGCGTTCACCTCTTAAGAGTTATGGATTCGATTCCCACTCTTACTAATACCCACTTTTTTTCGTCAAGGGCTTACCTCCCCCAATATTGGACTATTTTCTTTAGCCAGTACACAGTAAACGCTTATCTCTTTTACTTGTTTCAGTCATTTTGACTGGGGCCAAACTGGAGTACCGCCTTTAGTCGAACTAATCGATCCCCAGAATTTATTCTTTGTAAGCCTAGTGCTTACTCTATCACTCTCTTTTGTCGAATTGCTAAGTTACAGGGGCGTCAATACACACACACACACACACCACACACACACACCACATATATATATATATATATATATATATATATATATATATATATACTTACGATGGGCTTCTTTCAGTTTCCGTGCACCAAATCCACTCACAAGGTTTTGGTCGACCGGAGGCTATAGACACTCGCCCAAGGTGCCACGCCCACTCGCCCAAGGTACCGAATCTTATAATAATAATAATTATTATTTGCAGAATTTTCCTCCTTCTTCAATGTTTCTTCATTAACGTAGAATGTATATATATATATATATATATATATATATATATATATTATGGTGTTGTGTGTGTGTGTGTGTGTGTGTGGTGTGGTGTGTGGTGGTGTGTGTGTGTGTGTGTGTGTGTGTGGTGTGTGTGTGTGTGTGTGTGTATGTGTGTGTGTGTGTGTGTGCGCGCGTGCGTGCGTGCGTGCGCGTGTGTGTAGGTTATGAGAGGTAATGGAGTCAAGAAGACCCAATGGTGTCAGGTAGTGCTGAGTAAGTGCTATGGACAGACTACACAAACACACACACACACACACACACACACACACACACACACACACACACACACACACACACACACATGTATATACAACATTACACTATATTACAGTATGCTGTAATGTTCTCGCCAGAAACTCTAAATTTTGCATTTTCTTTTCGACAAACTTTTGAACACTATTTATACTCAAAACTGGTGTGAATAATCATTAACTTCATCAGATCTTACAGTTTACTTTATATAACGCCTTAGAATTTTTACTTTCATCTCTTCGTTCCGAATATAAATCTTATCAAGATCAATTTTGCTGATTATATCTAGGGGTCAATAAAATAAACACCAGGCACTTGCTGGGGGTCGATTTAATCGGCTATACCTTTGCTTTGCAAATCCGTCGGCTTTCGATGTTGTAAGAAATCGATATAAAGCATTCGCTTTTTCGTAAATCTATGTTCGAAAGTGTCTTTGCAGTATCAAGAACATAGAGAT
Source organism: Octopus sinensis (assembly GCF_006345805.1). Lineage (NCBI taxonomy): Eukaryota > Metazoa > Mollusca > Cephalopoda > Octopoda > Octopodidae > Octopus > Octopus sinensis. Next base: position 165,138,419 of record NC_042997.1, on the reverse strand, counting down.
GTCATTGAACCGTGGACGTGTCATTGAACCATAGAAATGGAACTAACACATAGAGATAGCATTGACTCATAGATTATTATAGAGATATCACTAACACGTAAAGGTGGAAGTGACATAGAGCGATGTCACTGACACAGAAATGTTATTGACTCATAGACTTATCACTTATGTATAAAGATGTCACCAATACACGAGATACTATTCTGGCTGGTTCACCCCGCTAGCGTTCCAGTCGAATTGATAGTCCAAGTACTAAGGTAGGTTGGATAGACACTAGTATTACAATTGTTCGCTATAAGTATGATGTAACAACATAGCATAATGCTACTCAAGAGACTTTATTTTAAGGTAAAATAACAACGAAATATTATTTCAATGACTTCAAATACATACATACATACATACATACATACATACATACATACATGCATGCATACATACATACGTATTCCTTCACCATGAAAGATTGCTAGCCACAGCACATTCTTTATTTTCTCTCCTTGTTTCTTTCTGTGTTCCTTTCTGTGGAAGAGCGTAGGCTCGAAACGTTAAAGACTTTTTCACTTCCCGAGCGTTATACTAATACATCTGTTTGTTGTCTACACCACCTGTCTTCGTCTTTTGTCTTTTTGTGAATTCTCCCCTTTACACATACATACATACATACATACATACATACATACATACATACATACATGCATACATACATGCATGCATGCATGCGTGCATGCGTGCGTGCGTGCGTGCGTGCGTGCGTGCGTGCGTGCGTGCGTGCGTGCGTGCGTGCATGCATGCATGCATGCATGCATGCATGCATGCATGCATGCATACATACATACATACATACATACATACATACATACATATATTCTCACGTCCCTCCTCTTTTACCTCATTCTGTCCCTTTCGTTTCTTTTTCTTTCTTTCTCTTCCCTCCCTAATTCTTCAATCCCTCTGCCCCTACCTCTCTCCTCTCCTTCCACGTGACCAGTGTTCCGCCAAGCCTGACATTTCTTTCTTGGTTAGAATATCATCCGTGTAGCATCTTTTATATTCCTTCCCATGACTTTCATCTCTTATGTTCATGCCGTAGCCTATTGTTAATGTCCTGTTATTTGTATTTGTAATTGTGTACCATTGCTCTGGGTTTTTTTTCATCTTTGTTTTCGTATACATTCGCTTGCTTTCTTCCAAGGAGTCTAGTGCTCTTAGCTTAGATTTTCTTGGGGTCAGTCAGATTGGAGCAGTCACGAGTGTAACCGCTCGGAACTGCGAAGACGATCTGGAACTCGACTGAGGATAGGAAGCTCCGAATGACCCGTCCTTGTTTTTTCATGTCCTTTTTTGTATCGTCTAACTGCCCGCCTGTTTTGTTGTCGTCTGTTACGTTCTTGTTCCATTTTTTGCTTTCTTTTTATATATATATATATAGTATTATAACACATACCTTAAATGTATTCTTTCTTTTATTCTCTTACTTGTTTCAGTCATATGACTGCGACCATGCTGGAGCACTATTTTAGACTTATTTTTTAAAGCTTAGTACTTATTCTATCGTTTTTTCTTTTGAGGAACAGTTTCTGGGGCCTAAGCACACCGACAACGGTTGTCAAATGGTGACGGGTCGACAAACACAGCCACAAAGACACACACTCATTGATATATACATATGTACATACATACATGCATACATACATACATACATACATACTTACACACACGCACACACAAACATATATATGTATATATATATATGTCTATGTATATATACTTATATACATAAAAACATTCATATATGTATACATATGTCTGTATGCATGTATGTACTTACGTACGTACGTATGTATGCTTATATAATATATATATACTCTCTTTTACTCTTTTACTTGTTTCAGTCATTTGACTGCGGCCATGCTGGAGCAACGCCTTTAGTCGACCCCAGGACTTATTCTTTGTAAGCTTAGCACTTATTCTATCGGTATCTTTTACCGAACCGCTAAGTTACGGGGACGTAAACACACCAAAGTCGGTTGTCAAGCGATGTTGTGTGGGACAAACAGACACACAAACATATACGCACACATACATATATATGCATATACGACGGGCTTCTTCCAGTTTCCGTCTACCAAATCCACTCACAAGGCTTTGGTCGGCCCGAAGCTATAGTAGAAGACACTTGCCCAAGGTGCCACGCAGTGAGACTGAACCCGGGACCATGTGGTTGGTAAGAAAGCTATTTACCACACAGCCACTCCTGCGCCTATATGCATATATATATATATATATATATATATATATATATATATATATGTATGTATGTATCAAACTAAAGTTATTGAACAAACAAAGGCAAGGTCATCCGCATATCATTTCATAATTCGAACATTTAACCATAGAATATACATATAAACATCCCGCAAGATGGAACATAATTCATCTGTACAAGCATACAAGCATATAATAATAATAAGGTGCGAGAAAAAAAATTTTCCATCGCAGTTTAGAGTCAATACTCTAGCGATTCAGAAAAATACATCTCCTTAAAGAAAACCTAGAAAGTAAAAATATAATATAAAGTAATATATAAAAATATATAGGTATATAAAAATATATAAAATATATATATATATATACATATTCCTACCACAACGGTGATCATCAGTGGTTTTATTATTTTTATTATTAATAAAAAATTACCTCGACTTATATACTACGTCGACTTGTGTACCGGAAATTGCGGTATCTATGTTAAACTTGCTGGGTCTTCATGTTGTATAAAAATAAAAAATAAAAATGAAGATAATTAGTGATAATTACAAAATCTGGATGTCATTCATCTATTAACAAAATAACTTGGTAAAGTATGGAAGTACCGAGACCTTGTTTTCATGTCTTTTAATAAAACTTTTTGAGTCAAAAAGGGAGTAAGTCTTTGAAATCGGGGCTTCCTTTGTACGTAGGAATAAGGTAGATAAATTTAGTGGGATCAAAACCTCGATAGCGAGAGATACCATGAATGGTGGTGGTGGGGTGGGGGGTGATGGTGGTGGTGATGGTGGTGGTGATGGTGGTGGTGGTGGTGGTAGTAGTAGTAGTAGTAGTAGTTCTGCTTGCTGTTCAGTCACAAACCTATATTCTGCTCGTATGTCTGTAACTGAATTGTCTTATGTGTATTTCCGTTGATTTAAGGTAGGATAGGTGTGATGTGAAGGGGATTAGGCTATTAATTCTAGCAAGATGAAAGATAATGTAGAGGCTTCCGTCTTTGCTTGTTGTTGTAGTAAGTTTGTGTGTGTGTGTGTGTGTGTGTGTGTGTGTGTGTGTGTGCATGTGTGTGTGAGAGAGAAAGACAGAGAAAGAGAGAGAAAGACAGAGAAAGAGAGAGAGAGGGAGAGAGAGAGGGGGAGAGAGAGAGGGGGAGTGAAAAGTGGGAGGGAAAATGAATTTATGTATATATACATATATGCATTCGTGACTGTTTGGTAAAAAGTTTGTTTCTCAACTACATAGTTCCGGGTCCAGTCCCAAGTCTCATTGAGTAGATGGAAATTGAAAGAATCTCGTTGTATATATATCTATGTTTACGTGTCTTTGTGTCTATGTTTGTCTCGATCTCCCCCCACCACCAAACTTAGAAATATTTATCTAAAGCAGTATTCCCCTTGGCAATGTTATCAAAAATTTGCGACGGTCACTTCCAGATCTACAGTTAAGGTTTGGGAGGGGAAAAAAAAACTATTTCACTTGAGGCACGGTGATGATTTTTTATACATCAAAAAGGGTTGTGTGATCCAAAACGGCTGAGAACCGCTGGAATAATGAAGGTGCTTTACCCATGACCTTCGCAGACACTCCAAGAGGGTTGTTGTAGATCCTTAGCGCCAAGCCTAACTCTCATCCAAGACTGCTATAATGAACCGCAATCCAACAGTCTTGTCTTTTAACAGACATCTTGACTGGATAACAGTATCTTTGTCCTTCAATTTTTAAGCTGTCAGGGTGCTATTTGAGGTAAAATTTGATGTTATCTCTAGCAATCCATACGATCCTTAAGAGA
>NC_042997.1:165114384-165134259 GCF_006345805.1 Octopus sinensis | reverse complement strand
AAATATTTAAAATATCTTAAAGTGGATATAATTTGGTAAATTTCACACAAGATTTACTTTATTTGATCTATTTTCTGTTAATTTTCTCTCTCCTACATGCATATGTACATGAAATATGTATGTACGTATGCAGGCATGCTTGTATGTATGTATGTATGTATGTATGTATGTATGCAATTACATCTCTCTCTCCCTCCCTCTCTCTATCTATTTGTCTGTCTGTCTGTCTGATTCTCTGTCTGCCTATCTCTTATCTATCTATCTATCTATCTATCTTCATCTATCTATATATATATATATTATATATATATATATATATATATAATATAATACACACACATATACACTCTACCTAAATATATATATAGAGAGAAAGAGGGATATACATATATCCTTGTGTGTATATGCTTGTGTTTGTGTGTGTCCATGTATGTACATATATACATACACACACATATATACATATATATATATATATACATATATACATATATATATATATATATACATATATACATATATATATAGACACACACACACGCACACACATATATATAATATATATATATACACACACATGCATATATATATATAGATGTATACAGACACACATACATATATACATACATATATATATATATTTTATACATACATATATATATATATACTTATATATATATATAATATACAGATATATATACATGCATAAATACATACATAATTCTTTCTTTTGTATTTTGTTAATGGTATGGCTTTAATTCCATTAGCGTATGTCTTTGGAATCATTGATAGCTTGCACTAAAAATCGACTTTCTTTCCCAAGAAACGTCTTTCCCTACAAACCTCTGTACTTGGTTACAACAACAAAGATATGTTAATAAAACATTGACAGAGATGGCGCTTTTGATGATGTCGGATGATGGATCAAGAAATTATGGAAGGCTGTGTTTGATACGTGGAGAAACAGAGAGTTGAATTGAGCTTGAAATATAAAGATGTAATACATATGGGAAAAGGCAGAGAGTAAGAGAAAGGGAGAGATTGATAGATAGACAACGAGAGGGAGAGAGAGAGAGAGAGAGTGATAGAGAAAGAATGTGTGTGAGAGAGATATATATAAAATGAGAGTGGAAGAGAGAGGGATGAAGGGAACCACTGAAATTCTATTTTGAGTGATATGAGTGTGTGTGTGTGTGTGTGTGTGCGTGTGCGTGTGTGTGTGTGTGTGTATATGTGTGTGTTGGGGGTTGTGTTCTGCAATGGTTTGTGAAGGGTTTTGAGCGCGGTGTGGCGGGCGTATTGTGGTGTGATGGTGTGGTGTTGTTCGTAAGTAGTGAACGATGTGACAGCAAAATATGAAATATGTGACAGGGCGTTTGTGTTTGAGCGCGCGTGTGTAGTGTTTGGGATGTAAGCAGTTTGCGTGTGTGTATATGTGTGTCTGTGTGTGCACCGTTGTTTGTTATGCGCTTATTTCTTTTCTTTACTTTGTAAATAATGCGTTTGTGTACTGCGGCTGTGCTTTGGAGGTGTACGTCTGTATGTCTCTCTCTTTCTCCTTCTCTTTTACTTGTTTCAGTCATTTGACTGCGGCCATGCTGGAGCAACGCCTTTTGTCGAGCAAATCGACCCCGGGACTTATTCTTTGTAAGCCCAGTACTTATTCTATCGGTCTCTTTTGCCGAACCGCTAAGTGACGGGGACTGAAACAAGTAAAGAGAGTAAAGAGTAAAAAGCCCATCTTTTTGCCTATGTGCAAGGAACCCTCAATAACATTATACAATGTATCCACTTAAAATAAAGTACCAGTCAAATACCGAGGTCGAGGCAATCGTCTAACCTTTTCCTTCCAAAATTTCAGACCCCCGTGCTAACATTAGAAGCAATTCTTATTAAAGGAGAAAGGCGGAGAGCTAACAGAATAGTTACCGTGCCAGACAAAATGATTACGGCATTTTCTTTATGTTCTAAGTTCAAATGTCGCCGAGGTCGGTTCTGCCTTTTATACCTTTTGGTGGGTGAGTCGATAAAATGTGTACCAGCTGAGCACAGTAATGAACTTACCCTTCCCTCTAAAAATTCCTGACCTTATGCCAATATTAGTGAGGTTTATCAAATAAGATTGATTGGCAGAAACGTTAGAGCGTCGGACAAAATGACTTGCGGTTTATGTTCCAGCTCTTTACGCTCTGTGTTCAAAACCTGCCAAGTTCAGCTTTGCTTTCCAACCCTCCTCCTTTCTTGATGAAAAAAAAGTCAGATACTGGAGTCGATTAAACTCCTCCAAATTTTCGGGTATTCTGCTTTATTTTAATTAATATTTGCAAGGCAGCGAGCTGGCAGAATTGTTAGCATGCTGAACGAAATGCTTAGCGATGTTGTGTCCGTCGCTACGTTCTGAGCTCAAATTCTGCCGAGTCGACTTTACATTTCATCCTTTCGAGGTCGATAGAGTGAGTACTGGGGTCTATTTAATCGACCTTGTGCCTTAAATAGAAAGGATCATTATTAATATTTGCGAAATAAAGGCGGTGATGTGGCAGAACCGTTAGCACGCCGGACAAAATGCTCAGCGGCATTTTGTCATTATGGTCTGTGTTCAAATTCCACCGAGATTGACTTTACCTTTCGTGGTCGATGAAATAACTAGCAGTTGAACACTGGGGTCGATGTAATCGACTACCCCTCCCACAAAATTTCAGGACTTGTGCCTATAGTAGAAAAGATTATTATTTACAGAATAAAGATACGAGATGGTATCAAAAAGTTCCCGGACTAGTCTTGTAGCGCGCCAGCAAATGGTTGCGTGCGCAGTCAGAGCTAGAAGAGACCTTCATGAGGTAGTAAACACCGCTGTGTTTACTTAATTGTGAAATTTGTGTCTTTGTGATCACGCGTATGCTGTAGTTTGCGATTTTGTATTGAACAGGAAGTTGGAACAAATAGTCAACGCGAAATTTTGCATTAAACTTGGGAAGTCTGCTACAGAGACATTGAGTATACGTCGACGAGCTTACGGTCGTACACAATGTTTCGAGTGGCACGGGCGCTTCAAAACGGAAGAACGCCCCTGGAAGACGATGATCAATCTGGAAGACCTGCAACAAGCAAGCTTCATCTCCGGAAATGTGGTACTGTGCGTCGAATATTCGTCCTCCAGACGCATACCGTCAATTGAGAGTTCGACTGTGAAGTTTTGAAGCGTTTCAGAGAGGACATTCGGTGAAAGCCACCGGATCTGTGGAGCGCGAAGAATTGGATTCTTCATGACGACAATGCATCCTGTCACCGAACTCTCCTCACTCGTCAAAAATAACATGGCATTGCTTCCGTACCCACCCTATTCGTCAGGTTTAGCACCTGCAGACTTCCATTTCTTCTTCAAGACAGAAATGCAGCTCAAAGGTGGCCGTTTTAACACCGTTGTTGAAATCAAGAGCGAATCGTAGAAGGTCCTCGACTCGCTTACAGAAATGACTTCCAGGCCGAATACCAAAAGTGTCAGGAACACTGGAACCGGTGTAGTGCTGCGCAAGGTGACTATTTCGAAGGAGATGTTATTAAAACTTAGGTAAATACGTTATTTCTTATTAAACATAACTAGTCCGTGAACTTTTTGATACCAATTCGTATGAAAAATAACCAGATAGTGTGAAGGAGGTTATGGTGGGAAGATGAGTAGTAAAGAATTTAGGGAATAATAATAATAATAATAATAATGAGAAGAGATAAATAGATAGGTATATATATATAGATAGATAGATAGATAGATAGATAGGGAAAGAGAAAGTAATAGGTATGTGGAGTGGGATTGAAAAGGAGATAAAGAAACAAAGAAAGAATGAATGAATGAATGAATGAATGAATGAATGAATGAGTGAGTGAATGAATGAATGAAAATAGAGTGTGGTTGACAATAAAGACTTCGATAATAGAGAAAGAAAGGAGAAATTAAGATTACAAAGGCAAAAACAACATTAAGAATTATATTTCAAACATCAAATATAAAAATTGAATAACAACAACAATAATAATTAATAGAAATAGCAACAAGGGATCAAATATATGCAGAACAACAAACGGGGCCTAAAATAACTTGCGAAAACAACATCAAATACAAAGCAACATCAAATACGGCATCAAATGCAACAAGAAGAGATAACAACATTGAAACAGAATAGACTCAATTACAGCGGCAGAAGCAACAAAAACAATTAGAATGACTAAAACAGAAACAACAGCAACGTGATTCGCATTTTGTATTAAAGGAACGTAACTCAAGTGTCGTATGTCATCGTTTTGTCCATCCGTCTACCGGTTGTGTCATCTACCAAAACTAAGCTAGTTATAACGTGAAGTCAAGGCGGTGAGCTGGCAGAAACGTTAGCGCGCCGGGCGAAATGCTTAGCGGTATTTCGTCTGTCGTTACGTTCTGAGTTCAAATCCCGCCGAGGTCGACTTTGCCTTTCATCCTTTCGGGGTCGATAAATTAAGTACCAGTTACGCACTGGGGTCGATGTAATCGACTTAATACCTATGTCTGTCCTTGTTTGTCCCCTCTGTGTTTAGCCCCTTGTGGATAATAAAGAAATAGGTATTTCGTCTGTCGTTATGTTCTGAGTTCAAATCCCGCCGAGGTCGACTTTGCCTTTCATCCTTTCGGGGTCGATAAATTAAGTACCAGTTTCGCACTGGGGTCGATGTAATTGACTTAATTCCTTGTTAGTCCCCTCTATGTTAAGCCCCTTGTGAGCAGTAAAGAAATATACGACGTAAAGTCAATAAAGGAGCGTTTATCTGGTCTCATAAACTGGTTAGGTATTAGACATAGAAGCCATGTTGTCTCAAATCTCACTTTTCCGCCTCAAGAAAGGAAGGACATCGGATAATGATCTGCTGTCCCTGATGGAAAAAAATAAATAAATAATAAAAAAGTACTGACTGGTTAGGGTTGAAACGTCCTTGATAATAAAGTCTACTTAATCAGGGTGACCTAGGGGCACAACAAGATCGACAATTATAATAGCAACTGATCAGAAAGGTAACACAACTACCACCAACACCAACGTCACCGTCAACAACAACAACAACGACAAGTACTACTACTACTACTACTAGTGCTGCTGCTGCTGTCAGCAGGTGGAGGAGCAGCAGCAGTAGCAGAGTAAGCACGGTGGTAGGAGGAATATTGAGTAACGTGGAAAGATCTGAAGAGAGGTTGTGGAAGAGCGTGTGGGTGAAAACTGAAGAGACAAGATCAGAGAGAGGCAAACAAAGAGAGAGAAAGGGAGAGAGAGGGGGAGAGGGAGGAAGAAAGAGAAAGAGAAGCGAACAAGAGAAAGTTAATGAAGAACTCTAGTTCTTTTTCTATTTCCCTTCTTATTTTCTTCCTCTCTCTCCCCCTCTCTCTCCTCTCTGGGTAATCTTTACTCAGTCTCTCTTCACACTAACTCCTCTCTCTCTTCTCTGCCGCTCATTCCTATCTCTCTCCTATCCCAATCTCTCCTTCTCAACAAAGTATGTGTGGGTGGGTGTATACCAGTGCTTATGTGTATGTGTGTGTGTGTATGCGTATGTGTATGTGTGTGTGCATGTGTGTATGAAGGATCGAGTAATATAGATAAATCAGATGGACGGACAGATAGATAGATAGATAGATAGATAGATAGATAGATAGATAGATAGATAGATAGATAGATAGATAGATAGATAGATAGATAGATAGATAGATAGATAGATAGATAGATAGATAGATAGGTAGGTAGGTAGGTAGGTAGGTAGGTAGGTAGATAGATAGATAGATAGATAGATAGATAGATAGATAGGATAGATAGATAGATAGATAGATAGATAGATAGATAGATAGACAAAAAATAGACAGACAGATAGGTAGGTAGGTAGAGAAAGAGAGAGGGGGAGGCAGAGAGATAGTTGGAGAAGCTGAGTATAGGTGAGTGAGTGGAGGGGGAGAGGGGGAGAGAACGATAAGAAAGTTGAGTGACAAGAGAGTGAGTAGAGGGAAGCGCGACAGGGAGTGGAAGCGACAGTATGACTGGATAAAGAAAGTGAATAGGTGAATAAGGCTGAGTGAAGATGAGTGAAGGAATGGATGGAAGTGTGGGAGAAGAAGTTGCTTGAGGGGATAGAAAGGCGGTGAGTGAGCGAGCGTTCAGAAGAGTGGCGTTGCAGCTGAGTGAGTGAGGAGGGTTAAGTGAGTAGATAGAAGAATAGTAAACAAAATGAATGAAGGCGGATGAGTGGAGGCTGCGTGGATTGCAGAGAGATGGGGTTACTAAGTGGAGGTGAATGAGAAAGTGGATAGAAGAGGAGAGAGGAGTGGGGGAGAGTTAATGAGTGGAGAAACACTGGAGGAATAACTGAGGGTGAGTGAATGGAAAGGAGCTTGGAGGGAAAGTTGATTGGAAGTGACTGAGTGAATGTAGAGGGTGAGATAGAGCTGGTAAAATAATAGCTGGGAAGATGAGTGGAGGTTGGTGAGTGGTGGATTGATCGGTTGCGGGTGAGTGACTGAAAAGGCGATTGGAGGGAAAGTTGAGTGGAGGTGGCTGCGTTAATGGATAGACGTGAGGTGCTGTAGATGAGTGAGGTAACAAAAATGTAGCAGGCAAGTTAAGTAAAAGCAGATAGGAGAGTGTATGGGAGAAATATGCGGAAACTAGAAATATCTAAAGTTAAGTGTATGTGTGTGTATGTATGTATGTATGTATGTATGTTAGGGAGGGAGACAGAGAGAAAGTGAGTGAGAGAGAGGGAGTGAGTAACATAGAGAAGTGAAAGAATGGATATGAAGGAGATTAAATGACGACTAAATAAGAGAGAATGGGTCAAAGACAGAGAGGGTGGAATAGAGCAAGTGAATTAGCAACTGAGAGGAGGAGGAAGAGAGAATGTGTGTGTGAAAGAGAAATAGACAGATGGAGATGAAGAGAGTAAAGAGAGAGAGAGAGAGGAATAGAGTAATTGAGAGAGAGAGAGAGAGAGAGGAATAGCCTGAGTGTGTGTTTGTGTGTGTGAGTGAAAGAGGAATAGATTGAGTGAGTGTGTGTGTATGAGTGAGAGAGACGAATAGGGGTGAGAGAATGGATATGATCGAGAAGATTGTGTTGGATTAGGAATGGGTCAAAGATAGCCAGGGTGGAATAGAGTGACTTAGTAACTGAGTGAGAGGCAGGGAAACAGAGAATTGTGTGTGTGTGTGTGTGTGTGTGTGTGTGTGTGTGTGTGTTAATGAGCGAGAAAAGAGTTCCAGGAGCTGCAGTGATATGTTTGATGAATTGTACAGAGGTTTTAGTTCAAAGTTTGGGAAGTGAGACATTGAACAGGTGAGACGAGGAAGTAAACCAAAACCTCTTTGATACGTAATGAAAACGTATATATAAATTTGGAAAGGAAGGAGGGAGAAAGAGAAAGAGGGAGAGAGAAAGAGAGAGACATGAGAGAGAGAGAGAGAGAGATACAAACAGACAGATACACGGCGAGAAAAAGAGAAAGAGGCAGATTGAATTAAAACTGAATGAAAAAATAAGTGGACGAGAAAGTAACCGAAATACAAAGAATGCGAGCATTTGAAAGTTGGAAAGTTATGAAATAGCTGGTGAAACAATTTTCAGATTCGAGTTCTGTTTGAAGCTTTTCCGCTTTCTTTATGTTACGGATGTCATCGTAGACCTGACAGAAATGGGAATGCACTGTACTAAATGAATCACATTAATTTATTTTGTCTTTAAGTCGGCGAACTGGCAGAAACGTTAGCACGCCGGCCGAAATGAGTACCCGTATTTCGTCTGTCGTTACGTTCTGAGTTCAAATTCCGCCGAGGTTGACTTTGCCTTTCATCCTTTCGGGGTCGATTAATTATGTACCAGTTACGCGCTTGGGTCGATGTAATCGACTTAATCCGTTTGTCTGTCCTTGTTTGTCCTCTCTGTGTTTAGCCGCTTGTGGGTAGTAAAGAAATAGGTATTTCGTCTGCCGTTACGTTCAGAGTTCAAATTCCGCCGAGGTTGACTTTGCCTTTCATCCTTTCGGGGTCGATTAATTATGTACCAGTTACGCGCTTGGGTCGATGTAATCGACTTAATCCGTTTGTCTGTCCTTGTTTGTCCTCTCTGTGTTTAGCCCCTTGTGGGTAGTAAAGAAATAGGTATTTCGTCTGCCGTTACGTTCAGAGTTCAAATTCCGCCGAGGTCTACTTTGCCTTTCATCCTTTCGGGGTCGATTAATTAAGTACCAGTTACGCACTGGGGTCGATGTAATCGGCTTAATCGGTTTGTCTGCCCTTGTTTGTCCTCTCTGTGTTTAGCCCCTTGTGGGTAGTAAAGAAATAGGTATTTCGTCTGCCGTTACGTTCTGAGTTCAAATTCCGCCGAGGTCTACTTTGCCTTTCATCCTTTCGGGGTCGATTAATTAAGTACCAGTTACGCACTGGGGTCGATGTAATCGGCTTAATCGGTTTGTCTGCCCTTGTTTGTCCTCTCTGTGTTTAGCCCCTTGTGGGTAGTAAAGAAATAGGTATTTTGTCTGCCGTTACGTTCTGAGTTCAAATTCCGCCGAGGTCTACTTTGCCTTTCATCCTTTCGGGGTCGATTAATTAAGTACTAGTTACGCACTGGGGTCGATGTAATCGGTTTAATCCGTTTGTCTGTCCTTGTTTGTCCCTTCTATGTTTAGCCCTTTGTGGGTAATAAAGAAACAGAATAGTTAACATGCTCGCCGGGTAAAATGCGTAGCGGCATCTCGTCCGTCTTTACGTTCTGAGTTCAAATTCTGCTGAGGTCGATAAAATAAGTACCAGTTAGACACTGGAGTCGATGTAATCGACTTACACCCTTCTTGAACTTGCTGGATTGTGCTTATAGTAGGAAGGGTAATTTATTTTGTCCTGTCGCTGGGTCTGGGTTTAAATCTTGGCAGTGTGTGTGTTTAAATCTTAAATGTTTAAATACCTGGAGTAAATTATTTTTTACTGAAAAACTTGAAGTAGATAAAGCTATAAATAATGGCTTAAAATTTTGGTATGAAGCCAGCAGTTTCGATCTCATTGACCCCAGTGCTCAAATTGTACTTGTGCCAACCGCGGTGGAATTTGAACTCAGATTGTAAAGACGGACGAAATACTGTTAAACATCTAGCCAGGCATGCTAACGATTCTGCCAACTCACTACCTATTTCTTTACTACCCACAAGGGGCTAAACACAGAGAGGACAAACAAGAACAGACAAACAGATTAAGTCGATTATATCTACCACAGTGCGTAACTGGTACTTATTTGACCGACCCCGAAAGGATGAAAGGCAAGGTCGACCTCGGCGGAATTTGAACTCAGAACGTAACTGGTACTTATTTGACCGACCCCGAAAGGATGAAAGGCAAGGTCGACCTCGGCGGAATTTGAACTCAGAACGTAACGGAAGACGAAATACGAATTTCTTTATTGCCCACCGGGGGCCAAACATAGATATGGACAGTACAACTGATGGGATCAGTGAATCGATATGATTTTACATAAATGTGACATCAAAAATAAAATACAATACATAAAAATCGAATGGAATACACAGTACAAAAACAATACAAATGAAGCGATGATCAAGTTACGCTCCGATCCCACAAGCCCCGATCTACCGCTGATACCTTTTTATTTTTCCTTTTTTTTTTTTTCCTCGTCTATTCACACGGTTCCTTGCACGCACAACACTCGTGCAACATACTTCCATCTCTTTTGGAACGTACACTCTGACAGACACCTCTTCTCCAGCCACAGTTTCCTTTTCAAATGAAAAGAAAAAAGGATCGTAAATTGTCACCAGAGATAAAGTTGCCTGTCTTAATTCCTTTTATCCTAGTATTCCATACAGCCTCTTTTGCTATTGCTACAACCGTGAGAAAACAATTCTTACCTTCGTTCGTTAGAACTCCCGGTGGGTCAATTTTTATAATTGACTCAGTCGACAGCCGTACTCTTCCTTCGCCGGACAACAGATGTTCAGCATAAGCCCACATTTCAGTTATCTCCGGACACTGAACAATAGCGTGAGGGACGGTTTCCCTGTCCCCACCGCATCTTGGACAGGTCGGCGACTGACGTTTACCATGTCTTGCGAGCTTATCCCAAACGGGCAAGGCACCTCTGTAGCATTGCCAGGTTAAGGACTTTTGGAAGTTGTCCAACGTTCTCAACCCGAATGTACGATGAAACAAGCTGTCCAGTTGAATAAATCCGAGACCTAGAGTCGACCCCAGGCCATCGTCGCATTCAGACTCTACCAACCCACTATATAAAATCCGTGTGGAACCCCCACCGCTGGCGTTGCCCGAGCGCCGGAACAGCAAGAGGGCCTTACGGCACTCTTTATGCCACTCACTCGACCTCGGTCTACGAGAACACCAGGCTTCCTGTTCGCAAAAACTCTTGAACTCAGGGAACATTTGTCTGGCCAGCGGAGACCACACCCGTTCACTATCCAGGAGAATCCAGAGGTGCCTCAACCTCAACGCATGTCTGCGCATCATTAACCAAGGCATCCCTAAACCTCCATTTAAAGGCTTTTGACAGCAGACAGAGCGTTTCACAAGTGGCGACCTGCCCTTCCACAAAAAGCGAAAGAGCTGTCTCTCCAACCTGATCAACCACGAATCCGGACAGGGCACGACAGTCAGGCGGTAGGTAATGACCGATGCGATAAACACATTGGCCACTTCCGCCCTCCCTTTCAAGGATAGCCACCGCCAAGACCAAGTCTTGACTACTGCAGCCACCCTGCTCAATACCTCCGTCCAGTTCTTCTCTATCTGGAGGCCTGGTCCAAACCAGACTCCCAGCAACTTAACCGGTCCCTCCGTCCAGCGCCTAACAACACTGTCTGAAGGCATCGACTTGCCAACCCAGGTGCCGAGCTGCAAGCCGACCGACTTTTCCCGGTTAATCTTTGCTCCTGCTACCTCCTCGTAAGCCTCAATAGTCTTACCTACTTCACGTAGGCGTACCACTGTGGTTACACTGATAGTGATATCATCCGCGAAAGCCGTAACAAACTCCTCTAGTCCTGGTTCTCTCGGGATGCCACTCAACCTTTGCAGTAATGGCTCGAGAGCCATCACATACAAAAGTGGTGAAAGCGGACATCCTTGACGAACCGAGCGTCTGATGCAGAACGGCTTCGAAAGGAAACCGTTCACCCGAACTATCGAGTCAATGTTGTGGTACAAAGCGATAAACCACCTGAGGAAGCCAAGGCCCAGGCCAAACCGCGCAAGTACAGTCGCTAGGTATCGATGGTCAACCCTATCAAAAGCTTTAGACTGGTCCAAATGCACCAATGCCCCACCTTTGCCAGATTTATTACCAAACCTCTCTATGGTATAGCGAATAAGATGGAGGGTATCCTGAATGGTTCTGCCTGGGATGGCACATGTCTGTGCCTCCCCGACTATACCATTCGCGACACGCGCCAACCTTTTTGCTAGAACCTTGGCCAAAATCTTCACTTCTGCGTTTAACAGAGTGATGGGCCTGAAATTCTCTAGAACGTCCCCCTTGTCCGGGTCCTTTCTGACCAACGTCACTACTCCCCGGCGCACAGATCTGGGGATAAACCCATTCTGTTTCCAGTTCGCGTACACGTCAGTCAGTAGTTGCCCGAACAAGTCTGGCATACATTTATACAGCTCGTACGGAAGACCATCAAGTCCCGGTGACTTACCCGCTTTACAATCGGCCAAAGCCTCCATCACCTCCTCAAGTGTGATTGGCCCTTCGCAAGACTCCGCATCCGACCCCGAGAGGCACGGCAGCCCGGTAAGAAAGTCCTCGAGGGCTCTCCCACCACCAGGACCGCCGTCACCCCCGAACAGCTGGGCGAAGTACTCCCGAAAGACCTCACACATTTTCTCGGGTTCGTTTATCAAGACACCATTTTGATTCGTCAAAGACCGAATAGAGGAACTATTTCCTTGCCGAGCTTCCACCACTCGGGCCCATCCAGCGGCTTTGATTCCTTCACTTCCCATTGCACGTAACTTAGCTCTGGTAATACTTCCCATGTGGTGGGCTTCAAGATGCTGGTTTAACTCCAGTCTTTTCACCCTCGCTTGGTCTGTATTACCAGTCCTCCAGGCTTCTTCTAGTTCCTTAACTAGACCATCTCCTATTTTACGTCCCTTCTTAGCTAAACTTATGCTAAACCTAATAGACTCATATTTGATGGCTCTTTTTAGGGCGTACCACCATTTGTTATTAATGATGGTACCTGTTAATGCCCTCTGTATTAACATCTTGATCCGCTTTCTGTACTCCTCAATCGCCAAAAGGGACGTATTGAGTTTCCAGTAGCCAGATCCCTGTCTATGCAACTTATCTACCGTCAGTTTACAGGTAACCATCTTGTGGTCACTGTAGCTGACTAGAAAAAACTGTGGACACTCAACTATGGACTTATCTTTTTCTCTAATTAAAATCCTATCTAGATATGTTCTGGTAGACCCGTCACTATTTGACCACGTCCACTGTGGAGTGTTCGGGTGCTCCAACCTATATGGATCTGCTAGCTGAAATTGACTTAGCAGATCCCGAAAGCCTGTGTTACATTTTCTGTTCATGTTCGAGTTTGAGCCAACACAATCTGTCTGTGCTGCACATATTGTATTAGAGTCTCCTAACACTACTAGTGAATGCGACGTGGCTAGGAACTTTCCTAGGCCACGAAAATATTCAGTTTGCGGGCCAATAATGTTTGGTGCATAAATAGCGACCAGCCTGATTGTCTTGCCACAACTGAATGTCAAGTCGAGAACGACCAGCCTGCCTTCTGGGTCAGAAAAAACCAACTTTTTCTCGGCTACCCGGTTTCTTTTTAGTAGGACCAACACCCCACCCCCACCTCCCGCCCGACTCGGAGAAACGTATTTCTCGTAGCCGTTCAGGAGGGGGAGCAGATCTCTTGGCCCCTTCACCCGGGTTTCCGTTGCAACAATTACATCCAAATTTCTCGACCTGATGTCATTCAGAAAGCGTCCTTGCTTCCAGCTTGACAACAGGCCATGAACATTTAAACAACCAATGTGAATAGCCATCACTTACCTGTTTAATTAGGATTGTCCGGTGGAGGGGGACCCTCCACCTTTTTTTTATCCAGGGTCGGAGGTGGACGGTCTTGGGAAATAGATTTGTCAAAATCCCGTCTCACCACCGACACAGAATTATCAGGTGGAGGGGGAATCTCCACCTTTTCCTTTTCTCGCGGGATCGGAGCTGGTAATCCATGAAATATCGACTTGTTAAAATCTAATCTCAATGAAGATACAGTCTTTCTGTACTTATTTTGTAGAATTCTATAAGTCTTATTTGAGACTTCATATATGTCGTAATTGATAAATTCCTCTGAAAGGTTATCAATTTTTTTTACAGTCTTTATGAGTTGAATGTCTCTCATGAGCTCAGTATCTTTAGTGTATACGGCTATTATGCCTTTTTCTTCTTTTTCTCTTCTGGCAGTCTTTTTTGGTCGTTGTTCTGTAGTAGTCGCCGCTCTCGGCTGGGTTGCTGGCTGTATTTTTCTTTTGTTTGTTGTTTTTTTCTCATCTGTTTCTTCTTTATCTTCTTCCTCTTTGTCTTTTTTCTCCTCTTCCTCCTCTTCTTCATTTTCCTTGCAGTTCCTTCGAATGTGGCCTAATTGACCACATAAAAAACATCGAGGTTTTCGGCCCTCAACAAACACCACGAGGTTCTCCTCCCCTACCTCAATTGTCTCAGGAATTGTTTGAATTATTTTAGGGTCCGCTTGAATGAGAAGATTAATTGTTTTACCATCCCAGCGTGGGTTTTCCGTAGCGGTAGCCTGGAGGAGAGTAATTTTTTCTACCTCTTTGATTAGGACTGCCGCCAACAACCACATAGGTTCGACCTCTGGCGGGACCCTTGTAATTTTTATTCGCGACGTCCTCATCCCCATATAATAGGGTATTAACTCCACGTCGTTCGTTTTCAACGTTTCCACTGAGTTCTTGTGTGCTATTTCTTTATTGGTGAACCTTACTTCCACCGTTCCGAATTTTTTTCCTCTTCTCAGAAATACTACGTCGCCCAATATGGCTTTAAGCACTTTTCTATTTTCTCTTCTGACATTCTTTCAATTTTTCTATTTTGTAGACAATATGTTTTGAAAATTATTGTTTTTTGCTTTTCTTCCTGTAATAACTTTTGCGGAGGTTCAATTTTCACACTGTTGTCATTTATTTCCATCATTTTGCTGTATTTCATAATTTCGCTTTTATTCGTCGACAGTATCTGGGTTCCACCCCCAGCAGCCAACGCAAAACTTTTTTTCCATTTTTTGGTTCTATCTGGATGCTAGGCACATCAATTATTCTCTTCGACACAATGCCTTTGTTCTCTGGCAAAGTCGGAAACTCTTCTGGTGAAAGTTCTGACGAGCTCTCAGACACATCTCCAAAAATATCAAATATATTATCCTCTCTGCTATTCCTTCTTGTAGCGGGGGAAACCCCTATTTCCTTGTCTGTAGTTGGCTCCTCGCCGGACATGTATTTCCTCCTCTCAACAGGAGAAACAAGTATTTCTGCTCCAACGGTAGGCTCCATGCTAGACGACATTCTTCCCCCCAAAGGGGGAATGAACAACGCGTGCTACCACAAGCACTAAGTGTTTTCAATTGAAAACTCCAACAGTTAAGTTATTCAACAGTTTAACAAGAAACAACAGTTGTTAACAATATTAACACCACGAAACAGCAATTCTTACTTCACGAACACATGCGCGGAAGACGAAATACGGCTACGCATTTCGCCTGCCATGCTAACGTTTCTGCCAGCTCGCCGCCTTATGTCAACTCACTACCTTAATGAAGTTATAAATAACAGCGGGTAGACTATTGGGGTAAGAAATATTTTAGATGAAAAAATATTGAAGGCTTTATAAATTTATACAAACAATTATGCCACGCACACGTACATATATATTTGGTGCTTTCAATTAATTATAATTTTATTAAGCTGCATTAACGAATTTTTTTTATTAAATGTACAGAAAATTTATTGCGAAATAATTTAATTATAAGTATTAAAATAAAAAGAAAGAAAAATGTTGGTTTTAAATTTTGGTATGAGATCAGCAATTTCAGGAAAGAAGGAAGTCGCTTACACCGGACCCAGTATTGAGTTCGAAAGGATAAAAGGCAAAGTCGACCTCAGTGGTATTCTTCTAGATCGTTATTTCTATCGTTCGCTTTCACTCAACTACTCCACTCTTCTATCTACTATTTCATCTACTCACTCTCTCACTCACTCACACACTCTGTCACTCATTTACTCACTCACTCAATCATTCACTCACTCACTCACTCATTCACTCATTCACTTATTCACTTAATCATTCACTCAGTCAGTCAGTCACTCACTTACTCACTCACTCACTCACTTACTCACTCACACACTCTGTCACTCACTCACTAATTCACTCACTCACTCAATCATTCACTTACTCAATCATTCACTCACTCACTCATTCACTCATTCACTTATTCACTTAATCATTCACTCAGTCAGTCAGTCACTCACTCACTCACTCATCTATTTTCCTCACCAACTTTTATTCAAATTCTTACACATTTTAAATAGTTGTATTACTTCTTGTCCATGCTAAATTCTGATTCAGCCGACCCCTGTTACAGCTGTAACCATCCCATTGTTCAGGGCATCCGTCTTTTTAAGACGGTAGAGTATGATTAACGAATATTTGACTATTATTTCAAGCAAATCGAGGATTCCATAGACACTCCTTTATTGGCTCCAGCTTCTAAGGGATGTTGTTGCTATTGTTGTTTATTCTGGGTCAAACCAGATCAAAAGGATTCCAGTCGTAACTGTCCCCTGATTTTAGGTTTATATCTAAGACTATCTTCTCTGAGTATCCTTTTGAAGACGGCAAAGTATGATTTAAGGGAAATATAGCTACTATTTCTTGCACATTGATCAACAACGAAGAGGCCACGATCACCGTGATAATGATGATTATGATAACCATGATGACGATAATCAATACCACCACCACCACCACCACCACCAACAACAACAACAAAATTATAGGATCTTCACCCACCACATCACACTATCACAACCAGCACAACCACCATCACCGACAGAACTATTATCACCCAACATCATCTTCACCACCACCACCACTATCGCTGCCACCGCCTCCACCGCCGCTGTTGCCGCCACCACCGTCTCCGCCACCAAAACTATTATTACTAAGGATAACCTCTACCTTCACGAACAATAACCACAACCACTACCAAAAGTACTCCTACCACCACCGACAGGTATCACTTTTACCATCACCACCAACAACAACAACCACCACAAATCTCCACCAATACTAAAACCACAACAATGCTGGAATATATAAGCTCGATCTTCCAGCTAACCGAGTTGGTAACTCGGTTTCAATTCCAATTTGCAGTTATTTCATTTCACTTACGTCATCAGCACATAACGACGTAACGATTCATCGTTTATGAATCGTTATATAATCTAACCGCCATTTCCTCTTTAATTCTTTACTCCGTGACTTGCTATGAAATCAATATTAATGAACGTAATTTTTGACCACAGTCTAACCATATTGCATACTGTTCCATTTTAATACACCCCTTGTCCCCGTTTGCATGCCTGATTCCACTGTATTATTTAGTTTGGCAGGCGATGTTAATGTGACTTCCTGTTAGAGGCCTTGATGTATGGAAGCGAGCTACACGTAATAAAGATAACAACCGAACGATGGCATTGTGACATCATTTGACTTGTGGCAAGAAACCTCGACAAAACAATGGATAGCAACAGCAACAGTGTGGATTTATAATCGCGAGAATTACAGGAAGAAAAGGAAGTCGGAATCGTTTATATTGAAAACTATGTAATTACTAGGAAGATATCAGCCTCGAGTGACTGTTTTGTGTTTGTTTATAGTTGCAAACGGAAACGAATTAAATCTCCTTGAAATTGAATAAATACAAGAAACAAATAAACAAATAAACTCAATAAATAAATGCAATAAATAAATACAATAAATACAATGCAGTATAATATAATACAATAAAAGGAAGACGGAAAAAATACAATAGCTTGCAGTTGTTTTCATTGAATTTACTAAAGTACATGCTATATTCATGTTTTTTAAAATACAAATTATAAACCACAAGTAAATGAGGCGCCGACGAGGGCGTTTCGAAGTGTTCATTCTGTTTGCTAGAAATAGCAGCATTTTCTCATTATATTGCACCGGAGTCACTTATAAAAGGGAAGAATATAGTAATGTAGTCTTAGATAAGCAAGATAGGATGGTAACAGCTGGGACGCTTTCGATTTGGGGGAAAAAGAATTATTTTTATTACCGTAAATCCTCGAGTATAGTCCGCCCTTGAGTATAATACGCAGGGGATTTTTAGGGGGCTGTACGTCTGAAAAATCTAAACCTTGTGTATAATACGCACCCCTCCTCTAACTTGAGTCAAGGAGGTCTATATAACGTCCTTGGTTTGTAAAACTGTATACGGTAACGTCCTTTATTATTAGGAGGGAGGAAGCACTCCGTCGGTTACGACGACGAGGGTTCCGGCTGATCCGATCAACGGAACAGCCTGCTCGTGAAATTAACGTGTAAGTGGCTGAGCACTCCACAGACACGTGTACCCTTAACGTAGTTCTCGGGGATATTCAGCGTGACACAGAGGCCGGCCCTTTGAAATACAGGTACAACAGAAACAGGAAGTAAGAGTGAGAGAAAGTTGTGGTGAAAGAGTACAGCAGGGATCACCACCATCCCTGCCGGAGCCTCGTGGAGCTTTAGGTGTTTTCGCTCAATAAACACTCACAACGCCCGGTCTGGGAATCGAAACCGCGATCCTACGACCGCGAGTCCGCTGCCCTAACCACTGGGCCATTGCGCCTCCACTCACCTTTCTGAGTTCAAATTCCACCGAGCTCGACTCTTCCTTTCATCTTTTCGGGGTCAATAAAATAAGTACCAGTTGAACGCTAGATTTAATATAATCGATTATATTGCTGACTTCAAAATTGCAGACCTTATGTCAAACTTAGAATGGAGCATTAAGTTGTCTGAGCTATAATGGTCGATTGACAGAATTGTTTGAGCTTCGGAGACTATGTTTCACGGTATTTCTTCAGGTTCAACGTCCTGAGTTCGAATCATATCAATACCATCTCTAGCTTTTATTTTTTTCCGGGATCTATATCACATAGCACTTGCATGGAGAAGATTGAATTACTCGACTAGGCCTTCCGCTTAATCTATGGCCTCAGAACTTTGTTACAAAATATTATTAATCAGTCTGACACGGTTGTTTACTAGAATCGGTAGAACGTCAGAGAAAAAATGCCTTGCGGAATATTGATTTACTCACCTTCTTCTTAACCACATGGCCATGTCTGAGTCAATATTCGAATTGAGTGAGCGTTGGTAAAAATATATTTTAGTAGTTAGTTATATATCCTCAAATTCTGAGTTCAAATGGGATCGCGTTTGCCTTTCATCCTTCTTGGGTCGACAAAATAAAGTACCATTCAAATACCAGAATTTACATAATTGGTCGTACCCATTATCAATACATTGGGTTTGTACTGAAATTGGAACACTATTATATTTGTTTCTAAATTAGAAATCCTTATTAAATAAAGGATGAGAGAGAAATTTTGCATTTCTCTTCCGTTAAGTCAAAGAAATATTGGTTTGAAATTTTGGCACAAGATCAGCAAGTTCGAAGGATGATGAAAGTCGATTATATCGACCTCTAACTGGTACTTATTTTATCATCCGCCGAAAGAATGAACGACAATGTCGGCCTGGGCGGAATTTGAACACAGAACGTAAAGACGAACGAAATAACGCTATGTATTTTGCCCAGCGTGCTAACGATTCGACCAGCTCGCCGCCACAACACAAATTCATTTATGTATCAACATTGCTATGGTGTTTAAGGTAGAAGTGATACCTACAGCAGTGGGGGTCAACTACTTTCTATGGGCGAGAGTAAAAAAAAAATACAAATATGTTATGTATTGCGAATAACATGTCCATTTAACAATATTTACACGAACAACAATTGCAGCAACAACTACAAAATGACAAATAAAGATAATACAAAGACTAGAAACATTAATTTCTTTGTGGACATCATTGATAATAGATGAAGCAACCACAGTAACAATTACAACAGAGACAGTGATGATATCGTCAAACACAAACACGCACACACAGTCACACATACATACACGCACACACACACACAGAGTCACACATACATGCACACACACATCTAGAATAACAATGAAAGTATGTATTTAAAAGAGCCTTCATATAACAACTAAATCATAGTAAAAATATGGCCGTATGACTGCAAGAAGCAAGGACTATAAATTTCAAAGAGATTACGAGAAAAATTCAGGAAAAGTAAAGCACACGGTAACATTTTGATGCATCTCCACAAGACATATGAAAGTCAGTCTAAGCAACAAGAAGATTTTGAAGGTATATTCAAGTAACTCAGACCACCTGTAACCTTTGTTAAGAGGGCGCATTTCTTTGGTTTTGTGGATGGAGCAGGCACTGCACTACGTGAACCAGAAACATTAATGCTAGCGTCACTCTAACACCAAAAGATTTGTGATAGAACAATGACAATACAAGCAGAAATTAACACATGCTTTGTCGGACCTTCATAATGAATTTCGCAAATATTTGGCGTTGCAGTTCTCTCGTAACGATGGACTCGCCAGATAAATATTTCTGAGATACGGAGAGAATGACAAAAATGTCCTTC
>NC_042997.1:165081884-165109384 GCF_006345805.1 Octopus sinensis | reverse complement strand
TTCTGCCCTGGACTCGAACGGCTTGAAATTGCAGCCAAATCTCCCAGAAAACACAGCCTTTCGTTTGAAAAAGGGAATAGCAAATTTAAAGCCCACGATGTAGTCCTAGACATGTAAAAAGACTGGATTCTTAAGACTGCTATAAGTATGACCATAATTCTGCTTGATTATGTCTAATGAGTGGTTAAACAACTATAACAACATTCATTGTTCTTAAACCAAGGAGTGACTGTGTGGTAAGTAGCTTGCTTACCAACCACATGGTTCCGGGTTCAGTCCCACTGCATGGCACCTTGGGCAGGTGTCTTCATCTATAGCCTCGGGCCGACCAAAGCCTTGTGAGTGGATTTGGTAGACGCAAACTGAAAGAAGCCCGTCGTATATATGTATATGTGTGTGTGTCTGTGTTTGTCCCCCCCAACATCGCTTGACAACCGAACTGGTGTGTTTACGTCCCCGTCATTTAGCGGTTCGGCAAAAGAGACCGATAGAATAAGTACTAGGCATACAAAGAATATGTCCTGGGGTCGATTTGCTCGACTAAAGGCGGTGCTCCAGCATGGCCGCAGTCAAATGACTGAAACAAATAAAAGAGTAAAAGAGCAAAGAGTAAATCAACTCTGCGTAATTACGAGATTAACTTGATATGGTAAGAAAATCTGCGTGGAAAATCTCACTGCCATCTATAAGAAAAAAGAAAATACACAAGATGGCGAGGTCGAACATAATTCTAAAATGATACACCGGTGTAATGGTTTTGATCATAGGTTTGTTCGATCCGATTTGACCTGGTGCTAAAAAAAAGATAAAATAAAAATGAAACAGTCAATATTATGGAAACCAATCCAACGAGAAAACTGCTATGTTGTCTCTCGATCTGCTTGAGAAATATGTAAAATATCTGGAAATACACACATCAGTCTTAACCCTTTGCCTGTTCTCTGTATCACACGTGAAACACAGGACATGTTTCCTGGTATTCTCAATGTTTTGTAAATACTTATTTCTCTACTACCCACAAGGGGCTAAACACAGAGGGGACAAACAAGGACAGACAAACGGATTAAGTCGATTACATCGACCCCAGTCCGTAACTGGTAAATCGAACCCGAAAGGATGAAAGGCAAAGTAGACCTCGGCGGAATTTGAACTCAGAACTTAACGGCAGACGAAATACCTTTTTCTTTACTACCCACAAGAAGATAAACACAGAGAGGACAAACAAGACAGACAAACAGATTAAGTCGATTATATCGACTCCAGTGCGTAACTGGTACTTATTTAATCTATCCCGAAAGGATAGATGAACGGAATTTGAACTCAGAACGTAGCGACAGACAAAATACTGCTGAGCATTTCGCCCAGTGTGCTAACGATTCTGCCAGCTTGTCGCCTTTGTTTTGTAAATACTAATGTAATTTATGGTAGAAAAGCTTTATATTACTCTAAAACCTAGGCAAAAGGTGCTAACTAAAAATTTGGAAGCAAGCACAGGCGTTTAACACAAATTTATGAAAATGCTTTGGACAGGTAAAAGGTTAAAGATGCAAGCACATATTAAGCAATGTTTTCATAGATATAAACAAGCATGACATGTAGGTAATTTCATTTCATCTGCTCAAAATGAATCCTATAAGTAAAGACATTGACAGATTATCGAAACTAGGGGCCTCCGTCGCTCAAGGATGACTATGTATTGGCACGAGATAACGTGGTTGTAGATAACGCTTGTGGAGGCGCAATGGCCCAGTGGTTAGGGCAGCGGACTCGCGGTCGGAGGATCGCGGTTTCGATTCTCAGAGCGGGCGTTGTGCGTGTTTATTGAGCGAAAACACCTAAAGCTCCACGAGGCTCCGGCAGGGGGTGGTGGCGACCCCTGTTGTACTCTATCGCCACAACTTTCTCTCACCCTTTCTTCCTGTTTCTTGGGTAACGCTGCAATGGACTGGCATCCCGTCCAGCTGGGGAGAACACAAACGCTACAGAAACCGGGAAACCGGGCCCATGATGCTGGCTAGGCTTGAAAAGGGCGTATAAATAAAAACTAAAAGATAACGCTTAGGTAAGGTTATCTGGCACTCTGTCGGTTATTGTCGGTTAAAAAGACGAGGGTTCCAGTTAATCTGACCAACGGAACAGCTTGTTCATGAAATTAACTTGCAAGTGGCTGAGCCATCCACAGACACACGTACCCTTAATGTAGTTCTCAAAGAGATTCAGCATGAGACAGAATGTGACAAGACTGGCCGTTTGAAATACAGGTACTACTCATTTTTGGCAGATGAGTGAACTGGAGCAACGTGAAATAAAGTGTTTTGCTCAAGGACACAACATGTCGCCGGGAATTGAACTCACGACCGTGAGCCAAATATCCTAACCACCAAGCCATGCGCCTCCACAGTAAGATTATCTTATATTAAAATAGTACTGGTGTTGACTTGTTCGACAAAACCCTTTAGGGTGGTGCCCCAGCATGGTCGCAGTCATGAAACAAGATAAAAGACCTTAGTTTCTTAAGTTGTGACATTATCTTTACTCTTTTACTCTTTTACTTGTTTCAGTCATTTGACTGCGGCCATGCTGGAGCACCGCCTTTAGCCGAACAAATCGACCCCAGAACTTATTCTTTGTATGCCTAGTACTTACTCTATCGGTCTCTTTTGTCGAACCGCTAAGTTACAGGACGTAAACACACCAGCATCAGTTGTCAAGCGATGTTGGGGGGGGGGGACAAACACAGACACACAAACATATATGTATATACATATATACGACGGGCTTTTTTCAGTTTCCATCCACCAAATCCACTCACAAGGCTTTGGTCGGCCTGAGGCTATAGTAGAAGACACTTGCCCAAGGTGCCACACAGTGGGACTGAACCCGGAACCATGTGGTTGGTAAA
Source organism: Octopus sinensis (assembly GCF_006345805.1). Classification (NCBI taxonomy): domain Eukaryota; kingdom Metazoa; phylum Mollusca; class Cephalopoda; order Octopoda; family Octopodidae; genus Octopus; species Octopus sinensis. The sequence goes on along the minus strand of NC_042997.1, from coordinate 165,106,482 downwards.
CAAGCTGCTTACCACACAACCACCTCTTCTGTTCACAAAGATGCTTTGGAGAAGTGAAATTAACGGTGCAACTAATTAAGGATGGTTCTATTATAAAATATGTATTATGGCATCATGGTTGATCGATTTTGGTGTGGTTCTTAGAAATGGGAATATGCTTTAGTGTGTATGTATTTTACAAGTGTGTCCCCCACCCCTCTGCATACGCGCGTAAGGGCATCTGGAATTCAGGTGTTTCTGGATGTGTTTATGTAAATTTAATTGGTTGAAGCCAGAATATTTGGGATTGTGTGTACATAAACACATATAAATACACACATGAAGAATTTTGTTTGTATAATTCGCAAGACAGCATGTGTTAGTTGAATTGTAGATTTTTCAGGTGTCAGTGCGCAAGTTGTGGTCGAGTTTTTATTGTTTTTCTTTTGTTTGTTTGTTTGTTTGTGTGTGTGTGTGTGTGGTGTGTGTGTGGTGTGTGTGTGTGTGTGTGTAGTTGCATTTTAGCCTGTTCGGAGTTCGAATCATTCGTATATATACAGTTCGTAATGAGCCAAAGACAAACCTCATCAGTATCGTATTATTTATACAATATATGTATTTGACATTACCTAATGGATATATATATATGTGTGTGTGTGTGTGTGGAGGCGCAAGGAGCCAGTGGTTAGGGCAGCGGGCTCGCGGTCGGAGGATTACGGTTTCGATTCCCAGACCGAGCGTTGTGTGTGTTTATGTGCGCGAAAACACCTAAAGCTCCACGAGGCTCCGGCAGGTGGGGGTGGCGACCCCTGTTGTACTCTTTCGCCCCAACTTTCTCACTCTCTGTTCCTGTTTCTTGAGTAACGCTGCAATGGACTGGTGCTCCGTCCAGCTGTGGGGAACACATACGCCACAGAAACCGGGAAACCGGGCCCATGAGCCTGGCTAGGCTTGAAAAGGGCGCATAAATAAAAATAATAAAATTAAATATATATATATATATATATATATATCACCTGTCTTTGTCTTCTGTACATTTGAACTACACACACAAACACACGTGTGTATGTGTTTGTGTATAAACCTACGTAATAGGCATGAGAAGAGGTCAAATTTGCATTTTTCTCCGTAGACTGAAAAATTACGACGAACTGTAATCGATTTTCGATTCTTATTGAGATTTCATCAGAGGTGTTTACATCACTTGATCCATCCCAGAGAAATACGTAGCTGTGTTTATATACTCATCCGTTTATATACACACTAAATCTAGTGGCACCAGAGAATTGGAACTACCAATTTGCATTTGAGTTTTAACTCACTGTTTAATATCCGACGACCATCAACACAGTATCAAGGCATGATATATGTAAACTTATTTAATTGACATACAAGCGTATCAAATTTACTTGAATATTTGTAAATGAAGACAGTACAGTTGGAGTGAGCGAATTTTTCCTTTGTAGCCAGATGGACATGTTTCGACCGTGTTAGGCCTTCTTAGCGATGCATTTTCTCTCAACTGCTATAAAGGTTAGTTTATATGAGGACAAAGATGGAGAGTATGTACGCTGATATCCTGTATCAGCACTAGCTGGAGGTTAAAACTCCGTAGTGGGGAGAGGGCGCTCTGTAAGATTACACACACACACACACACATGAATAAATATTATAAATGAAAATCATATCAAATATATGTTGATAGATAAGTACATAAGTACATTACATACATGCACACATATTCATATGCATACGTATGTGTGTATGTGTGTGTGAGTGTGTGTATATGTTTGTGTGTATGCACACGCACACGCATATATGTGCATGCTGACATACCTACGTAAGCATATCTATGTGTGTGGTTGCATGTGTGTATGTGTGTGTGTATGTGTGTGTGTGTGTGTGTGTGTGTGTGTGTGGTGTGTGTATGTGTGTGCGTTTAATTTTTGTGAATATTTCAACGTGTTTATGTTTTATTTTCAAGATCAATTCGTTTCCCCGTAAGGTTTAATGGAAACTGGTAACTAAAAATACGACCGTAGATAACCTTTTCCAGAATTACTGAAATTGAATGACAATAAAAAAAAAAAGAGTTTACCCCACTACACACACGCACACACACACACACACATACACACATACACATACATTTATATATGTATATGTATGTATATGTATATATATATACACACACTTATATATATGCATATGTATATGTGTGTATGTACAGATAAATGTATACATACATGTACATATACATATACACACACATTTTTATATACGTATGTATTCGCAGAATTTAAAATATTTATCTTTAACTGTATATATGTGTACATACACACACACACACACACACACATATATATATATATATATATATATATATATATATACATACATACATACATACATATATACATACATATATACGTATGTATGTGTGTGTGTATAAACTGTCATATATATATCAGCATAAATATATGCATGTATGCATTTATGCATGCACACACACGCACACACACGCGCGCGCACGCACTCACACCCACACACACATATACACACATATACACACGCACCCACACACATCCACATGCGCACTCACATACGCACTAAAATATTTAATGGGAAAAGAGGAATCGGGTAAAAAGAAAAAAAGATTTCCTCGAAACATAATTCTTTCCAGTGGTGAACAACTTGAAATGTTTCTGATTATCATACACACACACACACACACACACACACACACATACACATGCCAATATAGACCTAAGTTTTGATAACCCATCATGTTCTTTAACAACTGAGATAGTGCAACATCGAATCCAAGAGAAAAACGTAAAGCCTCTGCCTATGTACATCGGTATTTCAATGTTGCTATTGTTGCTGTTGTTACTGTTGCTGCTTGTTTGTTTGTTTGCTTGTTTGTTTGTTGAGCGAAGCGGTCTTCGTCCCAGAGCTCGCAAGATCGCGCCTCGGGATTGTCTGTAGTGGGAGAAGTCCGAAACGTGGTCCTTTGCTATTTCGTAAGACCCGCAGAAGAGAAAGCGCATCCAGGCTCAGCGGTTGCGTAGGAAGTCGGGGACAAGAAACAGGAGGAAAGAGTGAGAGAAAGTTGGAGCGAAAGAGTACAACAGGGGTCGCCACCCATCCCCCTGCCGTCTGGTATTGCAAAACTGAATAATGATTTAAGGTCAGTACTCAAAGGAATCAGAACCAATCCCGATGACTTACATACAGTTTCTGTCCATCAAATTTGACTCTTACAAAGCATTTACCGATAAGAAATTTTGATTGAAGTCATTCACCTCAGGAGCCATGCAATAGGATCGCCGAAATTCTATACATAAAAAGCCATTGTTTGTTCCCGGTTGTAAGACATACATTGCGTTATATTACCTTTAAATATTCCACTAACGACTGAAATAATACAAGGAAGAATCCTCTACATGGTCGTTAGAACTGGTAGATATAGCAGCGAAATGTCCCTCAAAACATACTCTAGAAAATATAGCCCTAGCTTCAACAATAACAACGCCATGCGGCCTTTATCGAAGAATTTAGCAATTTGGCTATTTCACCTTTCTGCCGACTAAAGCCTCTCCTACAAATTTTCTGGTATTGAGTCATTGGTAAGAATGTTGTTATTATTATTATTATTATTATTATTATTATTATTATATTATTATTACTTTTTTTTTCTTCTTTCAAATTTGCTTCCATTTCTTGCCGGGTGTCTTCCCGACTCCTAGGGCAAAGAAACTCATAGTATACATTGGTAGGCCATTAAACCAAACTCAATAGTTCGTTCATTTTTTTTTTTTTTTTTTTAAGTTAAATTAAAATACATGAACAGCAACAGTTCTCACATCGACAATGCTCTTCTCAATACGTGTGATGTACCAGTTAAGACAATCTTTTGCACTTCTTGCAGGGATGGTAAGCCAGGGATCATTCTCATATAATTTTCGGTTCCCTTCTTGATCATTCCTAGTGCTCCTACGATCACTGGTATTGTAACCGCCTTGAGATGCCACATTTTCTCAATTTCAATGAGTAGGTCTTTATATTTTCTGAGCTTGTCAAACTCTTTCGCTGAGATATTATGATCACAGGGGATGCTCATGTCGATCAATAAGCAAACTTTATTGTTTTGGTCTTTCACAACAATATCTGGTTTATTGGTCTTGATGGTTCGGTCTGTATGTATTGGAAAGTCCCACAGAATGGTTAGATTCTGTGGGAAATAATACAAGGAAGAATCCTCTACATGGTCGTTAGAACTGGTAGATATAGCAGCGAAATGTCCCTCAAAACATACTCTAGAAAATATAGCCCTAGCTTCAACAATAACAACGCCATGCGGCCTTTATCGAAGAATTTAGCAACTTGGCTATTTCACCTTTCTGCCGACTAAAGCCTCTCCTACAAATTTTCTGGTATTGAGTCATTGGTAAGAATGTTGTTGTTATTATTATTATTATTATTATTATTATTATTATTATTATTATTATTATTATTATTATTGTTATTGTTATTATGAGAGAGCAGTGCATGCCATCAAAGTGACACTGGGGTAAAATATACGAAGCCCAGTATACCCATCATGACTACCCGTCTGATAAGGCTACACCAAGCACATGCATCACAACCATATGGGCGCGACATGGTGATCTCATATCAAGATAAATAGCACATTACCTTCCAGGTGGGGCCCAGTTAGAATGTTCTTCTGGTCTAGTAACCCATCTCGCTCAAAAGGTCCCTGAATAAGGGTTGTTTAAGAGTGTTGAACGAAACACCCATGTTTCCAGAGGTGAATTATTCAAACTCCAAAGAATCCCTCTCAGCACATGGCTATGATGCTCTTCCACTACTTCTGCTCGTGATCAGAGATGCACATATCGTCAGCCGCCAAGAGACATGCTCAACTGGTTACGGTCAAACAACTGACAAGCAAATCTGTGGTATTGAGCAGAATATTTGCTGTAGCTCATCTTTTATACCAAGACAAAACAATGTACATGATAACACTTCCAATCAGTTAAGATGAGAAGTCATGAGAGCCACTGCCTGGTACTACATCAGGGCATACACAATGTACATAATAGCACTTCTAATCAGTTAAGATCAGAAGCCATAAGAGCCACTGCCTGGTACTCCATCAGGGCATTATTATTATTATTATTATTATTATTATTATTATTATTATTATTATTATTATTATTATTATTATTTATTGCCTTTGCACAGCTTCCAACGCTGGAGACGTACTACAGTGTCAGCTGTTCACTACCAGTGAACTAAAGAAACACCTCTTGGAGTATTCGAGCGGTTCCAAGCAGTGCTGTTTTCTGCAAGTGATCCACACTTATTGCAACCCCTATTCGTTCCACGTACTTCTCGAGATTTTTACTCAATGTTCCCAGGGCTCCGACAATTATTGGTACTACTGCTATCTTTTTCATCGACCACAACTGCTTAACTTCCCAAGCTAACCTGTCATATCTCTCGACATTACTTTCTTCCTTATCGCATACTTTGTTGTCAGCTGGGCATGCTATATCTATGATCCAGCATAGTTTGTTTTCTTTCTCAATTAAGACTATGTCCGTCTTCCTATTCTCAATCTCATGGTCGCACTGAATCGTAAAATCTCATAGGATCTTTGCATTTCTATTTTCGCGACTATGATGATCCCCCACTACTTCTGCTCGTGATCAGAGATGCACATATCGTCAACCACTAAGGGGCATGCTCAACTGGTTAAGGTCAAACAACTGACTAGCAAATCTGTGTTATTGAGTAGAATATTTGCTGTAGCCTATCTTTTATACCAAGACAAAACAATGTACATGACATCACTTCCAATCAGTTATGATGAGAAGCCATGAGAGCCACTACCTGGTACTGCATCAGGGCATTTATTATTATTATTATTATCATCATTATTATTATTATTATTATTATTATTATTATTATTATTATTATTACTGCTGTTTTATTATTATTATTATTATTATTATTATTATTATTATTATGATTATTATTATTATTACTGCTGTTTTATTATTATTATTGCTGCTTCTGGAAGTCACGCCGAGCTTCGGCTCCGAATACTAGCTCTTTTTATCCGGAAGGAGTTTAGATATTTGAAAAATTTTGTATAATCGAATACGAGAGAGGACCAGCTGAGTTTTGGTGACAATATTTTCATTGTAAGATTCAACTCTGAGGGAACTTGCGTATTTTTAATTTTTTCTTTTTCTTTTTTTTTTCTTTTTTTTTTTTTTGCAGAGGCGATTTTTAAATCAAGAATTAGAAAATAGCAAACAACAGCACAATAACAAAGTTCAAGATAGAACTGCATAGCAAAGAGAAAGAAAGAGAAAATGAAAAAAAAAAAAAAAAACGAAGTGAGGGAGGAGAGAACGATAGACGACAGTAAAAAGTATTCCTTGAGGACGTAGCTATAGAAACGTTATACAGAGACAAAATTTACAACAACAACAACAACAACATTTTCTAGTTCATTTTAGAGAGGAAACTCCAGTAAATATGGTAAAATATGGATGAGATAACCCACCATTGAATGAGTGATTGAATTCACTCTTAGCATGCTATCGAGTATGCAACTAGGCGAAAGCAGCTGACTTTGGTAGTCAAACCAAACTTGGATCAGTGGGGTTCCTTGATTGGCCCTATGTAAAGAAATTTCGCTCAGAATTTTCATCATTCCACTTATTATTTCAGTCCCCACATATTTTCTAAGCAGTCCCTGTAATGTCCCCTCGTCCATAAATATGTGGCAATAATGAATAAACAAAAAGAATCATTATTATTATTATTATTATTATTATTATTATTATTATTATTATTCGAGCTGCGTTAGAAATACGAAATGTTATTAATGTTTTATTATATGAGTCTAGCACGTCACATAAAATTCCAATATCCTGAATTATTGCTGTGTTATATATGCATCAATTCAATTCTGTACTGAAACGCCTCGTTACTGTAGAGGCTAAACGAGAAAATAAGCCATCAAAAGCTTCCAAATGATACTACGCATACAGCCAGACAAACACGCACACACACACATGCACGCGCAAGTACATACATACATACATACATACATACATACATACACACACACACACACACACCACACACACACACACACACACATATATATATATATATATATATATATATATATATATAATATATATATATATATATATATATATATATATGTATATATATACATCTATGTAGTCATACATACATGTTTGGTAGATTATTATTATTATTATTATTATTATTGTTATTGATAATAATAATAATAATAATATAATAATAATAATAATAATAATAATAATAATAATAATAATAATAACATATGTAGTAATATGTTTCCAGGTGTTATTACGTACACGGTTACTTCATGAACAATGCAAAAACAGAAAAAGAACTCAATACCTTTGATAGATTAAACATTGAATATATTAGTTTACTAGTTATAATAACAACTTATAGCATTCTGTTGCTCAGAGTTTCATGAATTGGCCCTGAACAACATTGAATACTCAGGCGCAGGGTTGACTGATGGAGCGAATCACGAATAACTTACATGTAAGTATGTGCGCGGGTGTGTGTGTGTGTGTGTGTGTGTGTGTGTGTGTGTGTGTGTGTGTTTGTACGTACATATGTGTATGCGTGTGTTTTGAAAAATAAATATTTAAACTATATTGAGAAATTAAGTTTTTTTTTATTTCAGTTAATCTTCTTGGTTTATATCTATCTATCTATCTATCTATCTATCTATCTATCTATTATCTATTTATTTATTCATCAGTACATACACACACACATACACACACAAATATACTTGCACAAACACACACACAATCACATTCTAGTGCTTCGTTGAAGTAGTTCCGAGGAAGTTACAAGCAGTCGAACTATCGCTCAACTCCAGGTGCACGGTTTCTTGTAACTGAAACAGCTGTAAGCTAATGAAAGGGATAATGTACAAACTATCCTTTGCCCATTCATTTATTAACTAATATTATACTCAGTACTGATCAGCTGGTTCATATAAAAGTCTTGAGCGGAGAACGGTAGGCACTTCACATGTTTCTCGTGTTGGACCTTACTAATACTGTGGCAAACCAGATTAATATATATATATATATAATATATATATATATAATAATAAATATTAGGGAATAAATCCAAATTTACAGGGAAAAAATCAGATTTAGGATTAAATCCAATTTTATAGTAAAATATTATATAATATTAAAGGCGGTGCTCCAGTATGGCCGCAGTCAAATGACTGAAACAAGTAAAAAAAAAAAAAAATATTAATTCGAGACAAAACCACTATTTTGCAAAACAAACAAGGAAAGACTTAATCAATACATAAAAAATTTTAATATAAAGAAATAAACCGCCACTACAATCGTTTCATGTCTTCAATGACATTCGTCAGGTGGATTTTCGATCTCCTAATCTGTTTTAATTCATAAATTAAAACAGATTAGGAGATCGAAAATCCACCTGACGAATGTCATTGAAGACATGAAACGATTGTAGTGGCGGTTTATTTCTTTATATTAAAATTTTTTTATGTATTGATTAAGTCTTTCCTTCTTTGTTTTGCAAAATAGTGGTTTTGTCTCGAATTAATATTATATATATATATATATATATATATATATAATATATATATATATATATATATGCAGGAGAAAGACGACATCTATGGACCATTGATAAGGAATTTGGATTTCCAGTACCCAAGATATGCTTTCAGTTTCATATTCATTATCATTGGAGCAACAGGATACATACCAACCAGCCTGGACCAAAGTATGGCTGAACTTGGGATCTTGAGGAGAGAATGCAAATCCTTAATTCATATGCTACAAATGATCAGGATATCTAGGATATCGGTGGGTGGTCAAAATTTACTCTAGATAAAAAGAGAAAGAGAAGACATACCTGCATACATACATACCTGCATACATACATACATGCAGGCATGCATGTGTTTTTTTATGTTTGTTCCTTTTCGAAGCCATGTCTGGCTCATAAGGGTCGGTTTCCCGTTTCCTTGGCGTATAGGTTCTCCACCTGGGCGGGACACCGGTCTGTCGCAGGATGCAGGAGGAAAGAGTGAGAGAAAATTGTAGCGAAATAGTCAGCAGAAGTTCGCCATTACCTTCTGCCGGAGCCGCGTGGAGCTTAGGTGTTTCGCTCATAAACACACATATCGCTCGGTCTGAGATTCGAACCTGCGAGTCCGCTGCTCTAACCACTTGGCTATGTGCCTCTACTAGGCATGCATACGTACATAGATACATACACACGTACGTACATACATACATACATACATACATACATACATACATACACACATACATACATACATACATGCATGCATACATGCATGCATGCATGAATGCATGCATGCATACATACATACATACATACATACATACATACATACACATACATACATACATACATGCAAACATACACCAGGGCAAAAAGCCTCCATACGCCGAATAGTTTCTTGCAGACAGCACTTCCTAAACAACAACAACAGCAAAAATAAATACATTAACTAAGAGTTCAAAAATGAAGAGAACGACATCCTATGTGTCGGTAGCGAACTCGTCAGGAAACACTCTATTCCTGATGACCGCCCATACAACTCCAAAACAGCCGGACATATCTCAAAGAATATCTGAATGTGAAACGTTCAGCATAGCAAAAGAAAAAAAAAAGACTATGAATGGGCATGTTTCCCGAAAACTTGAAGAAAACAGTAAAGAAGCCTGTCGTATATATGTATGTATATATATATATATATATATATATATATGTGTGTGTGTGTGTGTGTGTGTGTGTGTGTGTGTGTGTGTGTGTGTGTGTATGTGTTTGTGTGTAGGTGTTTGTGTATCTGTGTTTGTCCCCCTAGCATTGCTTGACACCCGATGCTGGTGTGTTTACGTCCCCGTCACTTAGCGGTTCGGCAAAAGAGACCGATAGAATAAGTACTGGGCTTACAAAGAATAAGTCCCGGGGTCGATTTGCTCGACTAAAGGCGGTGCTCCAGCATGGCCGCTGTCAAATGACTGAAACAAGTAAAAGAGTAAAGAGTAAAGAGTAATATCAAAATGAAGCTAAACCTCTCTTGGACTCGTGACTGTTACGTCACACCGCACTTCAAAAACAAAGCATTTGCAGTTCAAGAACTGGAGATTGCTATGAAATACCTAGTAAACAAAAGAGACAATGAAGATCTTGGAGCTCCAAGATGCAATCGAAAATGTAGATTATGTCATATTTCAGTGGAAGTCATCAGACACGTGGTTAGTAGCTGCCCAAAAATATCATCGAAGTAGTACCTCCTATGCGACACAACATTGTCGCAAACACAAAATACAATGCTATTCGTAAAAAAGAGAATGTCTTGGAAAGAAATTCCTCTGTTATTGAATACATGCACAAATATCATCACAAGGAATATTGGTGGAACATATCCATCAAAAAATTCTATCGAGTGTAAACATAGGCTAGATATTGCTGTTAGGGACTTAGAAGAAAAAACTATGTACCGTCATAGAGATCAACTGTCCTACTGATGTGAATATCTCTTTGAAAATCAGTGAGGAAGATGATAATTGTGCACAACTGCTTCAGCAAATCGAGCTTCTGTATCCAGTTTATACATTCACATTTATACCAGTAATAATTGGTGTGCTTGATTTTGTGTGTAAACGCCTAAGTGACAACCGGGAAAAGATAGGGTTTTCAGAAAAAGAAATCAATACATGAGAATACATACGTAAAACAAAACATAGAAATCTGCACACATACATACATACATACATACATACATACATACATACATACATACATACATACAAGCAAATATTCCCTGTTGTTCATGTTGAAATTACAGTGAAGGAGACTTGGATCTAGGTTAGAAACCGGTTCTTTTTCTATTGGCAAGAACTCCAGAAATAAAACTGAATAATGACATACATAAGTAGTGCCTACTCTATTTCGACAAGTTTAATGGCCAGCGAAAAAAGATCGCAAAATTAAAAGCCTTACAACAAAACAATGTAATGAGATAAGTTCTGAATTAAAAAAAAAATTATATTCATTCTTCTTTGGATTCCATTGCTACATTCCCAATTAGCATCGATAGTTCGGAGTTCATTAGAGTGTGTTATGAGAAACTACTAGAAGATTATAGTTGCTAGTTGGAGTACGGAACTTCCCCGAAGAAGTTGGATATAGGGTCTTTTTTTAGAACCAGACTGAGACGGTGGCTGCTATCAATTGGTGTCCAACACCGGTAAGCAAACGCCATGTTGAAAGAGATCCAAGTGACAGTTGGGAGAGCCAACCATTGGATATGGCTACAAAGAAATGACACTTGATTGAAGAGATGATGATCCCAAAATGAACTTAAGATCGAATATTAGTCGAAATAGTAGGTGGGGGCCTCGCATCAGTAAGGTGGGCCTGTGCGCTCTAAAACCGTCAGGTGGAAGGACCCCGAAACGGTGCGCATTTTCTCTTGATGAACCCTGAAACCCACTGGTATCTGATATGCGAAGTTACACACGCACTATATATTCGTTCTTCACTCGTTTATTATTGTTCTTATTTTATCTTAAGTCTATTATCTAAAATCTTTCGTAACGCATCTGTGACTTCTTCAAGGACATGTTGAGTGAAAGAATCGCTGAAGAGGTGACGAATGATTTTCAGACAATGGACATACGATAAAATAAGAACAGTAATAAAAGAGTGAAGAACGAATATATAGTGCGTGTGTTTATTTGGCAAGAAAAAAATGACCGTCCCGAAATATAACAACACTCTGAATATGTTTTGATTCTAATATCCCAATTACATCTTTGTCGTTTCTGCTGGTGTCAGCCCTATCTTGTTCCCGTTGCAGAAACCACTTCATCTAAGGTGGAGAGTTACATGTATGAGTTTTACTTAAATTCTACTTGAGAAAGTTCAAACAGCTCACTAACATAACAAGACTTTTTGAGTAAAGAGAGTTCCCGGTGTTTGTAAATATGTGGTTGAGTTGGTGGGTTGGTTGAACTATCGATGCATACACTCAAGTGTGTGCATCTATTCACTTAAGAATTTCGCATGAAAAATTTTTGGAATGCCTTACAGATCTTCACTGTACCACTTATGGATTGGATTTGGGGAATCTGCGACCGTTTCTTTTGCTCTTTCACTGCGAAACCGAACATTCCTAGGATTTTGTGCAAATTTGTTGGTACATAACCTAATGCACCTATGATGATAGGTACAAATGAGAATGTATGTATGTATTTGTGTGTGTGTGTGTGTGTGTGTGTGTGTGTGTGTGTGTGTGTGTGTGTGTGTGTGTGTGTGTGTGTGGTGTGTGTGTGCGAATGAACATCTTCCATATCCTGCATAATGAGAACCGGTTGTAAATGGAATGACAAGTGCATTTTCATCAGTATTTAATTTTAACTGGAATAGCATTTTAGAATCCATTCACGCATTAACTATCTCAGTGCACCTGTTAAGTATTTAAATGGTAAAATATTAAGCCTAGGTGTAATCCAGCTATTCATATGATATTCTTGTATTCTTGTATTCTTATGTTTCAATCTTAAGCAATAAAGAAATATTTGTTAAAACTATCATTTTTCAGATTATTTCAGAGCATTTCAGAGGTGAATTCCATTTCACATTTATTCTCAGTACGCATACAGTTATTTTCTCATCTCGAACAAAAATTTCTATCGGACTGCACAATTTGCTTTTTATTGTTCTGTCTATTTTACTGTGAGCTACAAATCGCTTCAAGGTTTCTTTAAATAAATCTTCGACATTTACTTGTCAATATATACTCTATTCACACGTTAGCTAGCATAATGTAACGCTATACGTATTCAAGTACATACGGTTTTGTGTAAGAGGATTCAATAAATGAGTTAGGTTCAGAGTAGTTCATTATTATATACAGCGATGATTAAATGCAGGCGCAATCTAAATACACCGAGAATGCGGCTTTCAGGAGAAAATCAATGAATGATAAAAATTTTGTTATTTACCGTTGGAGAATTGTTTGGCTCCGGCCAGTTTAGATGGAAGTCGGTGTTTAGATGGGAAGCCAAACAGACGTTTCTAAAAGACTTTATAGAGTAACAGTTTATGCTTCTTTGCGTTACTGAGGCTAGTCCAAACTTTAGTGCTGTCTTAAACAAACAACAGCAAAGTAGGTTTAAACTGAGTTGGAAAGTTGTAATCATGTGTGTTATTTTAACACTGAGGGACGTATTTGTGGAACTAAATTATTGAGCTTTAATGTCTACATTTTAAGACTTTAAGCCTTAAAAATGCTACATATATTTCCTCTGTCTGTCTGTCTGTCTGTCTGTCTGTCTGTCTGTCTGTCTCTCTCTCTCTCTCTCTCTCTCTCTCTCTCTCTTGTCTGTTTCTATCTCTCTTCTTGGCTGTTTATGTGTCTATCTACCTATCTATCTATTTACATAGATAGAGAGGCAGATAGATAGAAAGCGACGTTTTTTCACTGTTTCCCCTCTCTGTCTCTCCATATATATATATATATATATATATATATATATATGCGTGGTGCTCTAGCATGGCTGCAGTTAAAGGAGGGAAACAAGTAAAAGAGAGTAAAAGAGCAAAAGAATATATATATAGTGTGCGGTGAAGGTATTGCCGTCTTAATTACAGAAAAATGGAAATAACACTGACGTCTCATTTTAATAGATATATTTATCAAGATTACACAAAAATATTTTGAAATACTAAAGACTAAATTCATTCAATAAAATCGCCATTGGCTTCAACCACGACCTCCAGACGACTTCAGAATCCCCTGCAACTCTTCTGGACGGTCTCCTTCTTTAAGTTGGTGAATGCTGCCCTACTCCTTGCCTTCAGTTCATCTTTGGTGTCACAAGGAGTTTTGTCGGCTTCTCATTCAGCTGAGCCCTACGCATAATAATCAAGGGGATTGCAGTCTGGGGAGGTAGGTGGCAAGATGCTAGGAATGATGTGGACGCAGAAATTGTTTGACAACCATGACTGAGTTCTCCTGCTTGTGTGGCATAGTACAGAGTCCTTTTACCAGACATAGGCTCTTCCAGTAGCCATCCTTTTAACCCAGGGCAGCACTACCTCCTCCAGGAACTTGATGTAGGTCTCCGTGTTGAGTCTGAAGGAAGATGAATGGAGGCATAACGTAGCCATCACTAGTGAACACTCCAAACACCATGATGCTGATTGGATGTTTCATTTTTATCACTCTCGGTACATGTCCTCAGATTGACATCCAAACACTCTAAAATGTTCGTATTGGAACTTACGGCGCGGATGCCAAGTAGTACAGCATATCATTTCCAAATTTCTGGTAGAATGAATTGCGTCATGGTGCTGTTTTTCCCACAGACGGTGCCCAACTGACCCTGCTATACTGTGTAGTCGACAAAATCTTAAGCAAACAATACGACAATTTCTCGAGCACAGTGGAAACCATGGAAGCAAAAAAAATTAACAAGCATACAAGGAAATGGCTTGGTGTCACAGCCAGTCTCACAGACATCACACTCTACTGTCGCCAGGCAAAGCTGAAGCTTCCTTTGACGTCAATCCTGGAAGAGTATAAGGCAAGGAAAGCCAGACTCCTCAGCATGCTTGAAGATTCAACAGACCTGATCGCGAGATCTTTCCAACCCGAGCTGAAAACACGCAGGAAGTGGAAAGTGAAGGAAGCTGTAGAGGTAGCTAAGGAGAGCCTAAGGACGAGAGAGATCATTGGGCACATTCAAACCAACAGACAAGACCTAGGGTCCTCTAAAATAGAATGGTGGTCCAAGACCAAAGGAAAAGCAAAGAGAGACTTGGTGATCCGAGAGATCAGGGAAGAGGAGGACAAAGGAAGGCAGTGCAACAAAGTCAGCAGGGACAATGAACAACATGGGAAAGTGCTCTCCAAAAGAGGCCTGAACTGGAACGACCTGTGGCACATGGCTCCACTCAGGATCAGCTTCATTCTCAGATCAATGTATGACCTCCTGCCCTCAAATGCCAACCTGGTCAAATGGGGGAATTCTGAGGACCCCTCTTATCTGCTCTGCAACGGAAGATAGACGGTGGAGCATGTTTTTATGTTTAGTTATAATAAAAACAATTCCACACTAATCTGATGGGTTACTCTATACTTTCATAGAATACAAATTTATCATTCTTAAACAAAAATATTATTGTCAGTGGCTTAGAAGTTTCGGCCAGCTAAACCATCGTCGGACTGCAATGCAATGAAATTAATCTCGGCATCATACAGTCTCTTTTGAATCAAAATCTTTCTTTTGTATGTGGATTTGCGTGGAATGGTAATTAGGTTGTAGGATGGGTTGTGATAGAGAGGTGTTTTGAAGAAGTGTTTATTGATTAAATTTCGTGTTTTATTGATTAAATTTTATTGATTAAATATGTTATCAGCATGTAAACGCAAACCATAATCAACAACTTGATGTCTCTTCCAATCTCTTAAATGCAGCTGTGTATTTACAAAGTAAATGTAGTTCTTAATCTCTGTCATGGGTTGTCACTTAAGAGAAACTACCAAAGTAAACCTCACCAATTACTAAATTACAAATTGTTAATTGTGGTTATATTTCTGTTCAATTGTAAGGAGCATACAATGGTTTTGGTTTTGGTTATAACTAAATTGCTTTAAATCAGCTGAGCTAACACATAATTTTAAATGAAAATTTGAACTGAGTGTAATTAAAAATGCATGATTAACTATTAAACCGCGACAAAGTTCATGTATGACTCACAAAGAAATACTCTTCGTGCATCCAGTATGGTGCTACAGCCACGCACATAAAATGCCGTGGTCAATCTACCTTTCAGAAATAGCAACCAAACCTGTCTCATATTAATCTTTTAAAACGTGGAAGGTCACATTGGATAATGTAGTCCTGTGATACATAAGACTATGAAGAAAAATTGTTATTGTCTAGCTTCAGGTCAGCCCTGGCCAAGCAGACCTGTGATCAAAGCATTCTAGCCATGACTATTCGATCTTTTAATATGTACAAGGAACTCAGGATTACATTAACCACTGCGTTCTTTTTTTAAGTAGGTAGGGTGATATTTGATAAAGATTTAACTCTGTTTCTGGATAGACGAGTGACAACATAGATGATCACTTATTTTTTCAAGTTAGAATGATTACTGATGGAATCATACTCTGACAGGATTTAAATCATATATTCACTTGACTGGGAAGGCTAAACAACAACATTTTCGACTGCATCCACGATAATTGGACTGATCAATAATGACTCAATAACACAGCCTATAGCCATTGCCTGGAGTGAGTGCATGTATAGAATATGCCCATTCTATAGACTATACCAACAGTACGGACTATACTCATTTAACCAATGCAACAGCATCTTCTGAGCTAAATAGTTGCAAACTACCCCTATACAATTCCTCTTGACACAGTAGCCTCATCACTTGTCACTCTTACTGTATTTCGCCCTCTTAGACTCCAAACTAATTACTTTATCCAATCCGTCCTCCACGAAATTCAACTTTCTGTCCAACTTTTCCTGCACTCATCATCGATCTCACCATTCTTGGAGGGTCTGTGAGGACCAAGGGCACTTTCTCAACATCACTGTAATTAATGTCACCATCTAGGAGGGCCTGTATAAGATATTGTTACCTCCTCAATGTAAACATCATCAATTTTGTCAGTGTAAGAGAGCTTCTAAAAGAAAAGGGTAACATGGCTAGAATGGGTACTTTCTCCTGCTCACCAAACAACAAAACATTTTTTTATAACTTCAAAATCTTTAAACGTGAAACTTCCACTCAGTTTGTCTTTATGCAATGAAAATAGCGCTAAACACATTCGAAATCATTTTTGATGCATTGATTCATAGCGTAAAACCATTCACGAATTTGTTCCCTTGGTCGAATTACTTCAGTTGTAACTGAGTTCAAATCCAAACGAAACTGGCTTTACCTGTCACTGTTACAGGATCGATAACATTACTAAAGACATGTAGTTTGTTCGATTTGATTGATTATACTTTCAGAATTTGTGGCTTTCTAGCCACTTATTTTAACTATAGTAGATACGTTGTATTACAGTTCTTTTCAGAACTGTAATAATCACACTAAGAAATATTATAGTTCCCAGATGTATTTCCTATCAGCTTTAGCTATTTCATTCTAATTATCTTACTTCTGGTTTCGAAAACATATTCCGCTTCATGAGAACTCAACTACGAAATATATTAAGTATAAAATATCTACGAGTAATTTAGATGTCAATTAGGCTCACATGAAATGCAGTAAGTGGATATTAAATCGTCTGACTGAGAGTGCTCAATAACTAACTAGAAAATACTTAGAGCCATGAAAACATATATTTATTTGCGTGTGTATGAATATATTCATCTCTCTCTCTCTCTCTCTCTCTCTCTTTCTGTATATATATATACATATATATATATATATACACTTATACATAGATCTATGTAATATATAATATATACACACTTATATACATATACACATGTAACTAGAAGATACATGTTCATATCTCCTATCTTTCCATTGATGCATTTCAACAAATGTACATCTTATTGCTACTTTAAATTGAGGGTCATGTCTCTTTCTTTCTTTCTCTCTCACTCTCTCTCTCTCTCTCTCTCTCTCCCTCCCTCTCTCTCTCTCTCTCTTTCTCTGTCTTCCTTTCATTCTCTCCTTTTCTGCCTTCTGTTCCCCGACTCTACAAGTCACAGTTTAGTTGTTTAGTTAGTTTTTTGTTGGGTTTTCTTTTCGTAATTTCCTAATTTAGCTTGTCACGTTACAATGAAACGTTTTATATTCTAATTGATGGATTATGCGAAGGAAATTAAACTATATATTTGTTAACAATCACAATGTTTGCTGTTGTTTACACAGCCATAATTTTTTTCTACTTTTATCAAACACCATTGTAAATGCATTTACACAATTCTAGTTGAGGTTCAGATAAGGTCAACGATCTTGGTTGATAGAGGAAGTAAAAACAAAAAAATAATGCCAAATCATATCTAAATGAAATATTCATTAGCAACATGTGTTTCTTGCTATCACCCTAAATACTGCAATATTCAGTAGTTATTAATGTAAAAACAAATGGATAAACAATAAATATAGTATAATTCGCTTAGAGATTACAGTAATTGGATTGCGGCCATGCTGGGCCACTACCGCTTATAAGGCTTTTAGTTGATCATATAGACTCCATCATTTACTCAATCTGGTACTTTATCGAAATAGAAGTTGATCTGCTATGCCATGGGACATAAAGGGGTGCAGTAAAATAAGTTTTTAAAACTTGTCGACATATTACCAAGACACACGCTGAAACACAAACTATATACCTACTAGCAGTATCGCCCGGCGTTGCTCGTGTTTGTAAGGGAAATAACTATATAAACATTTTTAGAGAGTTATAGCCAAAAAATAGCAAAAAAAAATGCATTAAAAATAGAAAAAAATTATGGTAAATTTTTTTTAAATCGTTGACTCATCGTAGACATTTTTAGAGAGTTACTTTCCTTATATAATAGCGAAAAAATGCATTAAAATGGAAAAAAAATGATGGTAAATTATTTTTAAAATCGTAGACTCATCGTAGACGCGCGCTAATACCCAGAAGGGCTCGATATGAATCACGACTATAAGATACCCGGTTTTGGTTAAACTGCACCGCAAAATGTGGGAGTAGTTAGGAATCTAAATCGTAGGAGACAGACACACAACTTCACTTTTATATATAAAGATATCTGTCTAACTATATTTTGTGTATACAGTTATATGTGCGACAACTACTATTGAGTTGGAGCTTCAAGTAGGTTATCATAATCTTCTCGGCTTCCAGTACAGTGGTTAAACTACCACTCTACTTACTGGTATTACTAATTATGCTATAGAAAGCATATTCTGCGAAAATAAGATAAACACCTATATAAATATTTAGTCCCTACGCACGTTTCACCATTGCAGTTAACGGGAACTCTACAGTGGATGTTTCAAGTGCATTTGAATGCTTAACTCTAATGGAATATTCACCAGGAGAACATTTTATTGCATTATTTTACAAATGTCTGAAGTTAAACGCATGGTGAGGTAATTTATACAAAAAGTATAGTACCTGAGGCACTATTCAATGCTGCCAAGTTCTAAAGTTGGTTGAGCTTTCAGTCCTTAAGTTGGGCTATACATACATACATACATACATATATATACATACATACATACATACATACATACATACATACATACATACATACATACATTAGTATGTACACACACACACACAGAGGCGCGGGAGTGGCTGTGTGGTAAGTAGCTTTATAACCAACCACACGGTTCCGGGTTCAGTCCTACTGCGTGGCACCTTGGACGAGTGTCTTCTACTACAGCCTCGGGCTGATCAAAGCCATGTGAGTGGATTTGGTAGATGGAAACTGAAAGAAGCCCGTCGTATATATATATATATGTGTGTGTGTGTGTGTGTGTGTGTGTGTGTGTGTGTGTGTGTGTGTGTGTGTGTGTGTGTGTGTTTCTGTGTGTGTTCGTGTTTGTCCCCTCAGTATCGCTTGACAACTGATGCTGGTGTGTTTACGTCCTCGTAACTTGGCGGTTCGGAAAAAGAGACCGATAGAACAAGTACTAGGCATACAAAGAATAAGTCCTGGGGTCGATTTGCTCGACTAAAGGCGGTGCTCCAGCATGACCGCAGTTAAATGACTGAAACAAGTAAAAGAAAAAAGAAAGAATAAAGAACATACACACGCGCGCGCGCGAATATAAAGACAATTACAATGCATTTTTAAAAATTCCCATAATCATTTAAACAGCATATTTGGTTTGAATTTGTCACATGTACATAAGAGAAATTTAAACCATGTATGCGACATAGTTGACTCCGTATGTGTGTGTGTATGTGCGCGCGTGTGTGTGTGTGTGTATGTGTGCGTGTTCGAATGCTCGACACACGACTCCCCAAGTGATCTAGCATAAAGCAAGCGCACGCAAGGTGGACAGAAAAAGCGCTTCGAGGATACACTCAAAGCCTCCCTGAAGAGCTTTGATATCATCCTCGGAGCCTGGGAAACACTAGCGCAGGATCGCCCCGCCTGGCGAAGCTGCACCCAACGAACAGAAAAAGATTGAGGGGTACAAGGAAAGCGTGAACTACGCAAGTCCAGAGTCAACTCCTCGCCTTGAATCCCAGCAGACCACCAGTATCCGTCAATCAGTAGAGACTTCCCAGCCCTCATTGGACTGATCAGCCACAGCCGGACACACAGTGCCCTATCTTCTCCCCATGTGATGTCTTTGGCCATCGTCGACAACGACTGACGAACTAATAGTAGATGCTAAAATGTATGCATGTAAACATTGCGTAGTGAAATCCGAATGACTTGCAATTCCAGAAGTAGCAAAGTAAGCGATTCAAAGAATCTTCATTTACAAATGTATTACTAAAAATGCCAGAAAAATTTACTGCCATATCCCGTTACAAGATGAGAAAAAAACTATGAAAAACCTGTAGTGCTTAGAAAAGGAAAGCAAACAGAGATGTGGTGGCCTTATAGTCAATGAAGAATACACGCACACACACACACACACACACACACACACACACACACACACACACATACACACAAAAAAATTCGTCCGAAAAATTCTTTTATTTTTTATTTGCTTCAGTCATTTGACTGCATCCATGCTAGAACACCGCCTTTAGTCGAACAAATCGACCCCTAGACTTATTCTTTGTAAGCATAGTATTTATTCTATCGGGCTCTTTTGCTGAACCGCTAAGTTACGGGGGTCATAAACACACAAACATAGGTCGTCAAGCGACGGTGCTTGGATAAACACAGACACAAACATATATACACACGTACACACACACATACATATACGACGGGCTTCTTTCAGTTTCCATCTACCAAATCCTCCCACAAGGCTTTAGTCAGCTCGAGGCTATAGTAGAAGGCACTGGTTCAAGATACCACGCAGTGGGACTGAACTCGGAACCATGTGGCTGGGAAGCAAGCGTCTTACCACACAGCCACACTGCGTTTATTTTTGCTACCGTATTTGGAAAGTAAATTAAGAAAATAGTAATGATGCTACAGGAAATAAATATTTAAAAGGATAGCCTATTCTTGGAGGTGCATAGATGAATCCCACCTGCTCATATTAATCTCTAAAAGACATCTGGCTTCATCTACATGGTAGAAGGCTTGAAGATCAAAATCTCACTGAAGTGCTTTGAGATCAAAATCAGCTGCTGGGAAACGCTAGCACAAGACCGCCCTACATGGAGAAGCTGCATCAACAGAGGTGCCAGCCCCTACGAACAGAAACAGGATTGCAAGGACACAAGGAAGTGAACTACGCAACGCCAGATCAGAGTCATCTTCTCGACTTCGGTTCCGGCAGAGCACCAGTAACCAAAGTAAAAGTGACTAAAATCTGCAGCACTAGCATTAGAAGCAGGAACAGTACTAGTGGATTAAATCCCTCAAAGTGGAGGCGCGTGGCTTAGTGGTTAGGGTGTCAGCATCATGATCGTAAGATTGTGGTTTCGATTCCTGGACCGGGCGACGCGTTGTGTTCTTGAGCAAAACACTTCATTTCACGTTGCTCCAGTCAACTCAGCAGGCAAAAATGAGTAACGCTGCGATGGATTGGCGCCCCATCCAGCTGGGGAACACATACTACACGGAAACCGGGAAACCGGGCCCATGAGCCTGGCTAGAATTTAAAAGGGCGCATTTATTTATTATTATTAAATCCCTCAAAGCACTCTCAATGCAAGGAGAGAATATACTGTCACCACCTTCCAAACAGGAAGTCTTTCTCGAGTATCTCTTCCAACAAAACCACCACCAACACGAATTACACAATCACATACACAACCAGCTTTCATTCTCACACTTTCCTTTCTCATTAACTGACAAGGAAGAGAATCAGATCAAATCGTAGCAAACGTGTATCAGATGTACAATGAGAAAGAAAGCAAATAGCGATGCCGCACTGCACACACACACACACAGACACACACATACACATGCACACAGACACACACACACAAAACACAAACGAAAATGGAGCGCAAAAGAGTCTACAAATATAACCTTGACTGCGAAAGGGAAAAAACATGAAGAAATACAGGAACAACAAAACAATCAATCAAACACACGAACCCAGCACCGTCTCATCGACGTCACTAATGTTATACAACAGAAGAAGTTGTAAATGATATCTTCATGTAAGAGGAATGTTTTAATTCCCTAAACTACCAGTAGATAGGCACCCTATACAATCAGACACAGACACAGACACATACAAAATAAAGTTAAATGCCATTTCCACATGGGTCCTTATGAAAGAAGTAAAATAATGAAGTTTTAGAGGAGCCTTTGTTGTAGTCTTGCTCCTTAGAGTAGACAATCTAGGTACAATATCATGGTCATTCATGACCGAAGGGGGTCTTGACGTAAGGCTGAGAAGACTGAATACAGAGACTTCTTCATTTGATGAGACTGTCGTCGACGTTTTTCAGATTCCACTTAGAAAAGAAGGTTGAGGAACAGCTATCGCCTAGTAAATTTGTTAAAAGAATGGCTGTGTCAGTGGTGAAAATGGTAAAAGTTAGAACGAGATTGAAATAAACCCTTGGCGGTCAGTGTGATCCTTGATCTGTGGAGTTCTTTTATTGACTCGAATTGGAAGCCATCTTTTAATAGGGCAACCGAATCATCATCACTTTTTGGTGTATGCTATATACACTTGTTTATCTCAGTGTCCTTTTATTTGATTTTTGTGTAATAACTCTATATATGTCGTATATATCATACCTTTCTTACATACAGTGTGGGTGATTATATTCGACGCTCCTGTAGTAAATAAATGAAGTCATTATTAGTTAAAAATACAAAAAACAAAAAGAAAGAAACTATTACTAGTATTATTGTTGCTGCTGTTGTTGTTACTGCTACAACAGTAGTTGTTATTTTTGGTGTGTTTCGTTTGAGCTCTTTATATTTGCACAACATTCCTGGCCTAATGCATATGTCGGAAACAGTTGTCATTATTTTGATGTTGCTTTTATCTGCGTCATCAGTTTTGTTGCTGTTGTTGTTGTTGTTGTTGTTGTTACTACTGTTGTTATTGTTTTTACTGTTGTTATTGTTGTTACTGTTGTTGTTGTTGTTCTTGTCATCGTAGTTGTGGTGGTGGTGGTTGACAATGATGATAATGATACCGTTTTTTTTTAGCGTCGTTGGAATGGCAAAACCCGTCGAGTAATAGAGGAAATACCTTACGGTACTTAGATACCTTGCTATACATTATGAGTTTAAATTCCGTTAAATCGATAAAATAAGGTTCGAGTTAAGCATACGTCACCCTTACAAATCTGTGGCTTGGTGCCAATTAATCAAAGAAACCATTGATAAAACAAGTGCTAAGATAAAGCGGTGGAATACAAAATGTTTCGTATCTGTATGCATGAATGACAGAGCGTTAGTAACAGAAGCTTTATATCTTCAAAGAGAACTGCATCATAGCATTGGTGTTTAACAGGTGTTGGCGATGGCTGCTCCATTGCTTACAGTTTGAAAGTTCAGTAACCTTCGATGTGTGACAATGAGTAGAGTCTTGCCAGTGCAGCTTAAAGTATTAAAGCTGACAGGCCAAATAATAGCATGAACACAACAGTAGCAATGCTCTCAGCAGGAACAACAGCAAAATCAATAACAACAGCATATACGGCAACAATAATGACCTTAGATCGCCATCAAATGCAGCAAGCACATGAAATTCAACAGCACAAATGGAAACTATAACAGAATCATCAAATCATCAACTGCAATTATGGTAGTGATGGCAGAGAAACAGAATCCAGAATAATCCATTTACACTAGCTGTTAGGAATAGGGTGACACCGTGTATGAATCTGAGGCCCCAAAATAGGGGTGCCAAACTCGTTTCGCTTTGCGGACCGGATAACAATTATTCATGAAAACCCTATTCGTAGAGTAAGCTAAAATAAATGGATAAAACGGATAACGAGCATTATAATAATATTGTTAACAATAAAGAAAGAAACGAGTGAGGTTTGAGAAGAGCTGTGTAGGAAAAACTCATCCACATGCTGTATATACAATTCCATTAATTTGTCCTTAAAGCTAGGACGGAGATAGAGATTGTCAAATGAATACTCACAGTTCTAGAGAAGTCTAACGCTAGATAGAAGGCTTACAATGATTCAGCTGCAAAACCTTTCAATATAGTTCATATCACTCGAATCATCATATGGATGAACAGATGTATAAATCTGAAAAAACAAATGCATTGATATGGCTCGACATGTATAGAGTGGAGGAGAAATAGATCAAATTTGTTGATATACAGATGCATGAGCTTCTTTTTCAGTGACTAAAATAATAAAAGATTTACTTAGATA
>NC_042997.1:165054384-165076884 GCF_006345805.1 Octopus sinensis | reverse complement strand
TTACTGATAGTATGGCTAAAAAAAAAGCTGTTGCTGTAAGCATCTCTAATATCAACAACAAGGCGGTCGAGTAATGTTTGAGGAAGATTAGGCTGCAGTTTATTGCAGTTTAAGCGGCTGCTCGCACAACCACTACAATCCCTGTCTTTACATCAAAACAGGTTTCTTGTCATCCAAACGCATATATAATAGCCTAGAGCTTTACAACAACCTCAACTTTCCGCTTATTATTATTTTTGGTCCGTCAAGGTGGTGAGCTGGCAGAAACGTTAGCACATCGGGCGAAATGCTTAGCGGTATTTTGTCTGCCGCTACGTTCTGAGTTCAAATTCCGCCGAGGTCGACTTTGCCTTTCATCCTTTCGGGGGTCGATAAATTAAGTACCAGTTACGCACTGGAGTCGCTGTAATCGACTTAATCCGTTTGTCTGTCCTTGTTCGTCCTAACCATATAGTTCCGGGTTCAGTCCCACTACGTGGCACCTTGGACAAGTGTCTTCTACTATAGCCTCGGGCCGACCAAAGCCTTGAAAGTGGATTTGGTAGACAGAATCTGAAAGAAGTCCGTCGTGTATATGTATATGCTTGTTTGTGTGTTTGTACCCCCACCATCGCTTGACAATCGATGTTGGTGTTTTTATGTCCCCCGTAACTTAGCGATTCAGCAAAAGAAACCGATAGAATAGGTACTAGGCTAGCGTAGAATAAGTTCTGGGGTCGATTTGTTCGACTAAAAGACGGTGCTCCAGCATGGCCGCAGTCAAATGACTGAAACAAAGAAAAGAATATAAAGAATTATATAGTTATATAAGTATTAGATATATGTTCTGTGCATTGTATTTCATAAATTATATGCATTATGTATTATTAATTTAATTTCCTTATATATATATATATATATATATATATATATAATATATATATATATACTGTGTATTATATAAATAGAATATATATATATTCTTTTACTTGTTTCAGTCACTTTGACTGTGACCATGCTGGAGCACCGCCTTTTAGTCGAAGAAATCTACCCTGAACTTATTTATTGTAAGCTTGGTACTTATTCTATCAGTCATTTTTGCCAAACCGATATATATATATATATATATATATTATATATATAATATATATATATATATATATATATACTGTGTATTATATAAATAGAATATATATATATATCTTATATGATATACAAATATATGTAGATTACTATATTACAAATGATATATATATATATATATACAATTATACACAAGATATTATTTAACATCCTTTAATTATGATACAATTAGAATTCGGCTCAAGTTGTAAAATATTTTGTTCCGAAAAAATATCTCAATAAAAATTAGTTACAGGAAATCTACCGAAGAAAAGGGTTTGTTTGGAGTTTGGAATTTTTCGTTTTTCGTAATAAATTGGGTGTTGTTGTTTTGTTTGTTATTGGCGGTATTGTTGTGGTGTTAGCAGTGATGGTGTTTGGGGTTATTTTGATGGTGATGCCGGTGGTTTCATTGCGTTTGTTTGTTTTTGTTTTGTTTTAATTTTGAAATTACTTTAATACATTATTATTGTATTGTTAATTACAACATACATTTTCGTGCGTCCAGAAAGAGGAGTGAGAAAGAGAGAGAGAGAGAGAGAGGGAGGGGGAGAAAGAGCGAGGGACGGGGGAGAGTAGAGAAACAGAGATTGACAAAGGTAGAGGGAGAGGACTGAAAGAAAAAGGAGAGAGTAAGGAAGAAAAAAAGAGGGGGGTAGGGCGGAGGAATAATTTCACTCCAAGGCTTAATGGAGCAGTAGAAACTAGAAAGAAGTGCATACAGCTACTGTCACACATGTATGTACGCGGACCCCACCGCCACACATACGAGCATAATGGCATAATGACATACAACACAGTACCTACGTATGCATACAACAAATAGATAATAGATAGGTACATACATACATACATGCATACACACCTAATGCATACATCATGCATTCATCCATCCATCCATCCATCCATCCATCCATACATACATCCATCCATACATACATACATACATACATACATATACATACATACATGCATACATACACACATACATGCATGCATGCATGAATACATACATACATACGCACGTACATACATGCATACACACATGCATATACATGTGTGCGTGTGTGCATAAACACACAATCATATATAGACGATTATACATACAAACATACATACAAATCTACATATATAGACGTAGATAACTGTATACA
Source organism: Octopus sinensis (assembly GCF_006345805.1). Lineage (NCBI taxonomy): Eukaryota > Metazoa > Mollusca > Cephalopoda > Octopoda > Octopodidae > Octopus > Octopus sinensis. The sequence continues at coordinate 165,074,629 of NC_042997.1, read as the reverse complement.
TAGAACTAAGTAGACATTTTATATATATATATATAATATATATATATATAAATAATATATATATATATATATATATATATTATATATATATAATAAATATTAGGGAATAATCCAAATTACAGGGAAAAAAATCAGATTTAGGATTAAATCCAATTTTATAGTAAAATATTAATAAAATATTATTAGAGACAAAACCACTATTTTGCAAAACAAACAAGGAAACTTAATCAATACATAAAATTTTAATAAATAGTCAAAAAACCGCCACTACAATCGTTTCTGTCTTGATCGACATCTTCAGTGGACTTCCAATAGTCAGTTTCAAAAATTATGAATAATTTCACTCCAAGGCTTAATGGAGCAGTAGAAACTAGAAAGAAGTGCATACAGCTACTGTCACACATGTATGTACGCGGACCCCACCGCCACACATACGAGCATAATGGCATAATGACATACACACATGTACCTACGTATGCATACACACATAATAGATAGATAGATAGGTACATACATACATACATGCATACACACATACATGCATACATACATGCATTCATCCATCCATCCATCCATCCATCCATACATATTTCCAACTGACTTATTGGAAGTCCACCTGAAGATTGTCGATCAAGACAAGAAACGATTGTATGGCGGTTTTTTTGACTATTTATAAATTTATGTATTGATAAGTCTTCCTTGTTTGTTTTGCAAAATAGTGGTTTTGTCTCTAATAATATTTTATATATAATATATATATATATATATATATATATATATATATATATATATATATTATATAATATATTATATGTATTATATATATATATATATAGATAGATACATAGATAGATAGATAGATAGATAGATAGATAGATAGATAGAAGATAGATAGATAGAATGATAGATAGATGATAGATAGATAGATAGATAGATAGATAGATAGATATACAGACACACACGCACATACAAAACGATGTAATATATATATATAATATATATATATATATATATATATATATATATATATACATACATACTACATACACATCTACATACATAGAAGTAGGTAAATACGGTCGTAAATCCATCCACGTCGACATACATAGTTCTAAAGCATATGATGAAGTAACTCCTTCATTGTTTTGCCTGCCTAAATTCCAGGGATGGAGCTTTGTTTCTTTCTTCTCTACAGGAAGAATTCAAGTAATTATGAGGCATACAAACGCACAGATAAATACACAGATACAACCTTGCATACATGCATACATACTTACACACATACATACACACATACATACGTACATAGAAACGCGAACAAACACGGTTATATTCATGTATACACGTACACGCACACACACACACACACACACATGAATATATATAGTCAATCACATGCGCAGAAATGAATAAATACATTATACAGTGATACGTGTGCAAATATGCGGGGGTGGGGGTGCAAATATGCGGGGTGGTGTATATGTATAAATATAAAATTATAAAATTTATATAAACAGCAGTTTGCATACATACATACATAATACATACATACATACATACATACATACATACATACATACATACATACATACATACATACATACATACATACATACACGAACATGCTTGATAAATTGGTTAATATCGACACACATGCTAATAAGCTTTAACCAAAAATTATAACTTTATGAAGAGCAAAAATTTCTTAACGTTAATTCTTTACAATGAATAACCCAAACACCAGAAACTCGAACTCAGTACGATGGACCATGGTATGGATGTGTTGTTCTCTATACAAACATACATGTTTAACGGCATTTCATCCGTTTTTACGGTATGAGTTCAAATTCCGCTTGAAAGCGACTTTTTCTTTCATCCTTTCGGGGTCGATAAAATAAGTACCAGTTGAGCACTGAGGTCGCTGTAATCTCTGAGATTTGCTAGCATTGTGCCAAAATTTGAAATCAGTATTAGGCCGACAAGTTGGTAGAATCATTATCGCGCCAGAAAAAATGCTTAGCAGCATTCCTTCTGGATTTACATTTTGAGTTCAGATCCTTTTCATCTTAAATATAATAAATTCATAATAGAACATACATACATGTACAAATACGTAGAACATATCTCATCTGTAAATATTCTGACAATAGATTCAAAATAATACAGTCGAACACTTAGGAAGCTCATTTATATATTGTCTATAGGATTTTGAGGAGTATATTGAGATAAGGAGTCAAATAAAAGGTTGGAGAATAAGTAGAAAAGAGATAGAGAGGAAATGGAGGTGTAAGGAGTTAAAGAAAAATATTAAAATGGAAACATACACAAGACAAAAGAACAAGGTCTGTATGCATGGCACTGTCGTTTACGACGACGAGTGATCCAGTTGATCCGATCAACGGAACAACATACATGTAGAATTAACGTGCAAGTGGTTCACCACTCCACAGATACGCGTACTCTTAACGTAGTTCTCAAGGAGATTCAGAGTGACACACAATGTGACAAGACTGGCCTTTTGAAATACAGATACAACTCGTTTTTTTTTCCAGCTGAGTAAACTGGAGCAACGAGAAATAAAGGGTCTTGCTCAAGGACACAGCACATAGCAAGCAATTGAACTCCCGACCTTACAATCGTGAGCCGAATGCCCTAACCACGGAGTCACGCGCCTTTACGAGTAATATTTGTTGCGTTGATATGTTCTCTTTGGAATCAAATGGGTCGGTGGGCCCCGAGTTCTCTTCTGATCAGTTTTATTATCGGGATTGATTCCTTTAGCTTTCACTTCTTCACAGGCACTCTTACGCAGTGAGGGTTCATGCGCGGAATTGACCCCGAATTTTGTTTCCGAGCCCTAGAATGAGCTCCCACCTACCTCCTTTCCAGTGGTCTTGCTGCACGCTATACATTAATCCAGAATTTTTAAGTCCGCGCGCTATTTCTAGGTAGTGGTTGACTTTCGGTTGAATCCATCTGTCCTTTTAAAATGCATCACTTTTATTCTGTGGTTTCTAGCAACCCTTCTCACCAAGCAAGCTTAGTGGGGGGAACTGGTTTAGTCCTCGACGACTGAGCATGCAGCAGGTTATACCAGACTACATTTTTCCAATAGGACTCATGAGTGACCTGACATAATTATTAATTAAATTTAACTAAAATATCAGAATTGTCTCTCTCTAGCCTTTCTTTATCAGAATTGATCACTAAATAATGATTATTTCTCCTAACCAGGGGTGGGATTTTAATTCATTAACTCTTTTTTTAGTTCACTATATTAAGTATGCTAACACTGACATTTATGTTCTGGTTTTTATGCAGAATGTATCTCTGGGTATTTTTACTTACATCATTTTCCACTTATAGATATTTTACAGGAGATGAAATGGATATGTTGTAGATTTTTGTCATGTTTTCTCCACAATCGAATAAACTAGGAAAATGAAATGTCTTCAGGTAAAATCGAAACTGGGCTTCAAATTCTATTGGCCAGAGACTTGTATCTTACTTTACGGTCCATCTTCCAGTTGCCAAATATTGCTTAGGTTCCTTTTGACTAAACATATGCTTTATACATTAGATTCGGTTTAACAAATTTTTTTTTAATCACAAAATTGAAATTAAAAACTAATATTCAATAAAGGGCGTTAAAACCGTAATATGAACTGTCTTTTTTCGATACATCTTTAATACAGAAATAAATTGTGTCAATAGAATGAATGCTCATAATTCAATGTAACCCTCCAAAGATTATTACCTCATATGACGCCAGTGTTTGCATAATGAACAGAGGAGCGAACTTAACAGTAAGGAGTTGTGTTTTCTCAAAAAATCATTAAATTTCATTTCAAATTTATACAACTAGCGTTTAACAAAGTTGATCTAATCCCAAAATAGCTTCGAGTCACTTGACTTTTTGCAGAAGCAATCACAAAACCATTCCACTTTGTTTCTGTAATCAATAATTATTTTCTTTTGACTAAAGACTAGGTTAATCTTTTGTAATTAAGAAATGTTAGTTGACGAAATAAACTAAGTGGGGCATGAAAAGCGTCTGACACAATAGCTTGTGTTATTTAGTTATATCTCTTAACGTTCTGAGTTCAAATCCTGCCAAGATCAACTTTGCATTTCATTCTTCTGTATTTGATAAAACAAAGGTCCAGTCACTTACTGGATTCCCTAGGATCGACTTAATCCTCACTCGAAACTTGTGCCTGTTGTTATTATTATTATTATTATTATTGTTATTATTATTATTATTGTTGTTGTTTTTGCTGTTGCTATTATTATTACTACTATTATTATTGAGTGAGAGAGCAGTGCATGCTATCAAAGTGACACTGGGGTAAAATATACGAAGCCCAGTATACCCATCATGACTACCCGTCTGATAAGATAAGGGTACCCTAGTCACATGCATCACAACCATATGTGCGCGACATGGTGATCTCATATCAAGATAAACAGCACATGACCTCGCAGGTGGGGTTCAGTTAGAATATTCTTCTGGTCGAGTAACCTATCCTGCTCAAGAGGTCCCCGAATAGGGGTTGTTTAAGGATGTTGAACCCATGTTTCCAGAGGTGAATTATTCAAACTCCCAAGAATCCCTCTCAACACATATCTATGATGCTCCCCCACTTCTTCTGCTCGTGATCAGAGATGCACATATCGTCAGCCACTAAGGGACATGGTCAACTGGTTAAGGTCAAACAACTGACAAGCAAATCTGTGGTATTGAGCAGAATATTTTCTGTAGCCCATCTTTTTATTATTATTATTATTCCGTAGTTTTATTTTTATAGCGCGCTTTCACTTCACTACCGAGTGCAGCTCTGTGTGCCTTGGGTATGTGTTGTGATTTGTTGTGATGCTCTGATGGTTATTGTATGGAAAGTGTTCTCCGTAGGATGTGTGCAGTGCATAGTAGTGCAATTTTCTGTATGTTATATGTGTTTGTAAGTCCTGGTGTTTTTGTTATGTATTTGTCTAAATATTTTTTTATCATGCCTAATGCACCTACTATGATAGGAATTGTTTCTGTTTTTAGATTCCACATTCTGTTTACCTCTATTTCCAGGTCTTTGTATTTTGAGAGTTTCTCCATTTCTTTTAGAGACACGTTGTCATCTGCCGGTATTGATACATCAATTAGAAAGCATTTTTTTTCTTCATGATCTCTAACAACTATATCTGGTCTGTTGGCCTTAATTTCTCTATCTGTGTGTATCGGCATATCCCAGAGTATGGTTGCTTTCTCGTTTTCTGTGACCTTTTCTGGTGTGTGCCTATACCATCTTTTTTCTGTTGTTATTCCATAATGTTGGCATAGCTTCCAGTGTATATAGGCCCCAACTCTGTCGTGTCTGTGAATATATTCCTTCTTAGCCAGGACTGGGCAGCCAGAGATCATATGATTTATCGTTTCTTATCATCTCCACATATTCTGCAGTTACTTGTAATATTTTTTTTCATTACATGTTTTTGGTAATTTCTGGTGGGGAGGCTTTGGTCTTGTGCTGCAATTAAAAATCCTTCTGTCTCTGCTTTGAGTCCTGAGCTTCTCAACCATTGCTGGAATTTTTCTTTGTCTATTTCTTTTGCATTTAGTTTAGTCCAGTATTTGCCATGAAGGGGCTTTTCTTGCCATCGTTTTATCATGGTTCGTTGCTGTTCTATTTTTAGTTTGGATTTCATATGTTTTATAGCTTTTGTTGTTTCTTCATCTTCTTCTTCTTCATATTTGTTAGGTAGTATGATTTCTTGTTTGTATTTGTCAGCTTCCTTAAATACTGAGAACAGTTTTTTGTTTTGCTCGTGTTTTGCCGCTATTTGTATCAGTTTTCCTTCCTTCTGAAGTAGATATTTTTGCAGTCCTATGGTGGTTATTTTATAGTAGTTTTCCAGCTGTATAAGGCCTCTACCACCTTCTATACGTTGTATATATAGCCTTTCTATGTCAGATTTTGGGTGATGCATCCTAGATCCTGTCATTATTTTTCTTGTTTTCCTATCTATTTTGGTTAGTTCATTTAGTGTCCAGTTAAGGATATTGTAGCTGTAACTTATAACTGGGACGGCTAAAGTGTTGATACCTATTATCTTGTTTTTAGCATTGAGCTCTGTTTTCAATATTGATCTAACTCGTCTATAATATTCTTTTTTTATTTTCTCTTTCATTTGTGTGTGTTGTGTCTTATCTAGTTCATGGATTCCTAAGTATTTGTAAGTTTGGCTTTGGTCTAATTCATTATTATTATTATTATTATTATTATTATTATTATTATTATTATTATTATTATTATTATTATTATTATTAAGACGTCGCGATGTTGTTGATTGAAGATATTGTGTCTACTGGGGGTTTGTACTGTCTGTCAAATCACAAGGACCTCAGACAGATAGCATTTTACTCAATATGCGCGCAGTTCCAAGTAATGCCGATTTTTCTAATACGCCTAGATTGTAGGGTATTTCTAAAGCGTCCATATGTTTTTTTTTAGATTGGGTGGTATTAAACCCAATGTTCCGATGACAATAGGGTCAACCTTTATGTTTGACTCTCGTAGCTGCCACATTTTAGCGATTTCAATTCTCAGGTCCCCATATTTATCAATTTTTCTCTTTCCTTTATGATAATATGTTGATCTCCATATTTCATTTACGCACAATGGATTAGACTGTTCGAAAAATTCCTAATATCGTACTACAATTAACCTTAGATGCCAAGAACCTTCCTAAATATTCTAGTAGCCCCTAATAATAATACTATTTCCTGAAGCCACACTAGGTATTATGCCTATTTCCTCTATTCATTTGTTAAAATCTTTAAGAATAGTTCCTAATGCACCTATAACTGCAGGAATACATTTATCTGCACTTTCCATAGTCTTTGTAACTGAATGGCTAGGTACTGGTACTTTGTTATTTTCTCTATACCTCTCATATTGACTTTTTCATCATTTGAGACTCTAAAGTCAATTATCTAGTACTTTCTATTTTCTTTGTCTACCACTACTAAATCAGGCTTTTTAGCTTCTATTACATTGTCAGTCTGAATGTTAAAACCCCACATCTGGTATTTCTTACTTTCTACTATTTTACTAGATTCATGTTCATACCACTTATCAGTATGATCAAATCTTAGCTTTCTACATAGCTCTCAGTGAATTATTCTCCTTAGATTGTTATGTTTTTTCTTGCATGGTTTCTGTGTCACAATTCTACATTCACTTACTATATGAGTAACACTTCCCTCTTTATATTTACATAAACCACATTGAGAATCTACCTGACTTTTGTCTATCTTTTTTACACTTAGTCCTCAATGCTATATCTTGTGCTGCTACTAACAAAATTATCATCATCATCATCATTATTATTATTATTATTATTATTATTATTATTATTATTATTATTATTATGTCCTTCGGCATTTCGTTGTCGTACTGACGCTACTGGATTGCTATATAACAATTTGTATCCCACACACTTGTGCATTAAGCACTTTTCTTATGGTTCCTGAAACTCCAAGCAAACAAGTTTTCTATAAAGTCAGAAAATTCACCTCAATATCTAACATTTTCAACCAAATATTTAAACCTCTTGCCACTGATTTTACGTCTCTTGCTACAACTGGGATAATAACTTTTTCGGCGATTCGAAATTATACATATTTGTACATTAGGTTTTAGCATATTTATATTTTTGCACGCTCTTTGTCTCTCACTTTAGTATCAAATGGGCAAGTAACACCGATTTGAAATAAACTGTTTCCTCTTTATTGAGTAATACAATAGCTAGGAGTGAATCTTCTGTTTTTCTATCCGTTTAAATCTCCGTTTCATACAGCACCTATATATGGTCGTCTTCAAGGATGTGTTCTGCCTTATGGCTACAGCATTTTCCGGCATGCTCAAATCCAAACATTTTACAAATTCTGCAATATATATATATATATACTTGAGGCAACTTTTTCATGTCTCCAGTTTCAATGTACAAGCATCTTACTTTTAGAGACTAAATGCACAACAATATATTAGCTTTCACGATACAACTTACAGGCATCCAATGCGTTTTCCTTCTCTATAATCTTTCTGGTATCTCATTCTGATTGCTTAATTCTACGCTAGAATCAAACACCTTGATCCTTTTTCTTCAAAATTTCCTTTAGTCATCGGAATGATTTCTCATCTTCGCAGTCTTCATTATTTTGCGAAAAGCTTTCCATGTAAGCTGTTTGTTTCTAACTTTGAGGACTTCATTTGTATTTCTTCTAATATTCCTTCTTGTCGCACTATCACAGTCAGTAATATACTTGCTCAAACTCTCTACTTCTAAACACCTACACTATCTTATACTCTTATCTCGCGTCTTCCATCTTTTCTGTTGAAATATAATCTGTTAAAATCTACCTATAGACTTAACACTGTAGACTGCCACCAATTTGCATATCTCTCTCTCTCTCATCTCAATTATTTTGGAATGGTTGAACTGTTAAAGTGATCGTAAAAATATTTTGCAGTACGTAGTTCAAATCCTGTCGAGGTCAAATTCGCCTTTCATCCTTTCGGAGCCGATAAAATTAAGTACCATTCCAATATCGAGGGCAATGGATTAGCGGAATCATCAGAGCGTCGGACATAATGCCTTGCAGTATTTCTTTTCATTCTTTATTTTCTGAGTTCAACTGCCACAGTGTCAAGTTTGTCTTTCTACCAGCGGGATCGATAAAATAAAAGTACAAATGAAGTACTGAAATTGATGGTGTCCCTAAACCCCACTCCATAATATTGCTACCTTTATATCAAAATAAGAAACAATTAGTATTAAAGAAAGCATTATTACTGTTGATGTTATTATTATTAGTGTTAAGGCAGTAAGGTGGCAGATTCATTAGCACGCCAGGTAAAATTCTTAGCGGCATTTTGTCTGTCTTTATGTTCTGAATTCAAATTCCACCGAGGTCGACATTCATTCTTTCGGGGTCGATGTAATCGAGTTATCCCTCCCTCAGAATTGTTGGCCTTGTGCCAAAATTTTAAATCATCATCATCATCATCATTATTATTATTATTATTATTATTATTATTATTATTATTATTATTATTATTATGTACTTTCGCAGCACTACCGAACACAGCTCTGTGTTCCTTGGGTATGTGCTGCAGTTTGTTCTGGCGTTTTTATTTTTCACTGTATTAAAGCGCTTTACGTAAGATGTGTGCGGTACTTAGTAGCGCTAATTTCTCTATTATTATTATTATTATTATATTATTATTATTATTATTAGTAGTAGTAGTAGTAGTAGTAGTAGTAGTAGTAGTAGTAGTAGTACACAGCAAATGCTTAATTTCATGAAAAAGAATGCATATCTTATGAGACACGCGTAAAAGAGAAGATTTTTGCCATTTTCTGGAATATGTGTATGCCTATCTTTAAAGCTAATCTGTAAATATCTTGAAAAACAGATGAGTGCTGGTAATTTGAAGATGCTCAAAAGAATATCTTCTAATGAATTTCAAAAACCGAGAAAGATTAAGGGAAAAAGATGCATAATATAGTATTTTACATAGAATATAGCCATGTGATACAACAAAATATAACTGATGTTTTAAAGAAAATAATTCAGTTATATCACATCACTATTCTATCGGGCGTAAATCAATATAGTGCCATGAGATAATTTATAGACAAATATTGGTATGGCCATGCTACGATGAATTTTTTTTAATGGTTGAATGAGTATTTGGAAACAGGAATTTCCAAATCAGTATTGACTTCTCCAGTAATGACTTCGATCTAAACAGTAATATTGCCTTTTAAACTTAAAATGTCTGTTGTTTCCGCCTAGGAAATATTTTTGAAACTTTAGAATTAATTAAACAACTGAATTACATAAACTTTCTCAAAAGCTGAACATGAAAGTTGCCGGCAGATCTTTTAAACCGTTTTAATTAACTGACAAAAGACTCGTCTGGCTATTAAAACCAAAAACAAAACTATATCAATAATGATTTTATTGGTAGGAGGTGTGTATTGGAGCTGGTCCATAACCTTTGAAATTTAAATTGTTCCTACTCAAACATATTAAGTAAATTTAACGAATTAATTCTCTTTCATTCTGAGAATGTTAATCATGTTATAAGTCGGGAGTGGTGGAGGGATGGGGCAGTAGAGATGGCAACTAATATGTGTGTTCTACAATACACATTTCAGCTCCTCGTGGTTTCGAGTTCCGATTCTACTCAGTATTAAATATCCTTTCAGGCTCATCTTTACACATCACACACACGTACAAACACACATGCGCGCGCACACACACAAATATATATATATATATATATATATATATATATATATATATATATATTATATATATATATATATATAAACCTGTGTTGATTCATCAGAAGCGATAAATTACAGGACTCAATACAAATGTGTGTGTATGTATATGGATGTATTTGTAAAACCAAACAAAATAGACACAATACACACACACACGCACACATACACACACACACACACACATACACACACACACACACACACATATATAGTGAGAGAGAGCGTTGTTTTATTTGGTTTCCGTTTCTGTGACATAGGGGATAAGAGTGTTATTGCTTTTAGTTAAGAAATAAAGCTCCCAAGTTTGAACCCATTATGGTATTATGTACATATCCAGGAATAAAATACCTGCTGACGATCAGAAAGGAATCAAATCGGAATGCAATGTAGACTAAACAAGAGTAGTTTCATCTCACAAGATGTGTTTAATGTCATTATCACATTAACAACAACTCATCTTAGACTTTTATAATTTCTCAAAAAGTAATGAATTGGCTCTGCTAACTCGCTGCTTCTAGTAGTTGGACGGTAAAAGTGTTGAATAGAATTCCTTGGAGTATTCTCTAAGTTCTAAGTTCACATTCCACCGAGGTCGACTATGCCTTTTATCCTTGCAGTGTCGATAAATAAAGTATCAGCCCTGACCTGGAGTCGATTTGTACTCTTTTTCGCTTGTAGTTTGTTCATATAAACTCTCTCTCTCTCTCTCTCTCTCTCTCTCTCTCTCTCTCTCCTCTCTCCTCTCTTTCTTTCTTTCTTACTCCATCGCCGCGTGTAGGCCACGACAAAATTTGAATTCAGAACGCATAGAGCCAGAACAGATACAGCAAATTCTCTCAGTTCTGCCAATCCGCTGACTTGGAATGGTACACTTTGTTGACCTCGAAAGAATAAAAGCTAAGTTGAACTCAGAGTGAAAATAGTCGAAACAAATACTGCTAGAGTTACAGTCAGAGTTACTTCTTGTCTCGTGCAATAAGTATTCCAGGTTCAGATTCGGGTGTTGGAGCATGCGCCATTGCAGTGTGTCACTGCATCAACTATTTGTTGACCAAAACCAGCCATCAACTATGGCCGACCAACATCAGCCATCACCCTTGCCGGATCCTCAGAGAAGAGAACATGATACGCAGGATCCAACTCAGAAAATCGAGAAACATGACAAAACAGTTTGATCTGAAGCTCTCGAATCATACATGAAGCAAAACGCATACTAGTTTTTTAGTCGTTGGCTTGGTACTAAATTTGACTATTGGCAACCAACAACCATGCGAAGCCTCCTGATACCAAAGGAGTTTCTTGGGTTAAAGCAAAGATCTAGTCTTTCGTTGGCTCCAGGAGAGGCCCCATCTCACCTGTCTCTGACGCAGCTCAGAATGTCGAAGTTGTTAACCGCTTCACTTGTCTCGGCGGTGTGATCTATTGCAGTATTATCTGCGAGTCCGAAGTTTTAAAAAGACACGGATGTGCTGATGCAGTTGTGGACTCACTGAGCAAAGGTGTTTGGTACTGCCGATACCTATGCTGGAGGATAATGGTCTTCGTGCCTCTGGTCCTCCCTGTCTTGCTATATAGTAGCGAGACTTGGGCATTTTCCAGGTTACTTGAGAGCCTGAGCTCCAATCAGTATTACCGCGCAAAAAACTATAATTATGATTTCATCAACAAAACTCCAGTTACGTATAAGCTTGGTAATGTAAAAGAACTATACTGGACTTAGAAATACATCTTAGATAATAAGAAAATGCCATGGGGCAAAATTGGCTTAGAATTAAGAACTAACGAAGGGACTTCTACATAGTCACCTGACCTATAAAAATTACCAACCAAAACTATCTAAAATCACACCCTACTGTTTTAAACAACGACTGTTGCATAATGTGGTAGTGAATTTCTTGTATGTATATATATATATATATATATATATATAAGACGAGGTAGTCACATCTGGAATGATTTTGATCATAAATCTACTCGATCAAGATAGGCTTGGGATTAAACAACATCCAATAACATAAATGCATATCAACGAAGGAGCAGTTACAGAGTTGCTTGACCTGCTAAAGATGGCAACCAAATCTTCTCCAACTCACAGAAGGAAACAATAACTAATATAGATAAAAATATATAGGCGCAGGAGTGGCTGTGTGGTAAGTAGTTTCCTTACCAACCATATGGTTCCGGGTTCAGTCCCACTGCGAGGCACCTTGGGCGAGTGTCATCTACTATAGCCTCGGGCCGACCAAAGCCTTGTGAGTGGATTTGGTGGACGGAAACTGAAAGAGGCCCGTCGTATATGTATATATGTGTATATATATATGTATATGTGTGTGTGTGTGCGCGCGTGTTTGTGCTTGTCCCCAAACATCGCTTGACAACCGATGCTGGTGCGTTTACGTCCCCGTAACTTAGCGGTTCGACAAAAGAGAACGATAGAATAAGTACTAGTCTTTCAAAAGAATAAGTCCTGGGGTCGATTTGCTCGACTACAGGCGGTGCTCCAGCATGGCCGCAGTCAAATGACTGAAACAGGTAAAAGAGTAAAAGAGTAAAAAGAGAGAGTATATCCAGGATATCCATGGTTGGGATACCTATGCTCACAGATCTGTTCAATAAAGAGCCGACACGTGGCTAAAGAACAACAGTTTACTTCGACTTCTCAAACAAACCCCAGGATACATTAGCAGAATTATACTGACCTTTGACCTCAGTGATTCACTCCTCTACATTCAGTTCATTCGATTTACTCCGTCTTGAAATCCTTTTGCTAACATATTCAGGTTATCAGCCGCAAAACAATCTGATTAAATATTTTACAAATCCAACCGGCACCGTCGCTGCCAACGTGTTCATCATGAACACCACCACCACCACCATCATCATCATCATCATCATCATCATCATCACATCATCATCATCATCATCATCATCATCATCATCATCTTCATCATCATCATTGTCATCGTCGTCGTCGGCATTGTCGTCGTGGACGCCGTCGTTGTTATCATCACTACCTCCACCTTCCTCAGTAGCATACCCATCGCCACCTTCATAGTTACCCCCACCATCATCACCACCGCCGCCGCCACCGCCGCCGCCACCGCCGCCGCCGCCGCCACCGCCACCGCAGCCACCACCCCTGTCACCACCATTGCCGCCGCCACCGCCGCCACCACCACCACCACCATCGCTACCATCGTCATCTTCACTACCATTTTCATCGCCGCATTCATCACCAGCAGCTGCTGCACTATTACCGCCGCCGCCATCATCATAGCAGTCACTGCCGTTCATCATTATCGTCATCAATTTCACCACCAACTATCTCCATTGTCACCACCACTACCACCGACGCCGCCGTCACCGTCGCCACCATCACCACCGCCACCACCACCACCACCACCACCGCCACCACCACCACCAACATCACTACCATCATCGTTAGCATCATCATCATCATCATCATCATCATTAGCACTACTCTCATCACAACCATACACGTTGTCGCAACCACCACCACCACCACCACCGCCACCACCACCACCAACATCACTACCATCATCGTTAGCATCATCATCATCATCATCATCATCATCATTAGCACTACTCTCATCACAACCATACACGTTGTCGCAACCACCACCACCACCACTAACACGACACAACAACCATCACCTTCACCATCATAATCATCGTCGTAGTCCTCATCATCACTATCACCATCACACTTATCGTCACGTTCATCATCCCCAACACCACTACCACCACCACGACCATAACCAGCTCCACCACCACGACCATAACCAGCTCCACCACCACCACCATCATCATCATCGTCAATAAATATCATCGTCACTGTCATCACAAAGGTTATTTCAGAACAGACAAATCCTTCATTTCTCGCAAGGTGGAGAGATTACCGTTTTGTCACATTACAACTGAATCCGGTGCTAATCACAAACCATTCCTTCTTATAGAAGAGACATGAGCACAGCTTGGCTGGTGTGACCCCAAATAACCTTTACCTAACGTTGCACCTTCTTAGAAATAATACAACTCAGCAGAATTCTTACTTTAGGAATATATACGTTGCATTTATCCGCCATCAATCTGTTTATTTGTCCGACCGTCTCTCTCTCTCTCTCTCCTCTCTCTCTCCTCTCTCTCTCTCTCTCTCTCTCTCTCTCTCTTTCTCGTTCTCTCTTTGTTTCTTTCTCTCTCTTTCTACTGGAAAATACAAGCACACGCACACACACACACACACACACACATGCATTTATAAAAATAAATACACATATTTATGTATGTACGTTTATATGTATGTATATGTATCTATGTTACAACGAGTCTCTCCACATGCATGCACATGTGTATTAAGAGTAATGTGCGTATGTATAATACATACATATACATACATACACACACACACTCACACACACATCTGTACACATATCTATCTATAGATAGCTAGATATGCATATACACACACACACACACACAACACACACATATATATATATATATGTGGAGTATGTGAAACTAAGGCGACTGAAGAAGGGGAATTTTCCTTGTTTTGTGTGTCCTGTACTCTATTTTTTCGTTGTTTAAAAGAAATGTCCATTTCCTTGTTTTTGTGTTTATGTTTTCGTTTCTCATTGTGTTCGACGTTTTTTTGGTGTCCTGTACCCATATATGTATGTATATATACATGTAGAGGTAGGTACGTACATATATGTATGTATATATGCATATGTTTTATTTATTAATTTATTATATACTAGCAGTATTGCCCGGCGTTGCTCGGGTTTGTAAGGGAAATAACTATATAAGCATTTTTAGAGAGTTACTTCCCTTATATAATAGCAAAAAAATGCATTAAAATGGGAAAAAATGATGGTAAATTTTTTTTTTAATCGTAGACTCATCGTAGACGCGCGCTAATACCCAGAAGGGCTCGATATGAATCACGACTATAAGATACCCGCTTTTGGTTAAACTGCACCGCAAAATGTGGGAGTAGTTAGGAATCTAAATCGTAGGAGACAGACACTCACACAACTTCACTTTTATATATAAAAATATATATATATATATACACACGGTAATCCCTCGCCATAAAACGGTTCACCTATCGTGGTTTATTATTTAAGCTTAAGTCGATTCCTTCGTGGTGTTGTTTTTCATTTACAATAAAATAAATATATACAAATTATAAAAATAAAAAATGCATATACACTACAGTACTGTTTCCACATCGCGGATTTTCACCTTTCACAGGCATACCTCGGCTTAAGTCGTTCTCGATTATAAGTCGGTTTTCACAAATAATATATGAAAAAATAAAAATCAAGTGAACTCATTTTACTCAACTTTACGTCTGTCTGCCACAAATACCGGAATCGTAAAATCACTAGAAAACCGTTAAAAGCACACAGAATCATGTTACTGAACAATAAATAAGAATAAAAGCATATAAAATCATATTGAAATAAGTACAGTAAATGTTAAGATACACACCATAAAGTAGTGTAGCTTAGTGAACGAATTCATGAAATCATGAAATTACCAAATTGCATGTACATATTGGCAAATTTAAAATAATTTAGTTTTTTTTTTACTATTGTGAAATAATAATAACTGAATTTGTTTTTTAATCTTAAAAAAGGCTTTTATTTTACCATGTATTGTCGCAAATCACATTCATAAATAAGTGTCCGTGATGTACGGTAAACACCATCAAATTGTATTCGTAAATTTAGATTACATTTTTTAAAACTGTATTGTATTAAAAAAATGAAAATAATTTGTTTGTAAGATTAAAATAGTTTTTTTATTAACCAGGTATTATTGAAAATGCATTCATAAATAAAGTACAGAACTGGGAATGGTTATTATCGGTTTAGCCAAGAGACAAGTAAATTCGGCCTAGCCTAGCCTAGAGACAAGTTAATTCGACTTAGATAGATAGATATGTAGATAGATGGATAGATAGGTAGGTAGATATGGTGAGTATAAACACTAAACGAAGAGGAAGGAAAGAAATATGCTTAGGATAAAAGATACAACATACAGCACAGAGGAAAGAGGAATGGAAAAACAAAATGAGAGTATGAGAGGAAAGAATTGCGAGTCTATCTATCTATCTATCTATCTATCTATCTATCTATCTATCTATCTATCTATCTATCTATCTATCTATCAATCTCTCTCTCTCTCTCTCTCTCTCTATATATATATATATATATATATATATATAGAGAGAGAGAGAGAGGGGGGGAAATGATATATCATAATATATA
This sequence comes from Octopus sinensis, assembly GCF_006345805.1. NCBI lineage: Eukaryota > Metazoa > Mollusca > Cephalopoda > Octopoda > Octopodidae > Octopus > Octopus sinensis. The sequence goes on along the minus strand of NC_042997.1, from coordinate 165,057,977 downwards.
TATTATATGTATATATATATATATATTACATATAGTTGTCTGTACACACACACACACACACACACACACATACATGTACGAAGTGGTATCAAAAAGTTCTTGGGCTAGTTCAGTAGTGCGCCAACAGATTGCAGCACACGGTTGCAACCATAGTGAGAGTTAGCAGAGACCATCATGAAGTAGTGTGACGAGAGACATTGTTGTGTTTACTTCGCAAGGTGTGAAATTTATGCTTTTGTGATCACATGTATACTATAGTCTGCGAGATTGTTCATGGACAAGAACAAAGAGCCAACGTGAAATTTTGAGTCAGACTTGGAAAGTCTGCTGCAGAGACATTGAGCATGGCTTCTGCAGGCTTATGGCGATGAGGCAATGGGTCGTACGCAAAGCGGAAAAACGTCCCTGGAAGAAAATGAGCGATCTGGAAGGCCAGCCATGAGGGTCACCCCCGGAAATGTGATATTGTGCATCGAGAGTTCTTCCTCCAGGGCCAGACCGTCAATCAAGAGTTCTACTACGACGTTTTGAAACACTTGAGGGAAGGCATTCGGTGAAAGCGACCGGATCTGTGGAACGTGATGAACTGGATTATTCACGACGACAATTCACTCTGTCAACGTGAGTTTCTCACTAAAAATAATATGTTATTGTTCCTGCACCTGTCCTATTTGCCAGATTTAGCACCTGCAGACATTCATCTCTTGCCCAAGATGAAAATGCCGTTTTAACACCCTTGTCGAGATCTAGAGCGAATCGCAGAAGGTCCTCGGTTCGCTTACGGGAAACGACTTCCAGGCCGGATTCCAAACGTGGCAAGAACACTGGGATAGGTGTAATGCAGTACAAGATGACTATTTCGAAGGAGATGATGTTAACACTTATGTCAATAAGTTATTTTTTATTAAACGTAACTGGTCCAGGAACCTTTTCATACCCTCTCGTACACGTTTGTAAATATAATAAGTATATAAGCGCACATATCTGAATGTATATATTTGCATATATTTATGTGCATATATATCTATATTTATACATGTATACATGTATATATGTACGTAAATTTATATTGTACATCATATACATTGTATATATATTATATATGAGTGTATCATACGAATGTGTGCGTTCGTGTTTATTTGAGGTTTTCCAGGAATCTCACAGGGATAACGCTAAAATATTTCACAAAGTTTCTCTGTGCCTCTATTAGGGAAATGCAAATCTTCTTGCTTCTTGGAGAATCCTAGCATTTATAAGTTTTTACATAGACCTGTTCATACGCAATCCAATACTCTATGATAATAGGCAAAAACGAAAGTACATTTGATCTCTAGATATCTCATTGGTTATTTAGAGATGCTCTTTTTTACCATAATTTCATACTTCTCTTTTCATATCCGTAGGCAGCTAATCACTGTAACAGCGAATGATTTCAATCTCGCCGTATACAACAATACTAGGCCTGTTACGCATCTACTCGTCTGCTTTTTTATTGGAATATTTCTAAAGGTGTAAAAAGGTTCTCGTTCTGATGTGGCTTTCATATGACCATAAGGACGATTCTTTCTGCTAATGGAATTGTAGTCTGTTTTAGCGACAGTGTCATGTTTCATGGACGGTAGTATCAAGCTTTCGAACTTTCAATAAATTTCAATAAATATTAAGAGAACTTTTGTTTGAAAGAACATTCGTAAAATAGATCTTTTCGCTCTTTGTGTTCACACTCGGAGCTAGGCATATGAAATATCGTTGTTGTTGCTGTTGCTACTATTGTTGTTTTTCTTAAAAGTGTTGCTTGCTAAGCTGCATTTTTATGTTGCATGTTTATTATTATAGTTGTTTTAAAATTTTATCTTTTGTTTCTGTGTTCATTTATATAATTTTGCTATTCATTTTCTCTTGTATGATAGTGGTTTTTCTTTGCTTATTGTAATCTTCTAGAGAGGCAGATTTAAGGAAAGAAGAAACCATTTTTACCTTAATGTTGACTAACTCCAGTTGCAGTACTAAAGGACTAACTTTGTTGACTAACCCCAGTTGCAATACACCTTACAAAAAGTTCAATAAGGGTTCCTGCATGACATAAAATTCATGATGAAAATTTGTTCTTTCACTTGCACTTATAAAACATCGGGAAATATCTGTGCAGAATTTCATCACAACAGACTGAAGTCCACTCCAACTAATGTAGTACCATGCCCTGATGTAGTACCAGGCAGTGGCTTTCATGGATGCCCATCTTGATTGATTGGAAGTGTTATCATGTACATTGTTTTGTCATGGTATAAAAGATGAACTCTTGCAAATATTCTGCCCAATACCACATATTTGCTTTCAGTTGTTTTACCGTAACCAGTTGAGCATGTCCCTTAGTAGCTGGCGATATGTGCATCACTGATCATGAGCAGAAGTAGTGGGGGAGCATCATAGCCATGTGTTGAGAGAAATTCTTTAGGATTTGGATAATTCACGTCTGGAAACATGGATGTTTCATTCAACGTCCTTAAACAACCCTTATTCAGGGACCTTTTGAGAGGGATGGGCTACTCGACCTGAAGAAACTTCTAACTGGGCCCCACCTGCAAGGTCATGTGCTGTTAATCTTCATATAAGATCACTATGTCGCGCACATATGGCTGTGATGCATGTGCCTGGTGTACCCTTATCGGACGGGTAGTCATGATGTATAGTCAAAATATACTGGGCTTCGTATATTTTACCCCAGTGTCATTTTGATGGCATTCGCTGCTCTCTCACTCAATAATGATGATGATGATGAGGAGGAGGAGGATTTCAAATTTTGGCACAAGCCACACATTTCTGGGAGCGGGAGCAATTCGATTACATCGACCACTAGTACTCAACTGGTACTTGTTTTTATCGACCCTGAAAGGATGAAAGCAAAGTCGATCTCGTCGGGATTTGAACTCAGAATGTAAAGACAGGCGAAATGCCGCTAAGCATTCTGTGCAGCGTGCTGACAATTCTGCTAGTTTGCCGCCTTTACTACTACTACTACTACTACTACTATTATTATTATTATCATTACTGATGATGAGGATGATGAGGATGATGAGGATGATTTCAAAATTAGGGACAAGTCAGAAATTTCTGGGGGCGAGGGTAAGTTGATTATATCGACCACCAGTACTCAACTGGCACTCGTTTTTATCGACCCCGAAAGGATAAAAGGTAAAGTCGATCTCAAAGGTAAATTTGAACTCAGAACGTGAAGGCGGACGAAATGCCTCTAAGCATTTCGCCCGGCGTGCTAACGATTCTGCCAGAAATTTGGTGGGAAGGCATCGGTCGATTACATCGGCTCGAGTATTTGAAACATACTTTTTAATTCTGATCGTAATAACCATCATTGACACCACCACCACTACCACCACCACCACCACCACCACTACCATCATCATCATCATCATCATCATCATCATCATCATCATCATCATCATCACCATCGTTGTTGTCGTCCAACGTCGTCGTCACCGGTACTATTATGGAAGTAGCCAAGATGGTACTGTAGCAGGCTTGATACATTATTCAATTTCCACTCATTGGTTGTGAATTCAAAACCAACAACCCGA
>NC_042997.1:165044384-165051884 GCF_006345805.1 Octopus sinensis | reverse complement strand
CCACGACCACCACCATTACTACTACTACTACTACTACTACTACTACTACTACTACTACTGCTGCTGCTGCTGCTGCTGCTGCTGCTGCTGCTGCTGCTAGTAGTAGTAGTAGTAGAAGTAGTAGCAGCAGCAGCAGCAGCAGCAGCAGCAGCAGCAGTAGTAGTAGTAGTAGTAGTAGTTGTAGTAGTAGTAATACCAAAACTTCCGCCAAAAACACCCCACAAGCGGCAACAACATCATAACCAAACTCTCCACTATCACCGCATTCACAATCACCATTGCACTGTGTGTGTGTTTGTGAGGGGTAGTGTGTGTGTGTGTTTGAGAGGGGTTGTGTGTGGTGAGTGGGTATGTGTGCATATTACAAGCATCCCAATTCCAGCAGCGTATGTTCGGGAATAAGAGCATCAGGGAGAAAATTAGTTTATGGGACGCCCAACTTCACACGTAGGACTCGAGCTATTTTTCTGAGATATGTTTTGGAGGAAAAAGTGCATCTTTTATGCCATCCAATACGATGGAGTATATATATACACGCACGCACACATACATATATACGCACTATGATATAATATATTGTGCGTTTGTGTGCGCATATATTTATGTGTGTATATATATATATATATATATATATATATATATTAGATATAAATAGCTGTAAATTGGTAAGATAGATAGGTAGATATGTACTAAAGTTGGTAGAAAGTTAAGTATTGTTGAAATCAGAAGTATATATATATATATATATATATATACACACACACAAACACGCACACACACACATGTGTGTATGTAAGTGTGCATTTATGTAACATATAAATGTATGCACATACGTAAATACACATACATACATACTTATGTATAAGTATGTATGTATGTGTATTTACGTATGTGCATACATTTATATGTTACATAAATGCACACTTACATGTATGTGTATTTACGTATGTGCATACATTTATATGTTACATAAATGCACACTTACATACACACACATGTGTGTGTGCGTGTTTGTGTGTGTATATATATATATATATATATATATATATACTTCTGATTTCAACAATACTTAACTTTCTACCAACTTTAGTACATATCTACCTATCTATCTTACCAATTTTCAGCTATTTATATCTAAAAGATTGATAGAGGATTAGAAAGATAGATTGAAAGGTAGGTAGATAGATAGATAGATAGATAGATAGATAGATAGATAGATAGATAGATAGATAGATAGATAGATAGATAGATAGATAGTTTTAAAGAGAGAGTGAGAGAGAGAGAGAGATACTACAATTTTATACCTCCGACAAAGTGAGTTTCAGTAGTTCATTATAAGACCAAACTATTATCTCTGTCTCTTGAGGCACATTTCTTGACACTTATTGTGCTACCGATTAATATACTTCTCCTAGTTCTTGTTGGACACATCATGTATCTCCCGACTAGCCTATTGTTTCGGGATCTTGTGATACGCATCTTGTATCACTACCTAGCTAACAACTCATTTAACTTCTATATCTTCTAAAGACAAGAAGCAAAATGTTACATTCTCTACTCCTTGCACAGTTAGCGCAATCGGCATCCCACGGTATCCATTTTATTCAAGAGAGCACCAGAAAATGTTAAAATCGTTAGTATGCCGAACAAAATGCTTAGTGGCATCTCATCCGTTTTTAGTTTTTACGTTCTGAGTTCAAATGTCGCCGAGGTCTTCTTTGCTTTTTATCCTTTCGAAGTTGGTAAAATAAGTACCAGCCAAGTACTGATGTTGATGTAATCGACTTGCTCGCTTTCCTGAAAATTTCAGAACTTGTATCTCGAGCAGAAAGAATTAAGGAAATCAGCTGTCTGTCAAATGGGGACCAGTTCTATGGAAGCGCAAGTGGGGAATTGTAGCTCGCTATTTCAATAGAAATACATATTCCATCAGCGACATTGACCAATTTCTATGTCCTCCTACACTCACACGTTCTCTCTCGCTTTCCTTCCTTCCTTCCTTCCTTTCTTCCTTCCTCCCCCTCTGCCTGTCTGCCTGCCTGTCTATCTATCTATCTATCTATCTATCTATCTATCTATCTATCTATCTATCTATCTATCTATCTATCTATCTATCTATCTATCTATCTATCTTCTAGCTGTAAAATTCTGTCATAGACAGATAGATATGTAGTTAAGTAGGTAGGTAGTTAGGTATCACAGTTCGTTGCAGAAAGTAGTAAAAGTACGACTGCTTCTGGTAGAGAGAGGGGAGAAAGGAGGAAGGGAGAAAAGAGAGCACCATATAATAAATGAGTATTTAATAGATATTAGCATGCAGTACTGTATTCAAGTATGAATCTATGAGTCTAAACATCGAGAGAGTCAGGGAGAGAGGGAAAGAGAAAAAGAAAGAAAGAGATAGTGGAGAAATGGAACGACAGAGGCAGGGAGGTAGAGAGAATGGGAAAGAGGGTGAAAGCTCACTGCCTCGTTAGATATCACGCTTTATTAGTCTCAGTATAAATGTAACTCAACCAATTGTATATATCCATTAATGCAACCACCATTGCTAATACTATCATCAGTAACAACATCAAACAACCACCCTCGCTAATACTATCTTCTCTACCACCGCCAATGCCATCACCATCACTACCACCAATACCAATGCCACCATCAATGCCACAATCACAACCATCAACCCATCTAATGTGTGCTGTACCATCCATTTTCTGTTAGTATTACATAATGCTTGCATAATTTCCAATTTATGAAATTTCCAACTCCAAGTTTTTGTCTCCTTTCTCCAAATTAGTAGGAAATTTTAAAAGATTAAGAACGCTTTATCTACAGCGTTTAGCCCAATATCCTTGAAAATGATTATCCAAATTACTGCCATTGGTTCCTTTGAAATATTTCAATTAATTCTGTTTTGTTTTTAATTCTACAAACTTTTCTTGGCTGAAACATAAATCTGTTTCTTTATGTTAAAACCTATCGACTGATTTGCACCCTTGATTAAAGAGTACTAAACTGACGAAGGCAAATAGGCTGAAACTATGTAAATTATTATCTCATGCTTGAAAAGAGATATATACTATCGTCGTTTCTCTTGACATGTAAATGGTGGAATTCTTATCTTCTCTTTTCTTTCAAAGTCTCTACAATAACGGCTAGGTTTATGTTTTCCATCATAGAGGGAGACTTCTATGAATAAAAAGTATACGAACAGCATTCAACATACCACTCTTTAATTTCCATATATATATATTACTTATATATATATATATATATATATATATTATAGATATATATAATCTATATATGCTTTATATTATATATATATATAGATATATATATATATATATATATAGCTATATATATATATATATATATATATATGCTTATATATTATATATATATATATATATATATATTATATATCTATATATTATATATATATATATATATATATATATATATATATTATATATATATATATATATATATATTATATATAATATATATATATATATATATATATATATATATATATATATTATATATATATAGCTTATATATATATATATATATATATATATAATATATATAATATATATATATATATATATATTATATATATATATATAATTAAGGATAATATCAATATTTAAATATCGATATTATCAAGTGGCCAGCATGGGAAAAAGTACCGTACAAAGGTGATAATTTTTTACAACGAAAAATAAGGGTGTCTGAGAGACACCACCATGCCGAAGCAGTGAAAACCCTGACTTTAAAAACCACGTTAAATGTTCATATCGTACCATGAGATATGGTACGATATGAACAGTTAACGTGGTTTTTAAAGTCATGGTTTTCACTGCTTCGGCATGATGGTGTCTCTCAGACACCCTTATTTTTTGTTATATATATATATATATATACATATATATATTATGTATGTATGTATATACTTATGTATACATATACATATATATACATACATACGCATGTGTATATATATATATATATATATAACATGGATAAGACTTTTGATTCTGTGCCTCTTCATAACAATACTTTAGTAACAAAACAACCAGTAATTCTTCGCTTCATATCAAACCTAACAGTGTGTGTAACTGTAGGAATCGTAGTACTTGTCCTTTGAATAACCAGTATATTTGAACATGTATAGTATACAAATGTTCCACCCAGACATTCGATAACGTATACTGCTATATTGGTGCTACTACTTCAAAATTCAAAATCAAGATGGAGTAATCAGGTACATTCTTTCAGTAATAGGCACACATTACGTTATAAATAGCAAAATTTATTTGGGATGTTATACAGAGATATTGATTACTCTATTTTGGGGTCAAATATAGGAAGGACAATTTCATATAAAAGAGGGTTGTAACAGTTGTAATAACTGGCGCATAGAGGCTCTTGGAATCCTATAAGTCTGGACTAATTAATAAATATAATTTGTCGATCCGTTGTTCAAACCGTTGTAGTCTGATTCCTTTTTAAGATACCTTTAGCTAACTTATATTATAGGAAATTGCATTTCATTCCTCCCTGTTATCATTAGTCTTCTCTAATCTCTCCCTGCTTATAGTCCTACAATCCATTTATCCTTTGTAAAGGTGTCGACTACTTTCTGGAATATTAATCATTAGTTTGTCTTAGTGATTCCCATATCAATTTTTTACTTTCTTGTAAAAAACATTTAATGATTCCGTATATTGTAAAAATCTTATTATTTTATTATTATTTTATTTTTATTTTACTATGTTATTATATTATATTATATTATTGCATTATTACGTTTTGACTATGATTTGATTTGGTATTTCATGGACATTAGTAGACCCTTCAATTGTAGGTCTACTTCTATCTTTCTATTCAAAACGTCCTCTGGCATTTTCTCTATTTCTTTTTCTATCCTCCTTCTCCTCTTCTATCTCTTATCATCTTTATTCCTTCTGTGTTACTCTTGGCACGCCTATTCCCCCTAGTTGAGGCATTGCAGTGACTTAATGTTTACTGCTACTCAAATTTGAATAAATTCCTCCCCGTTCAGACAAACTATTACAATGTCCATCTTTTATCTCGCCTAAGCTACAGACAATGGCGTCTCAATCGAATTTATCTAGTAGTATACGCGCCTTTCTGTTTGTCCAGCCCCTTTACTCGGTGACTTTCTGAAGGCATGTTAGTTTGGTTATTTTTCCCCGCAATGACATTATAAGCTCCTCCTACTGATTACATTTATAGCCGTGACTTACTATGTCCAAGTGTATTGTATCGTTTGAAGGCCTTAATGAAATTGCTAGTTGGGTTCCATTTAATATTGCATGAAGTTGTGTAACCATTGTTGATATTTGTTCTAGCATGTTAAATGATTTATCTATCCCACCTGTTATTGAGACGATTGTAACAGGATAATAAATGTTATTCCAATATATTTATCCGTTTATTAGTTTTCTGCTATACTCAGCGATTGATGGAAATACCCGGATTTTCAATTTGTGCGGAAAACTTTCGAGTTATTGGATTGATTTTGCCTTCTGTATATCCTGTTAACCAGGAGTTCATGTAAGTGTTAACTGGAGTGATCACCATGAATTCTACTAATCTCCCTTTACGTTTTACATATATATATATATATATATATATATATATACAGAAAGAGAGAGAGAGAGAGAATGAAAGAGAGACACACAGACAGACAGGCAGACAGATATATATATATATATATATATATAATATTATCTATATATACATATATATATATATATATATATATATATATACATACGGACATAAGCTGGACAGACAAAAACGATCTGATCATTTTCTTCACAGCCACCGCATATCCTACAGTTATTTATTGTAGTCTGATTCCTTTTATGCTTTTGGTAGTTTCTAATGTGAAGTCATTCTTGTCCTTCTACCTCAGTCGGAAATATATACTGTCACCTATCTGACTTTTACACTTTTCAGCTAGTGTAGAGAGCCATTCTTTACCTTCTCCCGTTCTTTATTCAATCGTATCAGGTGTTATCTATTGATATTTTGTAATACGTTTATTTTTTTTTGTTTTTAATATTTTCAGTCATAGCTTTTCCGTTCTCCTTACAGATTATAAGTTACCTCAGCCTCTCTTTTATATTTGTTGGCTCTCTTGAAGACAGAAAGCAGTTTATTGCTTTGTCCATATTTTGTAGCTATACGTATTAGTTTTTTTTTCTTTGCTTACTTGATATTGATAGTTTATTTCAATTTTTTTTTACTGCAGCCATCTCATTATTTTGTAGACGCAGGTGGTTCTTCTTGCTTTATTCGTGGTAAATATAATATTTCATTATCGGCTCTTAGATTGTGTATTTGAAATGCAATCATTATTTTTCTTGTTTCTTTGCGAATTTTCAAGTGAGAGTTCTTTTCCTTTACTTCCTTTCAAAGTCGATAAATGAACTGCAAGTCAAGTATCAGAGTTGATTCTACTCTTTCGTTGTTTATCTACTTCTATTTCTGTATTCACTCTCTTTCTCTCTTTTAATAATACATAGGCAGACACAGGTATATCGAATACCATACAATATATATTCTCAAAACTCAAGGATTCTCCAAAGTTGACATGCCATGAAGGAAAAACACAGACTTATTGTCTGGCGATAAGAGGACGGTTGTGGACAGCTGGTTTGACTCAATAGCCTTATAAGAAAGACAATTGTCCAAACATATCTCCAATAGCCAAGAGACTTGGCTATCCTCTTACCTCAAGACAATAAACTTATCTTTTTCCTTAATGGCATGCTAACTACAGAGAATCATTCAGTCTTTATAATTATCTCCCCTTTTCAGGCCGAGCTGTTCTTAATTGTCGTTTGGTAACTATGACACCTCATCTAGAGGTGTCATTTTAATAAGTCGAGAATGTAAGTTGTATGGTATTCGGTATACCTGTATCTGTCTATGTTATTCAAATGCACACCACTGAATTTGTTCTTTTAGGTAATTTTTGCTTAAACTATTGGATAGTGATTGTGCAAAGTATGAAGAAAGAACAAGACTTTTTATTTCACAACCGAGCCACCCAGCAGTTTATATACACTATACATCTCAATCCTAAAGAGATAGACAAACACACGAAAACACACGCACGCGTATATAAATGTATGTGAACATGCATACTTACATACATATACACAAACATGCAAGCATATATGCATGCACAGGTAAACAGATAGCTAGCAGGCAACTTTTTTCATCTTATAAGGGTAAAAAACAAATGCTCAATCTTTCTGCTGTTTACACAGGTATACAACGATACTGCATTCGAAATTTACTTATATATATATATATATATGTGTGTGTGTGTGTGTGTGTGTGTGTGTGTGTGTGTGTGCCCTTCTGTCCGGCACTAGTCGCTATGATAGATCGTTAGCCACTACACACATTTTTTTCTCTCCTTGTTTTTTCTGTGTCCCTTTCTGTAGAAGAGCG
>NC_042997.1:165036884-165039384 GCF_006345805.1 Octopus sinensis | reverse complement strand
TGCAAGTATAAAATATATATATATATATAATATATATATATATATATATATATATATATTATACCCACACCAATATACATTTGTGCACGTACATGAAAATATTCCCTGCTCGCACATGGAAACATTCATGCGTGCACGCACATATGACACACACACGCATGGACAGAAATACATACACATACCCATCCATGCACATACACACAAATACATAATACGCATGTGCTCACACACACACACACATACACACGCACACACACACATGCACAGAAGGACACACAAGCACTCACGTAGACTCACACAAACGCTAACGTAACACGCACATATGTGTGCGTGCGTACGCACACACAAACACACATACACTGACGCAAACACATACACACTCAAAAGCGCGCCCGCACACACATAACACATACGCAGGCATAGCGCATACACACACACACACATACACACACACAGACACTCATCCAAACTGTCGCACGAACGCACACTCAGAAACGCAGACACTCTGACGCACTCGTACACATGCACAGTTGAACTAAATTAAATATGTTGTGACAGAACAATAGGACACTACAACAGCAACAACAACAACGACACCAGCAACAACAGCAGCAGCAGCAGCAGCAGTAGTGGTAGCAGCAACAATAATGGCAGCAGTAACATGAACGACAGCGTTGCTACGAACAATGATAAATTGGGACGTAAAACAATTGAAGAAATAATGTACAACAACTACTATACTACAATAGCACTAACAACAACACGTGTCTCACAATGAAAACACACGATTGCTATAAGAAGCACTTGCAATAACAAAAATGAAGGAAGCCAATATAATCCTTATCAACACCACCATCACCACCACCACCACCACCGCCACCATCATGATCATCAACGCCACCACCACCACCAACAACAACATCATCACAATGGCCACCACCACCCTCATCATCAACATCATCATCATCATCAACACCTTCAACAATACAACCACCCCCACTACCCCCACCACCACCACCAACATCACCACCACCACCATCATCATCATCATCATCATCATCATCATCATCATCATCATCATCATCATCATCACCACCACCACCACCACCATCATCAAGAGCAAAACCGAACAACAACAAAACAATATCATTAACAGCAGCAACAAGGCAATGTGGATTTCTATCTTTATGTGATTACTCAGTCTGCTAGAAACCGAAAGAAGTTTCCCTTCAAATCCAACTTTGCCATATTAAAATTAATAAAAGGACACGTTTGAGGAGAGCTATGAGAGGGGCTCTAAATCAGAAACTCAATGAACGGCAGTCTATGATAGGAGTGCTCAAGTATGAGGTTTATGATTAGGACACAACAGTAAGAAACTGTATTCAGATTACTATGGCAGGAAGTTCTCCGATCTGAGTATCATTAGAGAACTGTCACAGAAGCACTATCAGAGGAGAGCCATCTTAAAAGGGCTATTCTAGAGGTGTTTTTAGTGAAACACTGTTAGATCTGAAATTACAGAGGCCTTATTATAGAGGCGCTATGTTATGTGTGCTGCCGTAATAAGCGCAGTAATAAGTGTTATTTCAAAAGTACCATAATAATACGATTGAAGCACTATGTTATAAAAGCTATGATAAAAGTGCTATGACAATGGTGTTATGATGGAAGCACTGTGTTATGTAAATATATACATGCTATATCAAAAGTGCTATCTGGTGAGTGATGTGATCAAAACATTGTATTAAAAGGGCTATGATTGCAGCGCTATGTTATAAGAGCTATGGGAGAAATGTTATGCTAAAAGTGCGATGATACTATTCCAATGTTATTAATGTTACAATAGAAACGCTATGTCATAATTTCTATGACAGGGCCCTATATTACAAGGGCTTTGATAAAAGTGCTATGTGAAAAGTGATGCAACAAAATTGCTGTAAATAAAAATGGAAAAAATAAGAGAAAAAAGAAAACAAGGAAAGAATAATTCATTTGTTTCTTTCCTTTATTTTTAATTCACTCTTTGTCTTCTCGTTCCACTTTTTGTATCAACCTTCTCGTTTTTTTTCTCGAGATTTCTCGTGTATCAACGTCCTATTTATCAAATAGAAGAAACCGTGTGCCCAGACCCTGTAGATTGCTTGGAAACAAAGCTCGTTATAACAATCTGCCTAATCACAAGTCCTCAATCACGAACGAGTATGACGTGGGAGCTTGTACCACACTTTCGCTGGTTGATTTACGTGTCTATGCAATCGCAAATATAGACATACACTCAGCTCCTATTAAGAGTATAGAATAAATTTCTAAATTCTCAAAAGTCAGAAGAGCTTCTAACTGTCAGCGCGTTACAGTCACAGTACCAGACTAAATACACATAGAACACGACACAACGAAGGTCAGCAAAATAATCATTCCTACTAATAATACCAGCAAAAGGTGTCTGTTCTGCAAACAGCGCCTTTGTATTTTTCCAAAGGAAAGGACAGGTAAATCT
>NC_042997.1:165021884-165031884 GCF_006345805.1 Octopus sinensis | reverse complement strand
ATATATATGTGTGTGTGTGTGTGGTGTGTGTTTCTATGTATGTATGTATGTATGTATTATGTATGCATGTATGTATATATAGTTGACATTTATAGAAAAATAAAATACGAAGAGTGGTGTATGAACAACAAGCATGTGTTTTAGTTTGACACTCGGGGAAGTGAAAATTCTTTTTCGTTTCGAACCTATGCTCTTCAACAGAAATGAATAAGAGAAAATAAGAAAACTTGTGGATTTAGCGGTCAAGCATGGCAACTGATTAGAAAAAAATGTTTGAAAGAAGATGATGAAAGAAGGGGAGATAATAAAGTATTTGTGATCCCAAAACGAAGATGCGCGCGCGTGTGTGTATGTGACAATGTGTAAGTGTTTGTGTGTGGATAGGGGCTGGTGTCTTTGACGTGTGTGTGTGAGAGAGTGTGCGTCTGTAACTGTGGCTGCTCATATAGCGGTGTGTGGTGACGCTATTGAAGATGGCGTGTGGGTCTGTGGATGATGGTGTGGTGTGGGTGCTGGGAAGTGGTCAGTGCTAGTGTGTGTGCGTATAAGTGTGAGCGTCTTTAACGAGCTAGTGAGTGGGGAGTGGTATGATGTGGTGGGGTGGAGTGGGGGTAAAGTGGTATTAATGAAGAGAGAAGGTAGGAGTGAAGAGAGGAAATAGGTGTCAGATGAAGAGAGAAGAGGAGGGAGTCAGATGAAGATATATGTATGTATATACAGTCAAAGGTGAATTTTCCATTAGCATGTGAGAAAGGATCCAAAGATATCAAGAACAAGACACTGAGAAGCACACATTAGATGTTGTAGATAAAAGGTGAAAATTTTACTTTATGTTTCGTGCAATAGCCCTTTGTCAATGGAGAAGGTAGACCTTGGACATTTATGTAAAGTGTCGCTCGTGGCGAACAGAAGCAACTGAGTTTAATAAGAATGTCTGTGAGATGGGCGCAAAAGTTTATAAGAATAACTTCTTTATTTGTTTACGCATGTGTGTGTGTGTTCTGTTGAGAGTCCATTCTAGATATTTACGTGCTTTTGGTACATATATAAAAGCAAAATGAAGTACAAGTTCAAAATTCAATATAGTTGGTAAATGACGAGGAAAGAATTTCAGGATAAAAAGTTTAGTATTGTTGGTATATCTCCTGAGCAACAACAAAAACAACAAAATTAATAACAACCAGGTCAAACTGTTATTGATCTGACTTGAAACCTCAGCAAAAGCTACTTCTACTATAACAAACCTTCGACAACAGTAAATACTACCTACATTAAAAAGGACAAATAAGAACACCATCAACAATAAGTAGGATATCAAGAGAACGACTTCCTTCAAAATTATAGAGTAAGCATGTAATCAAGATAGGTAATCTAGTAAACTAAAAAATCTAACCAATAGAGAGGATAAATTAGCTTAACGATTAAATCTTATTAGGTAAGATTTATTTCGCCTGCAACATAATAATCCCTTTCGATGTGGAGGACATTGAGTCCAGAAAAGTGAGACAGACTATGTTTAAGGCACATCTTCTAGTCTCTCCCCAAAGACGAACAAGCAGGTGAAGGCATAGGACATGATTCTTTTCCATATTTTCTTTGGCTCTCTGGTACCAAAAACCTGCAGAAGTTAGCCTGTTTTTCCTACTTTCGAGGTCGATAAAATAAAGTAGCAGTCTATGATGACAAATTGACAGAATTCTAGAACTATGGATTTAATGTCTTGCAGTGTTTGTTCCGACTGTTTGAGTTCTAATTTCTTAAGTGACAGATTTAATCTATTACTTGGTTTAATACCACCATCTGCAGGAGTACTTGCAGAATCCGGGCTAGATTTTTCGCTTTCAGGATAACTTTCTATCTTCCAGTTTCGGAGATTCTGAGGAAAATGCTAATAGGTATAGGAAATCAGAGTGAGTACAGCGGATCCTAGAAAGAACTGTTCAGACATCATCTTCGATCAGTCGAAAATATCGAGTGAATGGCGAAACAACAGCTGCTCAAACAACTTTTTTAATTAGTACTATATGAAGGAAAGAACACAAAGGACGTGATTCAAAGATATACGTAAAGGAAATCCTAAAAAGTGTAACATTAACACAAACTAGTGAGAATTATTGGAGAATAACCGGCTAAACTGGAGACAAATCGGACTATCGAAGTAGCATGAGCAGAACATCTCAATGATAGATGTGAGTACAGAAAGCAGTGCAAACGAGCAACATTGTGTCTCTTCTCCTGTGAGACGTAAAACGTACGGTCTGCGTCCGGACAAGTTTACATCACATTGGCTTACATTGCCATACGTGAGTCTGTAAAAGTTATCTCTGATACACAATCATCCGTATAATTCAAAGCATCTTCCTATCCTTCGGCTTCACACAAAAGTTGTAACAAAGCAAAATAATGACCTGGAAAGCAAGTGGAGTAAATCAACTCTTTTCTTTAAATCTCAAGCCCATCTCGATCTAACTGAACTTTATGAACAAAGACATAAAAATCATGACCGTTCTTTTTATTTTTAGCAGTATAGTTTATCTCGAGTCGCGTTACCCAGTGTTCTTTTTTAAGACGAGAACGTATAATTTCAGGTAGATCTAGTTGCTATTTCGAGCAAATTATGTCGCTACTTAGACGCTTCTTCGTTGACATCGTGAAAAGAGACCAATCTATCTATCTCTATATTATATATTTGCGCCAGTTGTATCAAGCAAAGCGAACACTGGCAAAGCGAACACTGTATAACATATATGTCAGTAAGGTAGTCTATAACTGTAGAGAGATCTTTGTTTCCTTGTGACGTTCATCCAATTTTATCTCAAAACTAAAGGCTAGCGAAGGCGGAGCACTTGCCAATGAAACAACTGCTGCTGAAGAACCAATGAGGAAACCTCTATGTGGTACTCACTCAACATGCTAGAAATAACACCCAATCTCCTTCTACACACGGTCTCGCGTCTTAAACAAAAGAAAGAACACATTAAACACGAACTATATATTATTACTAACAATATTAAGATAGGATAGGCATAGCTGGGACGCCTATGATTTCAAGTCTACCAGATCAGTACTGACATGGCCGCTAAACAACAAAAAACAGCAATCAAGATCACTTTACAGAATAGTGCCACTCCCAATATTTAAACTCGAGCCACATAAGGTCATGTGTAAGATTATATCTACCGTATGTAATTCTGCACCTATTATTTAGTATAGTATGACTAGAATGCATCTGTGAGCTGATAATTCTGTAATGAAATACTTCTTTAGTTTGAAAGTCTGAAATAAGTCTTCACAAAATCTTCGCTGTAATTTGAAGTCTCATGTATTAATGTGATGTTTACAAATAAAGGTTTGCGATTTCACCGTTGTCCAAATTAACAAATTTCAGAGAGGGGGCAGTATACTTGAAACACCAAGCGTAAATTAATACATTGCTGTTACCGTAAAGCAGGAAATTCTATCTATGTCTACACTCAACGAAGGAGCCAAGGCTCCAGTAGCTTTTAAGCTTTTCTTTTGTTTAACGACTGCTTTATAATTATAAAACCTAATGTGCCCTGAATGAATTTGGTAGGAGTTAATGTCTCCATTATTTTAAAAATACAATAGATTATTATGCGAGCTAAAGTCATTAGTATTAGCATATTCGTAATCATAGTAATTTTTTTTTAATTGTAACTTTAATACAAATTCATTTTTAAATAATGCGTATGAATAGAACTGATCACTAAAAAGCAAAAACATGCAAATTTAAAGAACTTAACGGGGAAGGTTATTTAATTTAATTGCTATCTGAACCTGGTGATGATTTGCTAATTTTTCAGTATCAAGTTTCAATAGTTGACAAACGAAGTTTCAACTATTTCACTTATTTGCAATTTATTTCAGTGTTAATTAACAACTGCAACGTGTCACTGGATACTCTAGACTCTCGACTAAGTAGAAAGAAAGAAAAGCAAAGACTAGTAATTATGTTTCCTGTCAAGGCTTACAAAACTCGTTTTACATCATAGGCCAGAATGCTTCATATCTACTTTATTGAAACTACACATGAGCTTCAAAATTCTTTTGTAAGTCTATTAATTCCAAGTTTGCTTGGGTAGACAAAACGTACATCGGAAAGGAACAAATTTATGGTACATTCTGGTATTTTCAATTCTTCATCGTAAATCTAGTCATCATATTATCTTCCTGTGCTGCAGATAACACTTCATATATATATCTAGTACCAAATCCTATCATTATTCTATTATTTATGTAACTCGAAAACTACTGAAAACCACATCTCGCAATGTTTTTTTTTTTGTAAAACTTTTCTGGTAAAAGAATTTATATTTGTTTTTGCTTAAATAAAGACCCTATTGTTTCCCTACAATTTGACGTTCATCTTATTTGTTGAGATTTCAAGAAAATAAGCTTGTCATTCCTTTAGTTTTCTTGCTTATTGCACATTTTCTCATTAATCAATTTAAAAATTCTAAGAAATCATAAAAGCGTCCCAGACATTTTTCCCAAGAAAGCCATCGAAATTCGCCGAAAGGGTGTTCGATTCGTGATCGTAAGATTGCGGTTTCGATTCCTGAACTGAGTAATACGTTCATTCTTGAGTAAAACACTTCATTTCACGTTGCTCCGAACCACCCAGCAGTCAAAGATGAGCTATCCTGTGACGGCCGGCGTCCCGTTCAGGAAAAAAATACATACGCCACGGAAGCCAGGAAATCAGCCTTTTGAGTGTATATGACTCGGGAAGAAACATTGCATTTTATGTTTGTTGATTTTCAATAAGGTCATTCAATAGACGGGGTTTTATCTTATTCACTGCTTTAATAACATTGTGCAGAGCTTTATGTAGTCTGCTGCCCCGCTATTTACGGCTAACTATTGCTGATAAATAACACTAAAAATCATAAAGTTATTTGGAGTTGCTGCTTTTAAATGTGATATAAATCCAAACTGGCGACTAATTATAGCAAGCACTCCATCAGCTGAAAATGTCATATTTGTGTGAAAAAGTTCTCAACTACCCTTTAAGTTAAAGGATATTTTCTGTCAGTTTTCAATTCTTCAACATATAGGAAGTCTCGTATAACTTATTGATTAGTGATAACGTACGAAGATCAATAAATTCTCATTGTTACGGTAGAGTTGTCTCATATCTAATTTTAACAAAAAATCTTTTTCCTGGACCTAACATAGTATTTATAATTTCATTTATAGCCAGTAAGAAGAAAATTCTGCCAGTGGCTTGTGGTAATTAATTATGAAATGTATGATGCAGCTAAAGCTTTCTCTAGTTTGCTACTTTATTTTAAAATCACCTCATTAATCGTGGATCGATTTTTGAATTTCATTTTACTTTTTAAATCCTGAACATAGAAGGCATCCTTTTTTGCTTTATTTAGATGCTTTGTTCCAAAATGATCAATCATTCTTGACTGTTTCATTACTTCGTGTGAGAAAGTGTTTTTCACATAATAAACATGTTGTTAATTGCTCACTAATGATGGATGAAATAACACCATATTTCAAATATTTACGTAATTATTCGAAATTTTCTCTTTTCATTGAGCTGCTACAGTATCAATATTTACATATTATTTTGATGAAGAACTAGCGTAAAAAGAAAAACCTAGTTTCAATTGAATGGTGTATAAAACAAATTTAGTTTCTTTTAAATATAAATAATTAATTACATGCTATAATTAAGTTGATTATGGCCCTGACCTGAGCAATCGATTCAGAGAAAGTGATAGAGTTTTTTTTTTATTGGATATTCATCAAAATACATATAAATGAAGAAACAAAGGGAATGATACTTTTATTACTTAATTTCATTCTTTTCTTACTGACATTTTACTTGGCAGCATATCTCCCATTGATAAGTTCAACAATAGGCAAACAACAACAACAGCATCTTGGAGAATATTGAACCAAATACAATTTTTAAAAAATTTTTGTAAAAAACCTCTGTAATGTAATACGGTTGCAAGATCAAACAAATGCCTGTACAGAAATTCATCTATGCTGGAACAAATTGTTTCGCCTTATTCTTTTTAATAGAAATTTTGTGAATTTATCATTGTTGAAGGCATGATTTTGAAAATTAAGGATTTTATGTTTATCGGACTTCGATAAAGAATGGAAGTATTCAATGGCAGTATCAATAACTGAAGTGTTCATTCGTAAACACTGCTTCTGATTCCTAAGATCAGCCTATAAATGGTAACAATTTTAAGCTTTACAATACCTTAGTAATTCTCAGATTCCTTAGTAGCGCGCCACTGCCTTGGTTGACACCCGCTGCTCTACACGGCCGCTCGATCGACAAACGAGAAATAGTCACACAAATCTCCCTCAAATTACAGCCTGCCGTCTTAAAAAAAGTACGTACTAGATGATGTAGTCTCCTGGTGCACAGAAAGACCGGTCGGGTTGCTCTTAATCATAGACCGTAAGCCTACCCGATCAGAGCTAACGTAGGGATTTGCAACAGCAACAACGACGACGTCAATGGCGACGATGACGATGACTGCAACGCAGAGAATATTAAACCATATAATTGAATGTAACAAAAAAATACTCGGTAATCACAGATTAATTTTTCGTTACAATACAATTTTAAATCTGACCAGTGTGATCCTTTCGGTTTGAACGGCAGTTTTTTCTAGCGGTGTCATATGAAATTGTCACCCATAATTATGACCCTAGTATCGATCTACTGCATTTCAATGTTTTAGGGTTACGGTTAGTTGGGGGTAGGGTTAGGGGTGGGGGGAAGGGTATCTTTTTTTCTTCACAAATGTAAATAAACCCAATCTGTTTCTTAAACGAGGGACATATTCATACGGCACAGAATGTTTTTTTACCTCAATAGACGTATTTGATTGGTAGAAATTGCAGAAATTGAAAAAAAAACCCCAAATATCTTACAAACTATAGAATTTTCTCAATAAAGCCAAAAGAAAAAGATGTTTTATAAACACATTCTACCAGTATACGAAGTTTAAAATTTTTTAGCTACCTAGAAATTACGTTAAAAACTGCCGTTCAAACCGAAAAAATTCGACCAGTGCGCTACTCTACTAATTTTAATTTATCGTTAGACTGGTGTAGTATTGATATCCGAATTTCACGTATGCAGAAGAATAAAAAAACGTGAGCTGAAAGGGAATCAAGCTACGGCTCAAGAGTTTTCAACAGTGTGAATTCTGCTAAATGCCAACAAGGATAAAAGATGATAGTGTTAAATTGGGATGCGTGTTGGGACTACCATCGAAAAGAATTGAACTTTGTTCCATTATTATTCATTTAGTCTTGCAATTATATTACTATGGTGTTGATTGGTGTAAGTAAAGCGAAACACATCGTTTAGTGGTTTAAGCGTAATACTTATTGAGAGATAAAAGGTACTGAATATCGTGCCAAGTCTATTTCACTTTCAAAAAGAAACTAATTTAGATGTAAAAGGAAAACGATACAGAACAATTAACGAATTTGTATATATATATAAATATATAGTGAGAGAGAGAGAGGGAGAAACAGAGACAGTAAAAGGTGTCTAGTTTTTCAAAAACCTAAAATCTCTTTGAATTTGTGCTCAAGAAGTTTGCTTTATAACCAAGTAGTTTAGAGTTCGATTCTACTGCATGACTCGCTAAGTAAGTGTTCTATCGTCACCTCATGTTGACCAGTCCCACGTAAGTGAAATTTGATAGTCGAAGATAGTGCACAGGGATTTCTATTCCTAACAGACTTTCGATTCCTGACAGACACACCCCAACCTCTGGCCTACATGTGTACAACCTCCTCTCCGCCTCTCTTTATTGCTATTAATTTGTCCTCTGTTCCTCAAATTCGGCTGGACTCGAACCTCCATCACTCAGCCACTTCCAACTCGCTCGTCTCTCCACCTCCCCTCACCCATATCGAGTCCACCATCCCTGGGCGATTAATAACTACTGTCTCCATTCCTTTCTTTCCAGCACATTACCCCTCTGGAATCTTCATCTGCAGGTGTTGGCACGCAACAAGTGGAACAGAACCTTAAATCAAGCTTACCGATCTTAGAGGACTTGCAAACATCATAAGCACTGATTTAGCGATTATATCGACGTCACAAGTACAAATATCTCAAGCAATCGAACCGTTAGTGTGCTTATTATCTCTTCCTATTTTATCCTGATTAGAAGTGGTATTATTCTCTCTGACATGGGCACCGTACACTGTCTTAGAGTTAGGTGAAATATCGGTTCCAAATTTTAGCACAAACCCAGTAATTTCGGGGGAGGGGTTAGTCGATTACATCGATGCCAGTACACAACCGGTTTTTATCTTATCAACCCCGAAAGGATGAAAGGCAAAGTCGACCTTGGCGGAATTTGAACGCAGAACGTAAAAACTTTGCCTTTCATCTCTTCGAGGTCGATTAAATAAGTACTATTTGAACAGTGGTGTCGATGTAATCGACTTATCCCGAAATTGTTGTTCTTGTGCCAAAGTTTGAAAACAATAACTAGAGTGCCTTAATGTTGATGTCATGAAGGGCACACACACACACACACACACACACACACACATTCACACATGCACACACATACGCACACATACACATACACACACGTATTTGTGTTGAGCTAAAAGTTTTGCAATATTTTGGTAATATTATTTGCTTCATTCGACAAGTTACGACAAAAGCAGTCCAGTATCAAAGTGTAGTCTATCATGTTGCACCGTTTGGAACCACCTTTCTGCCAGTTCTTTGTCTCACGCTGATACCAGTTCTTCTCCTTCGAGGTGAAGAACTCCTTCACCAAAGATTCCACCTCCTCTTGGTTGGTGAAGCGCTGCGAGTACATGAAGTGAACCATGGATGGGAACAAGAAACAATCCGAGGAAGCTAGGCCCGGACTACATGGTTGTAACTTCAGTTTGATTCCCTAAAATTCCTGGATTTTATTCTGGGCCGTTCGTGTGTTTTGAGGTCTTGCGTTGTCTTTGCTGTAGAAGCCCTCGCTTTCTTTTAACCAATGCCTAATACTTTTGCAGCACAATAGCATACATTCGCTTCAGCTATTCGGAGCACAGGTTGATCGGCTGGAACAAACTTGTAGTGATTTATCTCTTCATAATTCCACCAGAAGCTGGGCGTCACTTTGTGTTCGAAATGCCCATGTTTGGCGACAGGTTTCAGAAGCTGACCCTTGCTTAACCACTGCTTATGCACGTTAGCATTGCGCAAAAATGTCTCCCTCGGATTATTACTTGTTCCGATCTATGGCTTGCTTCCTGCTCTCACGACGCTTCATCAACTAAGAAGCAGTGGAAGCTTCAGTGAAAGAGTTATTCACCTTGAAGGACAAAACTGGTATCAGCTGAGATCAAAGAACTGGTAGAAAAGTGGCTTCAGATGGTGCCACATGATGGCCTCTATTTTGAATGCTAGGCTGATTTTGTCATAACTTGACGAATGAAGCAAATAATATTGTAAAACTTTTGATTTAGTGCAATATACAGAGTGGCCAATGCGGCGAGCTGGCAGAAACGTTAGCACACCAGGCGAAATGCTTAGCGGTATTTCGTCTGTCTTTACGTTCTGAGTTCAAATTCCACCAAAGTCGACTTTGCCTTTCATTCTTTCGAGGTCGATAAATTAAGTACCAGTTGTATACTAGGGTCGATATAGTCGACTGGCCCACAAAATTTCGGGCCTTGTAACTCGAGTAGAAAAGAATATACAGGGTGGATCAAAAGTCACTGAAGGATTACAATTTTTGATAAATCTTTTATTTTTTGGCATTTTTCTTTTCTTTACAGGGATTTTATTGACTAGGTCCTGGAAATTAATTATGAAATAATATGGCACCGCACAACACACCAATGTGGTGAAAACATTCTATCAAAATCAGGGGTCAATTATTCAAACTCAGAGGGCATATCGTTGGCACTTTCAAATGAGAGATACTCCAAGTGAAAACACAATTAGGAACGCAGTGCATCG
>NC_042997.1:165009384-165019384 GCF_006345805.1 Octopus sinensis | reverse complement strand
GAGAGGGAAGTGTTGTCTTCTAGCCAGTTTGCTGAAAGGTGGATGGAAGTGGCGAGAATGGTGCGAGTGAACAAGCCTGCTCTGAGCATAAGCCTGTAGTTGGAAAAAAAGGAAGGGAAAACTCAGAGAACCCATGGGTTTTTATGGGTTTGTTTTTCAATAGGCGGCCCTCGAACACCTATTCCCTATAGAGGATCACACATTGTTGATTTAAAAAATTATGGGCGTTTTTATAAATACTTTCACTTTTGTCTAATCAACGTTGTTTTACTTGCGGTACACTTTATATTCTTTTTAAAATATTGGCCGCACACTTGAACTAAAAATATAGCTAAAAGTATAAGGGAAAATAATTATATTCAGGTTACACTGCGGCACACCTAAACTCGTCTTGTAGCACACCAGTGTACTGCGGTATAACGGTTGCGAAACCTTGGTCTAAGCTGATAAAATGCAGAGGCCAACAATTTAACAAAAACAGTACTGTGGTATATTGGCCATAGACATATTCTAATAGCATACATACATAAATACACACACACACACACACACACACACACACACACACACACACACACACACACACACACACACAATTATATACACACTTATATAGACACATGTATATACATATATAAATACACAAAGACCGACAGACAGACAGATAGATAGATAGATAGATAGATAGATAGATAGATAGATAGATAGATAGATAGATAGAAACAGAAATACATAATAACATACCGTCCATCAAACATATTTCTTTCATTTTGAAAACATTTGTTCGTTTTCATTGATGTCAAATCGTAAGTTACATACATTTTAATAAAAAATAACAACATAACATGAGTTAATTTAAAATCAAATTTCAATAATCAATGCTATTGGCATAATTATCGTGTGGGTTTTTATATCTTATTAATCATACTATCAGCTAGTGTTGTTGTTGCTATTTTTTCTTTCATTAATGCCAGCTCTAATTTGTACTATTCTTCTTGAGATGTTGCAAATAATAATTCCTGGCTTTGAAAAGTTCTTGAATCATAAAACTTTCAATAGCGACATAAATTATCAAGAGTGTACTGCTCTGGAAGCCGTCCAAACCCAGAACAAAGTTTTGTATATAATAAGTTAAATGGTCATGTACTGAATACATATATAAATGAAATTCTCAATAACTGAAATTTCCTCTTTTAGTTGAAGAAAGAAATCAAGATAGCTCAGCGGTAATAATTGATGAGTCTCAGAGAAAAGGGAGGATAATTTTAAAATTAAGAAACTACTTGATAATAATTTACACGTTACGAAGACAAGACCAGGTCAAGATGATGCGTAAGTAGAGACAGATGCAGTCGGTGACCAAAATGTCTTGGTTGGATCATCTTACCTTCTGCACTCTATAATGCGCTACTGCAGCCGCCTCCCTCTGCGTTGAACCACGAAGGTTTAATCCATAGGGTTCAACAGATTCAATCTTCATAAGCATAGGTAGGCAAGCCCTAACTTACCAAGAGATACATACCGGTTGATTAGCCTCGTTTGGTTTAGCCCGACAGTCGAAGCGGGATATCGATCTGAAACCGCCATTGTGTGCAAACAATTACTGGCATAATAGGTAAATTTGGGATCCAGGTGAAGGAAGAACTACCCATAAGAGTACTACCTGTCACCCCGTGTAAGATGCTACCCCTCCCTGACACCCTGACACCCATACACCCCCAACACACACTAACACATATATATACATACATATACATACAAACATATACATACATCACTTGCGAAACTTGCAAATTAGTATAACATGGTAGCGAGTACCACGCTTTCGTTAATTGTTTTAGGTGCATACATAGTCGTGCACAGATATAGCCACCTTCTCAGATCTCCCACGCTTGATCCAGTGAAGAATCGAGGGTATGCCAGTGAGATAGACATTTGCAAACATACACACATACATCCACAAATAAATGATATGCATAATTAATTGAAACCAAATCGACAAATCAATAGTCAACATAAAAAATTAATAAATAGATATTTCTTCTATAAAATAAAGAAACTTCTTTATAAGATCAGAAGTTCTTAGCTAGCTTCATATGAACGAGAAATTGTCAGACACTGAGATGAAAATACACCGAAACACAGGTGTGTGGCAGTCATCTGACTTCACTAGGACTCAAGTCTCTAAGGAGACTGTTTTCTGGAATAAAATCCCACTGCAGTTACCGTTTCATGCCAATGCATATATGAACGTGCTATAAATGATGCGCATTTCGCAAAAAAATATGAATGCAAAAACAAAAATATAACTGTTATGTCCCGCTTTATAACGACGTATTTCACCGTCTCTGCAGGACTGGCCCGAACAGCTTACCTCGCTGATTGACATAACTGACTGGTGTCGATATGATCGACTTATCCCCTCCCCCATAAAAAATGACTGCCCTTGTGGCAAAATTTGAAACCATTGTTATTATTATTAAAAGGACGGCGAGCAGGCAGAATCGATAGCGCGCTGGACGAAATGCTTAGCGGTATTTCGTCTGCCGCTACGTGGTCGACTTTGCCTTTCATCCTTTTGGGGTCGATAAATTAAGTACCAGTTACGCACTGGGGTTGATGTAATCGACTTAATCCGTTTGTCTGTCCTTGTTTTTCCTCTCTGTGTTTAGCCCCTCGTGGGCAGTAAAGAAATAGGTATTTCGCCCGTCGCTACATTCAGAGTTCAAATTCCTCCCAGGGCGACTTTGCTTTTCATCCTTTCGGGGTTAATAAATTAAGTACCAATGAAATACTGGGATCGATGTAATCGACTAGTCTCTTCCCCCAAACCTTTACTTTTAATCTGCATATTCGTTACAATCACTCGCCGAGACACACCCAGCGTCCTAGGATGAGTGAAGGATAAGAGATGCTACAGTATGACAGAAAGCTTGTGTAGGAGCAGTGGCAGGGGCAGTAGCGAAATATATTTATGTATATATATAGTGATAGGGTTTTTCTAAGGAAGTAGGCGGTACTTGTCAACACAATTTTTTTGACTTCTCTGAGACATGGATCTCCTGGGATACTATCTAGATGTTTCTGATATCCCTTTCTCGTCATACCTAGGGTGTCCACAATAACGGGAACAGTTCTCGTTTTAAGATGCCACATCTTTTGTATTTCAATTTCCAGATCCTTATATTTACTTAGTTTGTCAAATTCCTTTACAGATATATTTTTATCAATGGGAACATTTACATCTATTACACTTATTATTATTATTGTTGTTGTTGTGTTGTCACCATAGCTGTGGCGGTGTGTTTTTGGAGCGCTGCATGTTTCACTTTTTTAAATGGTTCTATACTGTATTTTGTTGTTTAAATCGTTTTTATTATCAAGAATGCGGCGAGCTGGCAGAAACGTTAGCACAGAGGGCGAAATGCTTAGCGGTATTTCGTCTGCCGTTACGTTTTGAGTTTAGATTCCGCCGAGGTCGACTTTCGCCTTTCATCCTTTCGGGGTCGATTAAATAAATACCAGTTACGCACTGGGGTCGATATAATCTACTTAACCCATTTGTCTGTCGTTGTTTGTCCTCTCTGTTTTTAACCCCCTGTGGGTAGTAAAGAAATAGGTATTTCGTCTGCCATTACGCTCTGAGTTCAAATTCCGCCAAGATCGACTTTGCCTTTCATCCTTTCGGGGTCGATAAATTAGGTACCAGTTACGCACTGGGGTCGATGTAATCGACTTAATCCCTTTGTATGTCCTTGTTTGTCCCCTCTATGTTTAGCCCCTTGTGGTCAATAAAGAAATAAGAATCGTTAGCACGTCGGGCGAAATGCTTAGTGTTATTTCGTCTGTCTTTATGTTCTAAGTTCAAATTCCGCCGAAGTCGACTTTGCCTTTCATACTTTGGAGGTCGATAAATTAAGTACCAGTTTAATACTGGGCGTCGATGTAATCGCCACATCCCTTCCCATAAAAATGGCTGCCCTTGAGGCAAAGTTTGAAGCCATTATTATTACTATTATTATTATTATTATTATTATTATTATTATTATCATTATTATTATTATTAGAGTGGTGACCTCTGTCAGAACATACAACATGCATATATGCATACATACATGGTATAATTTAAACAATAAATAGTCGCGTATCAATTACATGCTATGCAAAATATCATATCATCATGAGAAAGACAAAACGTAAAGAGCACTTCGATGAGATTTGAACCGAGAGCTTTAAAACAACAACTAAATGTCGCTAAATCGGCTTCACCCATCAACCTACATTTAAAATCAATTAAATCATTAATTTCTCAAGTGTTTATGAACCAAATAAACAAAGTTTAAATAAAAACATACCGACTTGGTCTCCTTCATTTGACCTGCATTTTATATATTTATTTATTTATATTTTTTCTTATTAATTTATTTTGCAAATGTTCTGGGAAAACCTGAGTATATCGTTGTCCAATCTGATGTGTGTATGTGTGAGCGCGTGAGTGATGTGTGTTTGTATATTTGTAATGTATATACGCATGTGAGTAGAGAGGTACATATGTGTACATTTTTGCATTCATTTTGGATGTTCGTACGTAGGTAAGTGTATGTGCGTGAGTATGTTGATGTACGTACAGTTATGTATATACATATTTTACAGATATCTATATGTATGAATATATGTATAGATATACGTATATATATATATATATATATATATATATATATATGTATATGTGTGTGTGTGTGTGTGTGTGTATTTATACCTGCATGCATGTATATATTGATGAATGGATGGAGGGATGGAGGGATGGAGGGATAGATGGATGAATGGAGGGATGGAGGGAGGGACGGAATGACGGATGGATGGATAGATGGAGGAAGGGAGCGATGCATGCATGCACATATATATGTATATATATGTAAACACGCTACCTTGAAGCGGAAATATCTGTATGTATCTTTATAAAGAAATAAATACATTACTAAGGGGATCAATGTCATCTATTATCAAGATAATAGTCCCCAGAGCAGTGGCATCAAGTTCAATCACAGCTTGCCCTTAGTATCTAATTTCGCTTATCTCTAATGTTTATTAGGTAAGTCTGAAATTATCGTAGTATTCAACTAAAAGAGCTACGCTGCTATTTGTATATGGATGGATAAATGGTTTTTCTCATCTGTTAAATTCATTTCCACGCATGTTAAATGATACTTGCTTGTGTGTGCATACATGTGTGCATGTGTGTTAAGGTGTGTGGGGGATGGATTAATGTGTGTGTGTGTATTTATCAAGAGATAAACTTGTCTTTATTATATCAGAGTGAAGTAAGTCTATTTTTGAATATAAGAAAACGAGTAGGCATAGCTGCGAACATACTTGTCTATCTCTAGAGTCCGAAAAGGGGGAATTTTCCGCTGCTGCCTTTCAGTAGCTGAGATGACAGAAGCAAGCAGATCTTGAAGAGCTTTAACAAGGGCGAAACTGGGTAGTTAGATTATACATCCATACTGCCAAAATGAACTGTGGGCTCAATTTCACACCAAACCTAGATAAATGTACATAGAACTGTATGCATGTTTACTATAAACTAATACTGTAGTGGAACGCAAGTAATTTATGCATCAAGCATCTCTTGACAAAAAATAGTTATTTGAAATAATCACTAACTCAGTTCCATTCTGCGTGCGAATGTACATACGTATATATGTGTGTATGTAGGTTTGATGATACGAACAGGAAAATACAACTCAAAACTGAGCATCCAATAATACTATATTTGTTCCACGTCCTCGCGTTATTGTTTTCTCTTTGTGTTTTCATGTTTGGATTAACTGTATATATATATATGTGTGTGTGTGTGCGTGCGTGCGTGCTTGTGTGTGTGTGCGTGTGTGTGTGTATGTATACACACACACACACACACACACACTCACACACATATATGTGTGTGTGTGTATATATATATATATATATATATATATATTACTTTTTATTAATCAGCAGTAGTTATAGACTGGCCAAAGAACTGAGTGTCACTCTGAAACCACCAACATATGACCACTACCACCATCACCACCGCCATAGAGCAAAACATAAAGTATTTCATGTCTTCAAGGAAGCCGAAAAATACTAGGAAAAGCTCACAATACTTGAAAACTGAAGAAAAAGAGGCAAAGCAACTAAAATCTAAACTAAAACTGGAACTACACAATACGATGATAAAGCGATGTCAAGAAAAGCCCTTGTATGGCAAATACTGGGATAAGGTAAACAGAAAAGAAATAAATAATATAAATTCTCAATGTTGGTTGAGAAATTCGGGTCTCAAAGCAGAGACCGAAGTGTTTTTAACAGCAGCATAAGATCAAAGTCTCCCCGCTAGAAATCACCCCCAAAAATGTATAATGAAGAAGAATGCAATAAGTAACTGCAGAATATGTGGTGATTGGGAAGAAACAATAAATCATATTGTTTCTGAGTGCTCAGTTCTGGCAAAGAAGAAATGTATCCACAGACAGAACTGGGACTTGTATACACTGGTAGCGGTGCTAGCACTACGGAATAACAACAGGAAAAAGATGCTATAGGCATACCCTAGAAAAGCTCTCAGAAAATGGCAAAGCAACCATACACTGCGATATGATAAAGGACAGAAATAGAGAGAACAAAGCTAATAAGTAAGATATTATTGTCAGGGACCACCAAGTAAAGAGTGCTTTCTAATCAACGTATCAATCCCAACAGATGACTCTAAAAGAAACAAAGAAACACTCGAAATACAAAGATCTAAAAATAGAGATAACCCGAATGTGGGGCTTAAAGGTAAACATAATCCCGGTAATAATAGGTGCATTAAGCATGGTTAGAAACATACAGGCGAACAGATAACCAAAATATCAGGACCTGAACACACACACACACACAACACACACACACAGATAATAGCACTGCTAGGCACCGCACACATCTTAAGTAAAAGACTTTCAGGACAGTAAAAATAAGAACACTTAAACAAACCACAGCACATACCCAAGGCACACAGAGCTGCGCTCGATAGTGCAAGGAAAGCATTTAATAATAATAATAAAATGAAGAGGCATTGACAGTACAAGTTAGAAAGAGGGAAAAAAACAGTACATGAAGAACTGGCTCAAAAGGTGACTGCATTAAAAGGAAAATTAAAAAGATATGATGCTAGAGGCAAAGGTTTCGAACAGAATAGATTGTTCCAATCAAATAGAAGGCGTCTATTTGAGGAAACAGAGGGAGGCCAACACCAGAAACTTATTCCAGTTGCGGAAGAAGGTAAAGAATTTTGGGGAAAGCTGTGGAACAGGCCGGTGAGACAAAAAGAAAGCGCGGAGTGGCTAACAAAGGTAGAAAGATAACTTACAACTGTACCAAGACAAAAGTACATCAGATTTAATCTATATACAGTGAGACAGAAGTTTAAAAGAATTGCAAATTGAAAAAGACCAGGCCCGGGTGGAGTACAAGGCTATTGGAGGAAGAACTGTACACGGTTGCATGAAAGGGTCATTGCGCAACTAGATGACTGCCTGCAGCAAGGTCACGTCCCTGCCTGGATGACAAACGGACGAACGCTGCTATGCCTCAAGGATCCCTTGAAAGGTAACTTGGCATCAATTTTTCGACCTATAACCTGTTTACCACTAATGTGGAAACTTATGACCGGTGTCTTGGTGGAAAAGTTGTACAACCATCTGGAAAGCAGCAATCTACTTCCAGAACAGAAAGGATGCAGGAAACAAAGTAAAGCAACAAAAGATCACTTACTTGATAAAATGACGTTGATTGACGGGACTGAATGTCGGATAGCTAGATTACGAAAAAGCATGTATACCACTAATGTGGAAATTTATGACCGGTGTATTGGCGGAAGAGTTGCACAACCATCTGGATATTAACAATCTGAAAGGATGAAAGGCGAAGTCAACCTCGGCGGAATTTGAACTCAGACGTAAAGACGGACGAAATGTCGTTAAACATATCGCCCGGCGTGCTAACGACTCTGCCAGCTAGTGTGTGTATACAGGTAGTGGTAGTGGTGGAGTTGGCCATGATTGTAAAGTGTCCTACTAAATACTCTACTGCAAACTACTTCAATAATTTTCTGTTGTGTTGTGTTAAAAAATATGGTCGCATCTGCCATTCATGTATCAGTGAAAGTAGAGAGGGAATCGATAAAGTAAATAACAGTAACATACTAATATTGACAATGAATGGAAACATGGCCTCCGTTGGAAAATAAATCACTGATAAAGGTGTTATGACAGCAGTATATAGAATTATGGATGCGACTCAACGAAAGAGTGTTTACGTGGTCACTCGGCCAGCTAAAAATAGCAGTCAAATTTCCCTCGAACACGCTCAGTTATCTTATAAAAAGAAAAGTGACACTGGATAATGTACTCCTAGATTCACTTAAAATCATTGGATGAACATTGTTGGAAGGTTTTTAATCACATATGTGTTCTGTTGTGGTTTAATTGTATCTTGAACAACAACAAATAAGAAGCTATTTTCAAATAATCATATCGGGGGTTGTACTTGTCCAGCAAATGATTTGATATGAAATCATGTGCTGAAAGAAACAATCACAATGTGGAAGATATATTAGCCATTCAAAAACCCAGACTTAATTTCACGTAAAAAATTTCATCGCGGTGGAACTGTGTCAGTGGCAAAGTTACAGTTGGTGCGACGAAAATTTCAAAGTTTAAGTAATGTTAATCGTTTCGGTGTTTTTGTATGACTAATATGTGTCTCCTCGGCTTTTATTGGTTTAACATTATTTATCATTAAAATAAAGTATATAGGGCCAAGTTAGGAGACACTATAGGATTGTTTGATATTCAGGGAATATCAGCAAAATCTCCCTTAAACCACATCCGTCTTTAAGATGAAAAGAGATACTGAATAACGTAACCTTGGATGTACTACATCTACAAAATGTATTGGAGTGACACATCTGGAACGTCATTGACGTTCCAGATGTGCCACTTTGGGACTGCTCGAATAATCTCACATAAAAGAATATGGTCCAATTTAAAGTGAATATAAATAGAGATAATCCAAATCTCAAGAATATGGCTGACACAATGGGAGAGGGGCGTTTGCTTATTAAATGCTAATACGTTAAGACATTGCTTCTGAAAATGAACGGTACCGTTCCCAGAGGGAGGGGGGATTTCATATGAGTACAGGGAAGACAGGAGTAGTAGATGGGGCGATAGATGCACCTGAAAAAATTTTAATCTTTATCTCCTATTTCAATATTAATACTTAAAAAATATTAATGTAATATTATGATAATTTTTTTAAATAAAAATCAGTTACAAGAACGACTATAACAATAACTACGGCAGCACCAACGATAATAATAGACGCCTACATGTAAATGAATGAAAGAAATTGGATATAGTCTACTTATCCATATAAATTATAAATCAAAGTATAATTTTAAAAACATTGTTAACATTTATAGGCATTTTCATACATGCAACAAAGGCAGTCATTGCACTCGTAGTATTAGGCAAGTACCTGACTTAGTTGTACATATATGTATATGCATATATACATATATAGGCGCAGGAGTGGCTGTGTGGTAAGTAGCTTGTTTACCAACCACATGGTTCCGGGTTCAGTCCGACTGCGTAGCACCTTGGGCAAGTGTCTTCTACTATAGCCTCGGGCCGACCAAAGCCTTGTGAGTGGATTTGGTAGACGGAAGCTGAAAGAAGCCCGTCGTATATATGTGTGTGTCTGTGTTTGTCCTCCTAGCATTGCTTGACAACCGATGCTGGTGTGTTTATGTCCCCGTCACTTAGCGGTTCGGCAAAAGAGACCGATAGAATAAGTACTAGGCTTACAAAGAATAAGTCCCGGGGTCGAGTAGCTCGATTAAAGGCGGTGCTCCAGCATGGCCATAATCAAAATGACTGAAACAAGTAAAAAGAGAAAAAGAGAGATATGTATATGT
>NC_042997.1:165001884-165004384 GCF_006345805.1 Octopus sinensis | reverse complement strand
AAAATTATTGCATAGATATATAATCAATGGTATAGATTCTCTGAAGCTTTAAAAATATTTTCAAAACATATCTACTGTACATCGTTTGAGAACTATTGTTCTGAGTTGCTGCAGTCAAGTTTAGACGTTGATGACGTTTGATAAGAAAGAAACATGCCCAGAGCTCTACCGCACTGCTAGAGATCAGATTTATTCTCCATTACATTCCATATTTAATTATTATTATTATTATTATTATTATTATTATTATTATTATTATTATTTTGTTATATATTTTCTGGTATTCATCTCTTCTTCCCTCTGTCTATCCTTCGCTACTTTGCATCGGCCTTTTCTTGTCTCTGCCTCACTGTTTCTCTATCTCTAGTTCGCTAACTAGCTTGCTACCTGTCTATCTATCTATAACGTGTTACATTATAGATATATAGATAGTAAAATAAATTGATGAATAAAACAGTTAATAAAATGATACTTTTGTTTTTTAATTGAAATATTCCCAAGTAAAGTTCGAAGGCCACTTCTTGGGAAAAGATTAGAAGAAAGAGGAGAGTGGCATTAATGCCATAAAATCACATACTTAAAATGGAAATAAAAGGCTTCAGTAAAATAATTGAGTAAAGATTGAAATTAAATATGTTGAGAAGTTAACGAATGAACTAATAAAGGAACTGATGACATTAAAACAAGGTAAGATGCCAACGGCGCGTGGCTTAGCGGTTAGGCACGTGGATTAATGGTTTGGGTGTTGGACTCGCGATCGTAAGATTGTGGTTTCGATTCCTGGACCGGGCAATGCGTTGTATTCTTGAGCAAAACACTTCACTTCATTTTCTCCTGTACACTCAACTATAGAAATGAGTACCATTAGTGGAAGCAAGTCTCTTAGTGGTTAGGGTGTTGGATTCGCGACCATAAGATTGTGGTTTCGATCGCTGGAACGAGCAATCCGCTGTGTTCTTGAGCAAAGCACGTCATTTCACGTTGCCTCAGTCCACTCATCTGTATAAATGAGTTTGGCCTGGAGAGAGATGGGTTCCGCCAAGCTTTCGCGCCCTATATACGCTACATGGCTGCAGTGCTCCTACGACTCCAAGATATTAAGGGACTTGCCAAAATTTTCAAGATGCTATCAAGAGAGCTAATAAATAGAGGGGAAATGAGATGGTAATAAAACAACCAATGAAAATATTGAATTTTAAGAACCCATCAATATAAGGCAAAATATTAGTCAATGCTGAATTTACAAAGATTAAGACTATATTCTGCAGGAAAACTATGGTACAATAGTTTATTTCATAATTCAGCTGTTCTAGGGGAAAAAACTTAAAACATAGAATTAGCAGCTTGTTGGTGAATTTTGGAGGACAAACGGAGGTACTTTGCTAAATTTGGTAAAACAACATCTGATGGGGAATTCTGAGACTGGTGGAGTCATAGAATGAAACTTGTCTGAACACCTTCCATAGAAGTAAGGGTAGAAAAAATCATACTTGCAACATTCCCGACGATGATAGACAGAAAGATTGTAGGGATGAAAAGCTACTCAACGTCTATATCTGTGATTCCCGAACTGAGAAATACTAGCCCACTCACAGCACACACAAACACTCCACATACACACAAAATATTTACCGCTTATTTTTTATTTGTTTCGGTCATTAGATAGATAGATAGAGAGAGAGAGAGAGAGAGAGAGAGAGAGAGAGAGATACATAGAAAGATAGATAGATAGGTAGATAGACAGACAAACTGACAGATAGATAGAGACAGACAAATAAACAGACAGACAGATAGACAGATAGATAGATAAATAAATAGACAGACAGACAGATAGATAGATATACAGACAGACAGACAGACAGATAGATAGATAGCTAGATAAAAAGACAGACGGACAGACAGAGACAGACAGATAGACATGCAGACAGACAGACAGACAGATAGACATACAGATAGATAGATAGATAGATAGATATATAGATAGATACATAAATAGATAGATAGACCTATGTATGTTAGAGTATGGGTATATACTGTATATTATATTTGAGCACAAATCTGCAGATATACACATGCATATGCACACACATACACAGATATATACAAAGAATAAGACTGTGGGTGTATGTTTATGTGCGCGTATGTGCTTGTGTGTACATGTGTGTGTGTGAATATTGAGACGAATTTTCATTTCAAGTTTGCAACATTAATATTTTCGATGATGCGATATTAATATTTTCAACGTTTCACATGGTTTCTAAGTACCTTTATGAACAATTAGGGACCTCATTCTTTTCTTTGTTTCCGTTATGAAACCTTGCAACACTTTCCTTTCATTGTCTCCATATTACATTAAAGCACCAAATATCAACCAGGTGGCTTCTTAGCTGAATTATGTGTAGATTTACAAAACTGACACTTTTTGATTAAAAAAAAAATGGCTCCCTACAATGAAAATAAAACAATGAACAACTTCAAAGTATTTACTCAAGAAAATATT
>NC_042997.1:164986070-165001784 GCF_006345805.1 Octopus sinensis | reverse complement strand
GACTCGGCCGATAGACAGATTCGTTACACACGTAACAGCAGCTAACTCTTTTAACTCTTTTTTACTTGTTTCAGTCATTTGACTGCGCCATGCTGGAGCACTGCCTTTAGACGAGCAAATCGACCGCGGACTTATTCTTTGGAAGCCTAGTACTATCGGTCTCTTTTGCCGAACCGCTAAGTTACGGGGACGTAAACACACTATCATCGGTTGTCAAGCGATGTTGGGGGACAAACACAGACACATAAACGTATACACACACATACATATACATATACATACATATATATGTATATATATACGTATATATACGACGGACTTCTTTCAGTTTCCGTCTACCAAATCCACTCACAAGGATTTGGTCGTCCCAAGGATATAGTAGAAGACACTTTCCCAAGGTGCCACGCAGTGGGAATTGACCCTGAACCATGTGGTTGGTAAGCAAGCTACTTACCACACAGCCACTCCTGCGCCTTCACAAGTCAGCAATGCTCAGACACTGAGTGCGTGCAGATCGGTTTCGTAACTGTGCGCATCTCGGTCAAGTAAGTATAACAGTAAATCCGTGCTTGTAAAGTTTATCCCGAACCGGTAGCGCCCCCTCCACACTCCGGTAGCACTGCCAGGCCACGGACGTCTGGAGATTATCCATGATAGTTCCCGACTGAGAAGTCCTCCAGAAAGACTAGCCAATTCGTTTTCGTCGACGCCCAGGGTCTTCCCGAGAGCGTCGTCGTTCTTCCCCGCCAATAATCCTCTACCAATTGCTAAAGAAGAACATCCACCGATGCCATTGCTGTGAACACCTAACGACATTCTAGGAGCCAGGCGCCCAAACTTGGTCTTTTCTTCATCAAATAATAATAATAATAATAATAATAATGATGATAATAATAATAATAATAATAATAATAATAATAATAAAATAATAATAATAATAATAATAACTGAGGCTGTAACTGAAGGAGAAAATGTAACCATTCTGTGGGACTTTCCAGTACATACAGACCGAACCATCAAGGCCAATAAACCAGATATTGTTGTGAAAGACCAAAACAATAAAGTTTGCTTATTGATCGACATGAGCATCCCCTGTGATCATAATATCTCAGCGAAAGAGTTTGACAAGCTCAGAAAATATAAAGACCTTCTCATTGAAATTGAGAAAATGTGGCATCTCAAGGCGGTTACAATACCAGTGATCGTAGGAGCACTAGGATGATCAAGAAGGGAACCGAAAATTATATGAGAATGATCCCTGGCTTACCATCCTGCAAGAAGTGCAAAAGATTGTCTTAATGGTACATCACACGTATTGAGAAGAGCATTGTCGATGTGAGAACTGTTGCTGCTCATGTATTTTAATTTAACTTAAAAAAAAAAAAAAAAAAAATGAACGAACGAACTATTGAGTTGGGTTTAATGGCCTACCAATATATACTATGAATTCTTTGCCCTAGGAGTCGGGAAGACACTCGGCAAGAAATGGAAGCAAATTTGAAAGAAGAAAAAAAAAGTAATAATAATAATAATAATAATGAGAAGAAGAAGAAGAAGAAGAAGAAGAAGAAGAAGAAGAAGAAGAAGAAGAAGAAGAAGAAGAAGAAGAAGAAGAAGAAGCCCATCCGGTCTAGCATGAATGTGTTTTTTATATCAACTTAATCTGCTGTAAACGTCCCGAAAAATCATTTCGCGTAGGTAGACGACAGATGCTATAAAGCATCGAAATTCCATCAGTACACCAGCAGATGGCACTATAGTTCCACATGATTTGATCATATCGCGGATCATCAGCGACAGCTAGCTAATCCAAATACCAGAGAGAAAACCGGTCAACCGAGGCCGAATAATACTGGCCAATCAGCCAGTAGTGCCGCGAAAACTTGGCGTGTTGTGTAAGCTATTATCGAGTGTTGCAGTTTTCGCAACATCCAACCCAACTTGAATGTTGTTTATAACGCCTTATACTGCTGCACACATCCCCCAAATTAATTTAGTGCTGACAACAAATGCTAAAAAAGCATCGAAATTCTATTATCAACTGAAGAAATTCCATCTGTACAGCAGTAGATGGCACTACCGTACCACGAGATTTCCCGTATCACGGATCATCAGTGGCAGCTAGCCAAGCCGAATGCCAGACAAAAAATCGGTCAGAATGATATAGAATAATACTAGCATTCGGCTTGGCTAGCTACATACATACACAAACATACATACACACATACATACATACATGCATACATACATACATACATACATACATACATACATACATACATACATACGTACGTACGTACGTACGTACATACATACATACATACATACATACATACATACATACATACATACATACATACATGCATACGCAAATTCGTGAAGCGTTCCATACTTTCTATAGGCACCGGAGTGGCTGTGTGGTAAGTAGCTTGCTTACCAACCACATGGATCCGGGTTCAGTCCCACTGCGTGACACCTTGGGTAAGTGTCTTTTACTATAACCTCGGGCCGACCAAAGCCTTGTGAGTGGATTTGGTAGATGGAAACTGAAAGAAGCCCTTCGTATATATGTATATATATGCGTGTTTGTGTGTGTCTGTGTTTGTCCCCCCACCCCAACATCGCTTGACAACCGATGCTGGTGTGTTTACGTGCCCGTAACTTAGCGGTTCGGCAAAAGCGACCGATAGAATAAGTACTAGTTTTACAAAGAATAAGTCCTAGGGTCGATTTGCTCAACTAAAGGCGGTGCTGCATCATGACCACAGTCAAATTACTGAAACAAGTAAAAGAGTAAATGAGTATACATACATACATACATACATACATACATACATACATACATACATACGTACATACGTTTTCCAGTTCAATCCAAATTTTTACCGGGGCTTGTGTCTGGTCGATGTACGTAAGTAAAGCGTTTTTTATTCCTTACAGCAACCATAACAGCACACACGCATGCACACGTTGACGCACACACAACCACACACATGCTTATACATATGTATGGCGCGTGGTGTGATTGTGTACGTATGATTGTGTATAGACATAAATCAAAATTGTGGCTGTCAATTGCAAGCGAGCATTACTAATATGTGTGTGTGTGTGTGTGTGTATAAATATGAGTGTGTGCACTTGCGCACGCGCGAACAAAAAGAGCCATGAGAAATAACTCAGAGTGACCAATGGCATGTATCTGAAGAACAGTGACAAGTACAGATATATCAAATGCCATACAACATAAATTCTTCATTTATAAGAATTATCGCCGCCTCTAGAGGATGTGTTATATTTGCCATGATATAACTGTGACCTGCCCTATATGAGGAAGAGGAAGTAAACTTATGAATGAATCATTACCCATATCTGGCATACCGTTGAATAAAAGGACGGGCTTATTGTTTGGAGACAAGAGGATAGTCCAAAATACACGTTTCTGCCCCAAAAGGTGTCATCAGCATAGCGGTTGTCCAACACTTTGGCAGAATACGAGAAGGATCATGAGGTAAAGAGGAAACAGAATAATAATACTCAGTCAGACAAGCATAAGCAAGTAACTATAAAACGTAGAAATATGTAGCGATAAAAAAATGAAAGTAGTGCACAATGAGGATAACTGCGCCAAAGGAAGAGAAAGCAGAGAATCTAACGTTTATGCAGATACTCTGTATTAAAAGCAAGAAAAAGAACTAAGAGAGGCAAGAGAAAAACAAAAAAATATTCCATACTAAATTTAAGGCGCCTTTTTATATTGTAGGTCTAAGATAATTGCATTCGTATACGTATGCATTGCGGTATGGAGAGACGTATATATGTTTGCATATATATACGAGGGTGTGCTGAAATGTTCCTAGCGTTAAGCGTATCATGAAAGGCCTGGTTAGAGGCCAATCATTCCGAGTTCTTTTACAGGGCTTAGAAAAGTTGAAGGACCACTGCAATAAGTGTGTGAATCTGAGAGAATGTGTTATATAAAATCATAATTAACCGATCGTCCTGTTTTTCTTTTACCCAAAGCCGGTAACTTTTCAGCATACCCTCGTGTGTGTGCGCGTGCGCGCGTCTCTCTCTCTCTCTCTCTCTATATATAATATATATATATATATATGCGTAGCGTACATATATTATATATACACATGCATATACATACATATACGTGTATGTATGCACGCATATTATATATATATATACATATATATATATATATATATATATATACCAGAGTAAGCACATAAATGTGAAACAAGGTGGAAAAAGAGTACTCAAATACCAGAGGTAGAGTAATTTAAACAAAGCTATTTATGCTGCTTTTAAATAAAGTATATATATATATATATATGAACGAAATTTAAATAATGCTGTTTTAAGGTATCCATTTATGCATATCCAGCATATGCATAAACACATACAACATATATATACTCACATAAAACGTGCATACATTCGTAAACGCTTGTATCCGCACGCACAAGCCTACACCAAGCATACTTGTATGTACAAGAATGTATGCAAATCCGTTTATGTACGTGTATTTATCGTTATGTGTGTATACGTTTGTAAATGCAATGAATCCACCCGTGAAATAAAAACATTTACATATTCATGCATATAAACATAGGCGAACATGCAAGTATAAACAACGTTAAAGCCACTGATAGGCCGACGCTCTGTTGCTTAACATTTTTTCTTAAAAAACTGTCCATAATATCGCCATTTCAATCTAATTGCTTTCTGCCGCCGCCATCTTTCCCTTTATCTCTGCTAAACCCGGTTTGTTTTGTAAATAGCTCCGATTATAGACGGAGTTAATTATAATCGATTCTCAGTTATTATTCATCACTTTCCTCTCGTGCACGTTCTCCCTCTTTCAGGCGTTTACGTACTTAGAGTAATTTTACATAGAAAAAACAACATCATCAACATCAGAAAAGTAAAACAAGTGGAAAAAAAAATATTCTGTTCTCCTTTTTTTCCTTGCTGTCATCATAAATATTATTATTGTTATTATTTTGATATTCTGCTTATTATTCTCGCATGGTTTCCTTTTCTTTCAACTCTGTTATATGTATATGTATGGATGTGTGTGGATATGCATGTATATATATATATATATATATATATAGATATATATATATATATATATCTATATATATAATATATAATATATATTATATATATATATATATATATATATATATATATATATAATACATATATATAACAATATATATATTTATATATATATGTATATATATATGTGAATGTATATATATATATATAACTATATATATTTACTATCATTATTATTAATAATGTTATTATTATAATATATGTACATACTATGTATATATATATTATGTTATATATATATATTTTATATTATATATATATATTTATGGGAATGTATGTATGTATGTATGTGTATAAGCAATGCATATAACGCATATCTATATATGGATATATATTTCAGTGTAGGAATCTAATACTGCTTCCGTCGCTAATAACGAACGAACACACATACACACACACGCACACTATGTGTGTGTGTATATGTATATACTATATATAAATATACACCACACACACACACACACATATATATATATATATATATATTATATATATATATATATTATATATATATATATATATATATATACAATATATATTATATACATACATAATGTAAACATTATTTGTAAACATTAATGTACCCCCCCCACACACACACCTATCCACATTAACACACACACACACACAGAGAAACTTTCATTCTTTCTTGTTGCAACAAACACATCAATTCTTCATGATTTATTTCCATCGTCGATTTCACTACTTCATTAGTCTCCAAGATAGGAATAGCTAGAACCAAATACTAGGATCTTAAGAAAGCTATATTTTGTTATGTTGTGTTGTCGTTGCCATAGTCGTTGTTTTCTTGTCGTTGTCTTCGTCATCTTCATCGTCGTCGTTATTTCTTACTTGCTTTATATCTCTGCTTTGTTTATTTATTTATTTATTTATTTTTGTATGTATGCATTTATTATTATTCAATATTTTTCTTGTTTTTACATAAACGATGGCTACTTATAAACAAAACAACCAATGCCCATTAGCAGGCGTTATTTCTTACAACGACATCCATAGAAATATTGTTTATTAAAAAACAAAATGGAAGAAAACAGAAACAAGCGTAGCACACAATTTTCCGTATTTACTTTATTCTTTTATCCCTTTATTTGTTTACACGATTCTGAAGCATATATTTTGGATTGTATATACGTGATTATATCTATAAGTGCAGTTTTCGTCTGCATGTATATTTATTTATAATTATGATATTTATTTATAAATGCTACCGTTTCACCCCAAACATATATACACATCTCCATTATTTGTGTATGTTTACGTATTCAGGCAGAATGTTGTTTTTATATACGCACGCACGCACGCAAGCACGCACGCACGCACACAAATATGCACAAGCACATACACATGTGTGTGTGTGCATGTGTGTTTGCGCGAGTGCGTGTGTATAAATGAATAGGCGTTTACCAATATATACTTGGAAATATATATATATATATATATATATATATATATATATACATAACATATATAAATACATATATAATAATATATATATATATATATATATATATATATATATATAACCAAGTACACACGCACACACACACATACACACATACACATATAAAGAGAGAGAGAGATGAGAGAAGACAGAAATAATTATATATGCATGACTACATACAAACACGCATAAAAACATTAAGCTGTATGTACACATATGTGTATATATTCATGCATACGTACATAGAATCATATATACATAGGCGTGTGTGTGTGCGTATGTGTTGTGTGTGTGCGTATGTGCGTGCGTATGTGCGTGTGTGTGTGTGTGTGAGTGATTTTGTGCACGTGTGTTTATGTTTGAAAATGTGAATTAATATGCATAGATGTTTTCTGAAAACAATTTCAAAGGTGTCGATGCATTATGAATGGTAAGATAAATCTCACAACGTCACGTTCAGTATTTTCTTTTTTAGCTATCATGCCCACACATACACACCAATCTAC
Source organism: Octopus sinensis (assembly GCF_006345805.1). Lineage (NCBI taxonomy): Eukaryota > Metazoa > Mollusca > Cephalopoda > Octopoda > Octopodidae > Octopus > Octopus sinensis. The sequence continues at coordinate 164,994,683 of NC_042997.1, read as the reverse complement.
CGCTCTCTCTCTCTCTCTCTCTCTCTCTCTCACACACACACACACACACACACACACACACACAGAGGCTCCATGGACAGAATTACTGGCTGCACAATCCACGAAATCAACGCTGGGTTTGTATGCAAAATAATAGTATTATACAGAATTATGTCATTCTTTTAAAACTGTTTTTTTTTTTTTGCAGGAATATAAGAAAATATTTGGATAAAGAGAATTAAATAAAACTTCACTCTTAAATTTCTATTAAACCTTTGTAAATGAACACTATATCAAACCAAATTGATATCCGTGACGTTAGTGTGGCCAGACAAATGATTACAACGCGAATGGTTTTGACCAAAGATATTTTTACGTAGAGTTTATATGGAACTTTAAAACAAAACAGCAAGAGAAAATGCTGTTCCAAATTTTAAACACTGTAGTTCTATAATTCTTTTGCAGAAAAATATCCAATTCGTAGGTACTTCTTTACTCTGCCCAAAACTCAGTCACGCATTTGCCTATGGCCAAGTTTTGCCTCATCTCTTCCTCTCATTACACCCTTTTAGTTCAGGCATTCCATGTGTGTGTGAGTGTATATATATATATATATATATATGTGTGTGTGTGTGTGTGTGTGTGTGTGTGTGTGTGTGTGTGTGTGTGTGTGTATGTGTGTGTACGTATGTGTGTGTGCGTATACATGTATATATACATGTGTGTATATATATATATGTGTGTATATATATATATATACACACACACTTACATACCCACAAATACACGCAGAGACGCACACACACACATATACGCATTCACGAGCACACACACATATTATATATATAATATATATATATATATATATACAGACAGGGGGGAGAGAAAGAAATAAAGAAAGGTAGATAGATAGATAGACAGACAGACAGACAGACAGACAGACAGACAGACAGATAGATAGATAGATAGATAGATAGATAGATAGACAGATAGACAGACAGATAAATAGATAGATAGATAGATAGATAGATAGATAGATAGATAGATAGATAGATAGATAGATAGATAGATAGATAGATAGATAGATAGATAGATAGATATGCCATACAGCCTCCCAGAACTAGGCACCAGTATCTAAGCATTATCTAATCCTAATTAGATTATCTATTAAGAAAACCCAAAAATATCAAAGTAAGCGATCCCCACCCCGAACTCTTTCCTCTTTACAAGAATGAAGGGTAACACAGAATAACGAGACAAAGATATAAGAAATTCACAACCAAGCATAACAAATGCCAACTGAATAATATATATATACATATATATATACATATATATATATATATCTTACCTTTTTGTCTCAGCCATTGAACTGCGATATGCTGGGACACCGCTTTAATGAGTAGCAGTATTTATAAGGTATGTGCCACTTTGAGATATGTAAATAATTATATTATAATATGTGTTACTCAGAATATTAGGATTATTCTAAGTAGTTTCGTTTCTGCGTCGCGATTCCACAGAAAATATGTACCATCATTTTCCTTCCAAGGAAAAATTAATAGCTTGTATTTCTTTCTAGCAAATATAAACTGATAAAGTCGAAATAAACTGATTTTTCGTAACAGCGCATTCATTAGTAACACTAATCAATTAATTTATTTATTAATCTATTAGTTTATTACTTTATTTATTGCACAAAATGTTATATGACATGGAATATTTAAAGTAGGTAGACCTAGAGTTGTTATTTGAAATCACATCTCTCGACACAACATTAACATATATATATGTTTATATATCTTTGTCGACAGGAAAATAAGAAACCATATTTCAGCTGATCAGTAATTGATTTATACAAGAATCTATAAGCTAATAACAAATTTGTGTACGGAAAATAAACTACTGATTATCTGATGAATCTCCAAGCGCAAATGAAACTGGTAGGAATGATGATACGCAAAATACGTTCATATATGTATATATTTATACATGTGTGTATATATTTTTTACTTGTTTCAGTCATTTAACTGCAGTCATGCTGGAACACCACCTTTAGTCGTACAAATCGACCCCAGGACTTATTCTTTGTAATCCTAGGTCTCTTTTTGCCGAACTGCTAAGTGACGGGGACGTAAACACACCAACATGGGTTGTCAAGCGATGGTGGGGGCGGGGGCAAATACTGACACAAATAACAAATACACACATACTTATAAATATATATGTATATATATATATATATATATATATATATATACGACGGGTTTCTTTCAGTTTCCTCTACCAAATCCTCTCATAAGGATTTGCTGGCCCAAGCTATAATAGAAGACATTTGCCCAAGGTGCCACGCAGTGGGACTGAACCCGAACTATGTGTTGGGAAGCAAGCTTCTTAACACACGCCACTCCTGTGCCTATATGTTTGATATAAAAATACTTATAAATATACACACACACACACACACACATATAATATATATATATATTATATATATATATATATATATATATATATATATAATATATATATATATATTACAGACACACATATATATATATACATATACATACATACCCATATATATATATTCATTTTATTTCACGGGCACCATATATTCGTTCATCACTTCAGCTTTGTTATTATTTTTATTTAAGTGCTTTTTGTCTGAAATTTTTCGCCAGACATCCTGTGACCTCTGCAACAACTCTCCATTCTACGTGTCTCCTCATGCCCTGTTTAGTCCATTCCGAACATTCTGAAATATAACAATATTTGTTTCAAGACACGATTTCATATCAGGAGTCTTGCAAAACAAAATCATAAACGCATTATATATGTGTGTATATATGTCCTTGCACAGAGGCCATCCGGATTCCCGTTTGCGCCGTGAACAGGAATTAATCTTCTCTCTTCGCTCTTATACGCCATTTGGTCTCAACTCTCCCCCCTCCTCATCTAACTCCCCTCTCCCACCTCACTCATCAACCCCCCTCTCCCCTTCCTCATCTAACCTCCCCACCGACCCCTACTTCTCTTCAGTCCTTCATCCTTTCACCCCTACTCCTCTTCCCTTCTTCCCTCTTTCTCCCTCCCTCCTTCGTCCCTCTTCCCCTTCCCTCTTTCTCTCTGCTCCCTCACTCCCCTTCTCTCTCTCTCCCCCTCTCTCTCTCTCTCCCCCTCTCCCTCTATCCTCCCTCCTCCTTTCCCCTCCTCTTCTCCTCTCCTTCCTTCTCCCCCTTCTCTCCCCTCCTCTTCTCCTCTCCTTCCTTCTCCCCCTTCTCTCCCCTCCTCTTCTCCTCTCCTTCCTTCTCCCCCTTCCCCCTCCTCTTCTCTCCTTTCCTTCTCCCCTCTTCTCCCCTACTTTCTCTCCCATCCCCCTCCCCTCTCTCCCCCTCATCTCTCCCCCTTACCTCCCCCCTCTTACCTCATCTCCTCTCTCTACACTACACCATATGACTTTACACATCACATCATATATACATACACACGTCCAGACCTCTCTTACGCACTAATACTCTCTCATACACACACACACACTCTTATGTTGGAGCGAGGTCATTTAACCCTATTATCTCCCCTAATTTCGCTCTTGCGTCTCACGTTTGATCTTTGACTTCTGGCCGAAATCAGATCGCCATGTTGATTCGCTAGCCTCTGCCACGCATTTTTTCTCTCCTTCTTTCTGTGTATCTTTCTGTTGAAGAGCGTAGGCTCGAAACGTTAAAGACTTGTTTTATTATATTTCCTGAGCGCCATACTAAATCAATTGTTTGTTTGTATTCCACCTGCCTTCGTCTTTTTTTTATTTCCGTAAACCTGCCTTCGTCTTTTGTCTATTTTCATAAAGCTTCCCGTTATATATATATATATATATATATATATATACATTGGCACACGCACTCATACACACATACATACATACTATTGTATAGTGAAACTTTATACCCCTCCAGGTAAAAACTGGTTGGAGACAACCATTATAAATAGACCAGTAGTCGGTCGTCATCAGAGGGTTGAGAGTCGAAGAGCTGAGAGTCGACAGATCTAGCTGGTGTTTTGTAGAGCTATCAACGGTAGTAAGTCAGAAGAACGTAGTGTATTACTATTCCGGTACGAAGAGATACAACGGTATTCAATGACTAGTAACTATTATGGCTAATAGCGTAAAGCAGCAACTACCATACAACGGCAGTTACACATCACACCAGTGGGAAGAAACGACTTTACAACAGCGGCGACGAGGAAAAACAAAGTTACGCGGAGTTTAAAATAACATTCACACAGAGGGTTTAAACTGATTTACGTGGAAAATTAAACTCGACAAAAATGAAACAAAACTCTTGTTGTACGAAAATCGTAAAAGGTGGCAGACTTGTTAGCTGGGGTAGTTGAGTCGCAAAAACAGCAACAACAACAAATCAAGGAACAACGAGAATAACAACCAGGACTGCAGCAGCATATGTTACAATTAATGAAGTTGTTAGCCAAACTGGAGAATACATTTTCACCTGATCATGTAGCAATTTCCATGAGCGAATTCAAATATGACTCTGAAAAAGGAATAACCTTCGAGGCTTACTTTCGAAGATTTGAACACATTTTTGAAAAAGAATGTCAGATTTGGACGGATGAAATGAAAACGCGTCTAGTTTTAAGAAAACTAACGACAGCGGAGCATGAGAAGTATAGTAACTTCATATTGCCAAAAGAAGCGTCCGACATTTCACCGACACAGTTGACATTTTGTGCAAACTGTTTAGTGAAAAGAGCTCACAGTTTAATACTAGATAGAAATGTTTAAACATAGAAAAGATGAAGACTTCACTGCTTACACAGGCAGAGTTAGCAAAGAATGTGAGAGATCTAGGCTGGATATACTTACTCCAGATTCTTTCAAGATTTTTGCACAAGGATTGACATATGAAAGAGATGCAGAAATCCGAACGAAAATTCTAGCAAACCTGGAAATGAATCAGGATTTGACATTGCAGAAACTGTCGGAAGAGTGTGACATGATATTAGAATTAAGGCATGACATTCAATGGAAAGAGTGTTTTCACATACGACCAGTGCAAAATGGTCGGATGGCAAATAAATCGTTGCAGGAAAAACAGAAAAAAATATCGGGATGTAGACCCATATATGGCATGTGGTGGGATGCACCTCAAAAAAGATTGTCCGTATACAAAAATAAAATTTTTTCGCTGCGGGTTTGCGGGACATATAAAATCGCACTGCAAAACTAGAATGAAAGAAAATGGAACAAACAAGAAAAATGAATAGTTTGTCAGCAGGAAAAGTTGTAACTACAACAAACAGAAAATTGGTGAACGTGAGAATTGAAATCACTAGTGTCAGAATGCAATTAGACATTGCAATCATAAATTAGAAAACATGAGAACAAATGGGTAAAACAAAATTGTGTAGTTCAAAGAAATTAACGTATGATGTTACCGGAAGAAAATTATATTTCACGGGAAACGCGTTTGTAATATAATGTTCAAAGGTCGAACCAAAAATGTGAATGTTTATGTGTTGAAAAAAATCCATTAATTTATTTGGCACCGAAAGTATGCAGGAATTTGATCTATGGGATACACCCATAAATGTTTTGTGCAATAACATAAACAGAGCAGTCAAACGATCGAACGAGGTCGATGAACTGAAACAAAAAATGAAAAACTTTCCCAAAACTTTTTTCGGAAGGTTTAGGCTGTTGACAAAAATAAAATCAAGGATTGCCATAAAAAAAAAATTCAACACCTATTTAGGGCCCAAGTGGAACGTGCTTGTTTACGGCGGGAGACCAGGTCAATAAGGAACTAGAAATATTGGAAAGCTGGAATATAATTGAAAAGGTTGACTATGGAGACTGGGCAGCACCGGCATAAAAAAAAAATTAAAACAAGCATTGAACAAATGTTTACTCGTATACAATTACCTACTACCAAGCCCAGAAGAAGTATTCGCTAAACTAAACGGAGGGAAAATTTTCTCGAAGATAGACCCCTCAGAGATGTACCTTCAAACTCAGAGGAAGATTGCACACACCTACTAACAATCATCACGCACTGTGGACTGTACAAGTTCAAACGTCTGCCGTTTGGAGTAAAAGTGGCACCCACCATATTCCAACAAATAATGGAAGCGATGTTAAGTGATTGTGACTTCGCCAAAGTATACCTCGATGAAATTTTGATAAAAAGCGCTTCTTGAGTGTAAACACGACGAACACACAAAGTAAGTATCCGAGAGAATGAGTGAATACAGAAGGGAAATGCAAATTTTTGATTGAAAATTAAAATATCTAGGTCAAGTAACTTACTAAAATGGACGCAGAGCGGACAAATTCAAGGGCGACGGCAAAACGAAATATGCTGACCCCGACGAACGTGATAATGCTACAAGCATTCCTAGACTTGGTAAATCATTACTAAGTGAATATCACAAATATGCATATGGTAAAGGCACCACTTGATGAAATACTAAAAGAAACAAATGCCAAATGGGTTTGGACAGAGAAATGCCAAAAAGCATTTAACGAGTTAAAAGAGGTGTTAACTTCAAGCAAGACTTCATTCATACTTTTTTATACATACATACGTTTTTGAATGCACATTATTCCGATAATTCTGCATTTTTACAGTTACCCTTTTTCCATAACAGTAGATAAAATTTTTATTCCACAACGTGTTTGTAGTGGCTTCATGCGAGCATAGCGTGGATTCGATCCTCAATTGCCAAATTTCAATTAACACTTCAACAGCACTTATCTCAGTTAAAACAATAGTTTTTCTGTGAATGACAGCAGTTATACATTTCCCAGATGTCTTCGCTAAGTAGAATAACGTCTTTGCCTCTCACCAACCTCCGACAACCCCTCTGACCAGCCTGCGACAATCTTTTTCTCCAACCTCCGAAAACCTCTCTCGCCAACCTCCGAAAACCTTTCTCGCCAATCTCCTACAATCTCTCCCTCCTCCAGCTGACAGTTTTTAAAACTTTTTCGTGATGAAAAATACACCTTTTGTTGCAGTTATAACGAAATTGCTCTCTTATATCAAAGTAGTAAGGCGTTTCAATAGAACATCTTATCCCCGGAAATTACCGGATACACCAGCTAGAATATATATAAAGGAGGAGGTGGGGTGAATAAAAGAAATTGATTGTTAAATAAAATTATTAAAAGGGGAAATGTTGTATAGTGAAAAAGTGGTGGGAACCAGCCATTATAAATAGACCAGTACATGGTGGTCAAGAGTCGATGAGTTGATAGTCGACAATTTTAGTTGGTGTTTTATGGAGCTATCAGCGATAGTAAAACAGAAGTTAGTGTATTACTATTCCGGTACAAAGAGATACTACGGTATTCGATGACTAGTAACTATTGTGGCCAGTAGCGTAAAACAGCAACTACCGTACAATGGCAGTCACACATTACACCAGTGGGAGAAACCCATTTTACAACAAACATACATACATACATACATACATACATACATACATACATACATACATACATACATACATACATACATACATACATACATACATACATACATACATACATACATACATACATACATACATACATACATACATACATACATACATACATACATACATACATACAGTTAACAGGTTTAACCTTACTGTGCAACTGCGGTACCAAATATTTCAAGACCTTTCTGTTGGAAACATCCGAAGTGCAAATAAATTAGCACTTAGGACGTTTCAGTTTACGAATATAACATTAACTCTCCAAATATCACATGAGTATTACAGAAAGTTTTTAGCCACAAAACCACCAGCTGTCAGGTCCTTCCATTACCGTCTAAAATAATTCATATCACTTTAAAATTCTATCATACAGAGCACACCTCAATAATATAAATGGTACTCAACATTTTGAAATATTAATCATATATCAGTGGTTTACAATTATACATTGAGACAGAAAATAGAGAACCCTTTCTGACACTGCCAAAGGATATCTATCAGATTCCTAAGAGAAGGCGAAAGAGCTAGGAAGAAAGCGAAAGTAAGGATCCTGCTTTCTATTTTACATCAAACCTCAGACTGGGAGATGAAAGTGAACGTGAAGGGCAGAGTCTTCTTCCCAAAAGAGATAGCAGTGACATCACTCCGATCAGATATCTTTCTGCTTTCCATGAGTACAAAAACAATCATCACGGTCGAACTTACATTGAGTGCCCTGGAACATAATATTTCCAGCCAGCAAAAGAAAACGAATAATCAGAACTTCGTCGACGAGACCCTTCTCAAGGGATGAGACCCACCCTCATTCTTTATTGAAGTCAACTTTTTTAGCTTTCCACTTGGGTTGATGCGCTATTTCCTACAGAAGGTAAGTCTGGAACTCTGATAGCTGAAGAAAGATACGTTGGAGATAGGTATGACAGCTGAAACGAGCTCAAGGTGGCTATGGTTGATAACAGACTGCAAGTGGGGCTCTTCTACAAGCGAAAACCAATTTAGTCCTCACTGCCCCACTCAGGCAGCGTACAGGCTAAAGAGCAAAACACTCGTGACCCTGAGATACCTACTGACGATGCGGAAGAGTTTACAACATTGTGATGGATTACAATGGATTTAGAAGAGCTTGTAAAA
>NC_042997.1:164961070-164978570 GCF_006345805.1 Octopus sinensis | reverse complement strand
AAATATTACTAATCCCACCGAATGCAATTTTTCAAAGTAAGACATTTAAAAAATATAGACCTGTATCACAGTGATTTCATACTTACGTATTCATCAGCAGGCCTGAATGTATCATAAATAAACGACCCTGCCCCGCTTAAGCCGATCAGCTAACTGATCAACATCAACGAAGCACATGGGTGAGTTTACATATATTACATCCTGTAAATGGCAAACTTTTATGAATTGCATTTCGGGAAAGGAAAAGTTTTTTCGGAATAAAAATTTAGCAATTAAGGACAACTACTTAATAAGGAAAACTTAACAAGAAATTGTCAGGTAGATAGCGTGAAAACCTCATAAGAGAATAATAAGAGAATAATAAGAGAATATATATATATATATATATATATATATATATATATATATATATATATATATATAATATATATATACTTATTTGAGGGAAAATTAATCTTAACTTACAGGGCAAAAATTCAATTTAGAAATACTAAATCAAATTTCACACAATATAATATATATATATAAAAATATAGAAAAAGCCACCTTTTATCAATTCAAAATGAATAATTAAATTACACTATCTAGAAAATTACATATGATAGAAATATTAAAATTAAAATAACAATAAAATACCATTGATTAAGTAAATTGCAAAAAAATAATAAAAACGTATATAATTGGTAGAATAACGACGCGTGTTTCGTGGCTATATATATATATATATATATATTTCTTTACTACCCACAAGGGGCTAAACACAAAGGAGACAAATAAGGACAGACAAACGGATTAAGTCGATTACATCGACCCCAGTGCGTAACTGGTACTTAATTTATCGACCCCGGAAGGATGAAAGGCAAAGTCGACCTCGGCGGAATTTGAACTCGGAACGTAACGGCAGACGAAATACAGCAACGCATTTCGCCCGGCGTGCTAACGTTTCTGCCAGCTCGCCGCCTTATATATATATATATATATATATATATATATATATATATATATATATATATATATATATATACACACCACACATATATGTATGTATGTATGTATGTATGTATGTATGTATGTATGTATGTATGTATGTATGAACAAATGTGTGTGTGTGTGTGAGTGAGTGAGCGAGCGTGTGTGCCTCTGTGATATTTGTGCTATGCTAGTGCATGCACATACATGTTATGTCCATCTACGTGTCTACGTGTGTTTTTGTGTTGTCTTACGCTTTGTAACTTCACACACACACACAAAACCTTGAAAATTGCATCTTAATTAGTCTAATCGAAACATTTATTTACTGAGTACAGGCGTACTTCAACCTACGTCGGCAATTGGTTTCAAGACATGCGACTTAACTCTAAAAACCACGTAGCACGAAAAAATTATTCGTACACATATTTTGTTTGATTCTTCCACTTCAGTAATGGTTTCAGGTGTTTTTCTTTGTAATTGCTATGCTTTAAAATGTTCGACGAGACCGACGTAAATTTGAATAAATCAACTGAAATTGAGGTTTATTTTCTCCATTATTGTAAAGTCGAAAACGATGTAACTGGAAACGACTTTAGTTGAGGTATGCCTGTATTCTGAAAGGTAAATTAGAAATTAGTTGGAACGCTGACCGATGTCAATACAAAGCAAATAAAAGGAAAAATTTTGAATATATCCATATAAAGAATATATACTCACCGTTTGTTATAACTTACGGGCATCGAGGTGCTACTGTGAAGTCTTACGTCTTCAGTCAGTGTTCAATAAGACATTTCCTATAAATTCTTGCTATAGACACCAGTTCGACACGAATATAAATATAAAGCAACTGTAACTAAGAAAGGGAAATAATGTGGGTGCTTCAAGATACAACCAAAAATATATGAATTATTGCATTGTTTTTACCTGTTTCATATCTGAGTAAAAGATTTATGAATGATCGGACGTTCATAAGACGGGCAATCTTCAACAGCATCAGTACAGCAGAACGGGGCAGCTTAATTAGACCATCGCTTTGTCCTTATATCGAAAGAAAATAGATTGGGTTTGCAACACAACCGTGAATATATTAGTAAACACGTGTTCATACACACACACACACACACACACACACACACACACGCACGCAATCATTGCTTGTGATAATAAGTTACAAGAAAGTAAACACGTTCATTCTATGCTTACGATGTGTTGGAAAAGAGAGGTTGTCGCATGACGGACCGTTTCACGATTTGTTGACCGCTCCTCAGAGATAACTGACACAGTCCCCTCTCCTAAACAATAGCATTGTTTTGTCATGTATTATATCAAGCAGTCAGAAATTAAGCTAATACCGTTGTAGAGAGACTAATTCGCATATTCGTGCTTTCAACACTTCTTCATTAACTAAGCAACGTATATTTTATACAGCGATCAATATGAAACAGAAGTACAATAATGAGTTTAAATCTTAAATATTTTACAAAGATATTGAGCAATCACACATTAAAAGCAAGGAATAAATATGTTTACATTACTATAGTTCATTGTAAGCCTACTTAAAGTGTTGAAAACCGAAAATCGACACTACTCAGACAACAAAATTGCATAATCTGTCACAATCATGATGATTATGATGATGATGATGTTAATAATGATGATGTTAGTGGAAGTGGTAACGGTGGTGGTGGTGTTGATAATGGTAATGATTTGGTGAAGAAAATAAAGCCAAAATCTTTTAAAGTGGTTTTCCTAGCAGCAACTGGCGATACACTATGAACGAGAGAATTATGAACAGTTTAACATAGATGGGGGTAGGCTAATTTCACGGAGAGGGTGTAGTAGTAGTAGTAGTAGTAGTAGTAGTAGTAGTAGTAGTAGTAGTAGTAGTGGCAACAACAGCAGCAGTAGCAGCGGCGGCGGCAGGGAAGGGGCAGGTGGTGGTGGCAGTTGATGTTAGGTCACTAAACTGAAGAACGGCTGGATGGATTATGAATTTGTTAGACTTTATATTTGTACAGACGTGTGTGTCTGAATGTGTGCATCTATGTGTGTTTGTGTGTAGAGTTGAGTGAAATGTAATTGTATATGAAGTGTAAGTGCAGAGAAAGTGTGTGAGTTTGTGTGTGTGTGTGTACTTGAAAGTATTTACATCTCTTGGCCCATTGGTATGTGTGAAAACAATGTATGACTGTGAGAAAATATGTGTACATGAGAGAGAAAGAGGGAGGGAGAGAGAGAGAGAGATGAAGAGTATGTTGATGTATTTGCGGCGGGCGGTGAGTTGGTATAGTCACTGCAGTGTCGGAGACAATATCTCGCGATGTTTTGCGAAGATCTACTGACATTCAGAATATTTTAAACATCTCAGAGGAAAACTCTCAAAAATATTTACCTACTGTCTGTAAAGGACCTATGCCTCATAAGTAAAGATGAGAAGGCATATACACATATACACACATATATACACACAGGCCTCTTGGCCAACCTCGTAATTTTATATTACAACTAGATACGAGACTGAAAAGTCCTATAAAAATCAGTCAATTTCTGAAACGTTAGAGATATTTCACTATCCAATAAATAAAATAAGCTGTGTGCTGCTCAGGAAGACAAGACTCTCTACTACATGCAGTTTTGTTCTTTCAATTAAAACAGATGGGTTCATACATGCATCTTGGGTCAGGATGAAACATTTCAGCGGTCTTGTCTAGATTCTGAGCCCAAGTGTTTTACATAATGCTTGATTACGGATCCGTAAGATTTTGCATATCTTCAACTGTAAGTTGTAGTTATCTGCATTTAGATCACGATTAAGCAATTGGTAGAATTCTGCATTGGCAGCAACTGAATAGAGAACTAGAATGTAGAAATCATTTCCATATCTGTCAAAACGGAAATCCAGTGAGGTTCAAGGACAGAATTTACAAAGGATTTATGCAGGCGAGTAAAAATATTTGCCAGAACTCAACCAGCAGATGACAACAGACCAACAATGTTATGTTTTCTACATTTTATTCTAACACCCTTCCCTTTATAAACAGGAAGCATAATTGCGTTTCTTTAGTCCCTGGGAACAATTCCGTCTCATTAGACTATACAACTTGTGAGGATTTTCACCACCGAAACGTAGGACCTCAGAGTAGATCCCATCTATATCAGAATCCTTCGCAAGACTCGATTTACTTATTGTCTTTGCTATTTCGTCTAGTGAAGGGACATTGTTGAAGAAGATGGTGACAGATTTTCTTCAATGGCATCAATAATTCTCTTATCCACAACAGACTGACGGTTTAATCATTCAGAAAAGCGAGCAACCCAACAAACTACGATCTTTGTTCATTTAATGAATAAAAGAGAGCAAACTTAGAGAGCAACAAATCCAGTGCTAAACTTTTATGACCCTAAGTCTAACCTGATGCTGAACTTAAGGCCCAGGCAATCATTGGCCGCTTGAATGCTATGAAGAAGTCTCTCCCATCACATGTTCTGTATCTGCCAGTGTGCCTACTGCAGTTCAGATTTTATAGCTACATTCAACTACTATGTCAATAGCTCGCTGTAGATTTAATACATTATGAACATCATGCGTTGTAAACAAAACTTTTTGAATCATTTCATGCTCATCAGACTAATCCCAATGACTAGCCTTCACTTTCTCTTTCTATATAAAAATCTGGTCTCGAAAATCTGTGAATGTCATATTTTCCATACTGGGTAAACATTTTTCAAGATCCTTACTCACAGCGTGATTAAATATCTGAGCTGGTCCTCTTCTTTCTCTCACCTTAATTAGCATCCTGAACCTTGTATGTACTAAACAATAGTCCGTTCAATACTGAGTCACCAATGAGCTTCTAGATTACATGTATCCAAAGCAAGTGCCAAGCATTAGACTTTGAATGTATACATTTTATTGTATGACCGCCTTTGTGCATAACGTGAGTGCTGGCAATAAATAGGTCATATTCTTTACAGGGTTCTAGAAGCATGAGATGAAAGCTATTCAACCCTCCCGCATCTAAATACCCAGGGAGTCCTATTTCTACCACTGCACTCCAAGCTTGTCATTGTAGTGTTGAAGATTTTGCCGAGTATTCCCCTATGTTGGGTGTAGAATGTATCTTTGTCTTCATCAGAATTGAACAGAGTAGGAGCATAGGTACTTATCAGAAAACCATATCGCCCACCTTCAGCGCAGATGCAATCATTGGTTGTTCAATCATTCGTTTATGACAGTAGGAAGTTGCAATTATATGAACACTTCAAAACGGATTGCAATCAACATCTCTGTCAGTGTTCTTCTTTCAATTTTCCTTTCTATATAAAAATGTAATCAGCTTCAACCTTATCAAGCTGGCCATCTTTTTCTAGTCAAGTCTCTAAAGAAGCAGTTACACCTGTGTCTTTATCGGTTTACTTCACCTATCAGGTGCAGTACACCTATCAGGCATTCATTCAGTGTTGTTATTTAACAGCATATTCATATTTTAACACGAAATATTGATATACTAACCAGACTAGCGCTGTAACACCAAATAGTCATCGAAGTGCTGATTTCAAAATTACCTAAAAATAATCCAGCATTCCTTATTATTCAGTGATAACCAGGCTTATTCTGAAGCCGAAGCCATCTTACGGCTTAGTGTTACCCCGTCCAATCGATCAGACATGCCTTTCTACATTTGTGAAACTGTTAATAATATAAACCTATATTAAACTGTTTATATACATACTTAAATTCCCTAAGGTATGTGTCGAGTGTTCTTTTAGTACCATTGCACACATATCTATCTATCTATCTATCTATCTATCTATCTATCTATCTATCTATCTATCTATCTATCTATCTATCTATCTATCTATCTATCTATCTATCTAACTCTCTCTCTCTCTCTCTCTCTCTCTCCTCTCTCTCATATATATATAAGTTAAAAATTGTCTAAAGTTGTAAGACGCTCCTGTCCTTGTACTGTCCACCTTCGTGTTTTTTATTTCTGTTTTTTATATATATTTTTGTTTCTTGTATTTGTTTCTTCGTGTGGCATCCTGTCTTTGTTCCGTATACATTCGACCCTCTTTCCAAGAAATCCAATGCCTGTGGCTTGGATTTTCCTTGGGGCTGGCCGGGTCGGAGTAATATCGAGATTAAACAGCCGAAATTACTAAGATGATCCGGTTCCCGACTGAAGATTAGAGGCTTCGAGTGACCCGTCTGTTTTTTTTGTCGTCTCCTTGTGTGTTTTTGCGTTCTTGTCCCACTTTGTAATTTATATTTTATATTTAATTTCTATATATATATATATACATATATTTATGTGTATAGCAGAAGTAACATTGTGACTAAAGGTCCGAGTGTTTCGCGCGTTGATAAGTACCAACGCATGAGACTCTCGGACCTTGAGTCATTCTGTTACTTTTGCTAAATATTAATAAAAATATACATATTCTGAGTTCTTTTTTTTCCTGTTTGATTCAATATACCTGTGTGTGTGTTAGTGTGTGTGTGTGTGTGTGTGTGTGTGTGTGTGTGTGTGTATGTGTGTGTGTGTGTGTGTATACATGTATACATATACATACATACATACATACATACACAAGTGCGCGCGTACACAATAGAAATGTACTCAATTTTTATAGTAGTGTTCAGCTATTTATTCGAAACTGAGGCTTTACTCCGTCGCTACTTTAAAGCTTCCTGTTTCCGATCTTCACGCTGAAGAGCGGAAACTGGAAATTTAGAGTAACGACGAAGTAAAGCCATGGTTTCGAGAAATAAGAATAAATATGTATGCATGTATGTATGTATGTATGTATGTATGTATGTATGTATGTATGTATGTATGTATTGTATGTATGTATGTATGTATGTATGTATGTATGTATGTATGTATGTATGTATGTATGTATGTGCGTGTGTGTATATATGTATGTATGTATGTGTGTGTGTGTGTGTATGTATGTATGTATGTATGTATGTATGTATGTATGTATGTATGTATGTATGTGCGTGTGTGTATATATGTGTGGGTGTCCGTGTGTGTGTCTCTGTATGTGTATTTTGAAGGATATTGCAAATATAATATGACGTAGATTTTTTTTATTCATTTATACTTAACCAATTTTCTTTTGGAGTTTTTACATATTTATTATATTTCCGACGCGAGACTTTCTTTTATTTCAAAACTGCAACGTGTTTATGAATTTTATAAATATACCATCAATAGTAACATTTATGATTATAGTCAAATGAAAAAAGGAAAGTAGAAATTATTTGCTTTGGCAGTTCGAGAGCGACGAAGGTAAACTAATCTTTTCCTGAAGCAACCAGGAACCAAATTCGAATTAGATATCTACTTCATTCAATCTTCAAAGAAATTTCGCAACATTACATCTCGATTTTCCGAATTTATTCTTGGTGTATCGATTGATTTTTGTATCGTTAATATAATATTACAGTAGTTCAGTGATAGCGAAACAAATCTGGTATTTAGAAAGGTCGGTTAGAATCCACCCTAAAAACCACAAATTTCTTACCAATCATCACGTACTTTCTGCTGGTGTCTTTATATATATATATTTTTTTTTTTTGCATTTATTTATTTGTTTATGATGTGGAGCAAGTAATTATACCTATAGATTTAACTTGGGTTTCAGAGAGCCTCCGAGATCGAGGTAATTGTGGTTTCGTTTGAGCAGTTGCAAGTCGATAATCTGCAAGGAATGTTTGTGCATTGAAGGAACTCCAGAAGAAAAGCATAGTGGTTATTACAGAATGTGGCAGTGGAGAAACTCTGCCGGAGAGTTGAGAGGTGGAAAGTCGAGCAAATCGGTAGGATGACACTAGTCCAGCCAGACCCAAAGAGCAGCAGTCACTATAGAACCAGTAGAAGATATAGATAGATGGAGAGAGAGAGAGAGGGTGGGGGTATTACGCATCTGTGGACCACTTGGTGACTTCATACCATTCCTTGTCAATCAGGTAGCCTTTGTTTGGACGTGGGCACATTTTCTCCTTCGATTACACCATAAACATTGGTAATTATGGATAGTAAAGCTATAGCAGTCCTGGTTGGTCTTTGCTGTGCAATTCTATCACTACTGTTTCTACATCGACTCACTATACTAAATGAATTTCACATATCAGTTAAAGTGGAAGGAGAGTCATTGTTGATAAGGAATAATATATTCTATCATACAGCAAGCATTGGACTATTTCTTATGAATAATCATTTTAATAAATAGAATAATCATTTTAATAAAATCTAAGCTATTTGAGACCGCGTGTGTATCGTTGGCAATTTTTTTCCTTCGTCTTCCCTTCCTTGGATCTTTCCTTTTTCTATGTTTCCGACGAAGAGCTCCGCTCGAAACGTTAAATCCTCCTTCTTTCTTTCCTTTCCTAAGCGTCCAATAACACTATACTTGTTCACGTCCTCGCGTTGTTGTGTTTTCTCTTTGTGTTTTCATGTTTGGATTAACTATATATATATATGAGTTTAAGTTACAATATATGGATTCAACTAATCCGGTGATACTCATAAAAATGCTCCTTAATGTATCAATCTATGAATCACATAGAATATATAGTACGATACAAAAAAAAAAATAGAAAAGAAAGAAGGAGTGTATAAAATTATAAATGAAGTGAGACATCTACTATGATAGAATTTATTATACCATTGGATAATCATATTTAACAACAATTGTTTCGCAGCTAAATAAACATGTATAGATAATTTATTTTATTACATTTTATAATAAATGATAAAGTATTTACATGTCTGTATTATATATATAGGCGCATTGGTTAGGGCAGTGGACTCGCGGTCATAGGAACGCGATTTCGATTCCCAGACCGCACGTTGTAAGTGTTTATTGAGCAAAAACACCTAAAGCTCCACGCGGCTCCGGCAATGGATGGTGGCGAACCCTACTGTATTCTTTCAACACAACTTTCACTCTTTCTTCTTGTTTCTGTTGTACTTGTATTTCAAAAGGCCAGTCTTGTCATACTGTGTCACGCTGAATCTCCTCGAGAACTACGTTAAGGGTACACGTGTCTGTAGAGTGCTAAGCCACTTGCACGTTAATTTCACGAGCAGGCTGTTCCGTTGATCGGATCAACTAGAACCTTCGTCGTCGTAAACGACGGAGTGCCGCGATATATATATATATATATATTATATATATATATATATATATATATATATATATATATATATATATATATATATATATAATATATATTTAATGAAATGGATAAATGAATTATCTTGTTACGGATTATTCAAAATTTAACCGATACCTGTCGTTCGGCTCCATTTCTTCCCTTCACTAAATATATATATATATGTACAATTTTTAGATAAATATATTTTCATTCGTGAGCCCCATACTTTCTTTTCCTTTAGTAAAGATGTCTGACTGTAACTTGAGAGGGACGTGGTTGCCAGATCTAACAGATCTAGTACCTTTGTAGAAGCCACCTTCACCCATTGGATTGTAGGTTTCTCAAATTTCAGTTCAAAACATGCGGAACCGAAAACAATTTCTGAGTTTAACCTGATTAAGAAGATACACTACATTTCGGTATTATAAATAAATATTATATAGGTTATAAACAAGGTTAATATAGTAATAATGCTTAAAACTGTTACATGACAACTTTCCACCAATTTTAACTTATCTGAAGGAGATATTTACACAAGAGTTCCTTGATTCAATAAGATTTTCCATTTAAACTCAGGACATTACTGTTTCCTAACAGGTTGTGTTTTGTTATGTAAAGTAATGAAATTCAAGACAAGTCATTTAAAATAATGTTAGTCTTTTTTATTAAAAGGATACTATCATTTTCTCGTGATTAAATGGTATGTAAGAAGTAAAACGTTAACTTGCATATGTTTTATGTTGACAGGTTTAGTGTATTGATTATTATGTAAAATATATCCACAGAATAATTAGTATAGAACAGTGGAGACATTGATATATCAAAGACAATACCAGTCCGTCGTATGATGGCTGTATAAACGCAACATAACAGCGTGACATCTTGAGGAAGTAACTTTTACTATAGCCTCGTATCGACTGAAGCCTTGTCAGTGAAACCGGGTAGACGATCATCATGAAGACTGGATGCTACTTTAGCGTGTGGTCTACAATAGTATTTGTAGTCTACGCAGTGAAATGACCTGATCTGGTTTAGAGTTTTAGGATTAGACTGCACGCTGAAGTGTAAATGATCTGGTATGCACCACGCTAAAGTGGAACCAAAGGTTGTTTCAGTAATTCAAAGCTCCATCTTTGTTAAACAATGTATTACGCTGATTTAGCCTATGAATTTCTTTATGGATATACATGTTTGTGAAATATTCAGCTACTTAAACGTTAATTCAAATTGCTAGCAGTGGAGTTGGTTGAACAATTAAATACACATTGTCGAAACCGACGGATATACTTTAATTTCCCTAGTCTCATCCGTCTGGTGGAATGGGATCTAGTCACAGTGGAATCGGATCTCGTCATTGTGAAGTAAATTTCGGATCTTTACCTTTTGACCGACAGATTTAAAAAATAATTTTTTGTAACTAAACACTTTCAAACTTTGGACACTGGTGGAATGTGTCATATAAAATATCTTTTACTCTTTATGACACCGTTCGTGCGTTTGTACTGGTTTTAGCTTTAAGGTTTTAGGGTTAGTGTTTTAGGGTTAGGGTTAGCGTTTTAGGGTTAGGGTTAGGGTTTTAGGGTTAGGGTTAGGGTTTTAGTGTTAGGGTTGTCATAAATAACAGTGACAAACGGAATATACACCACCGGAAGTTCTTGTTGAAAAAACAACAGCAGTAATTTTATTCAGCTGAATACACGTCATTGATTGGTTGAAATTACCGAAATACGAGAACTTTAACGTGAAATAACTTCCTAAATATAAGCTTTTCTCAAAAACGTTAAGAGTAAAAGATGTTTTATATGACACATTCTACCAGTGACCGAAGTTTGAAAGTGTTTAGTTGCAAAAAATCATTTTTTAAATCCGTCGGTCAAAAGGTAAAGATCCTAAATTTCTCCACCAGATAGTCATGGTTCCTTTACACATCCATCGTACAAACGGATGTTTCATATGTATTGAAAATGCATTATCCGAAAACACCCAAATACAAAAGTCTTATTCTTGTATAGGCAGAGACGTCGCTGCGTGGTAAGAGTCTTGCTTCCCAACCACACGGTCCCGGGTTCAGTCCCACTGCGTGGCACCTTCGGCAAGTATTTTCTTCTATAGCATCGGGTGAGTGGGTTTGGTAGACGGAAAGGGAAAGAAGCCCGTCGTGTATGTATGTATATATATATTTGACAACCTGTATTGGTATGTTTACGTTCTCGTATCTTGTGGTTCGGCAAAAAAGACTGATAGAATAAGTACGAGGTTTAAAAAATAAGTACTGGGGTCGATTCGTTCGACTAAAAAAACTCTTCAATGACTAAAACAAGTAAAAGATTAAAAAAAAGTAAGAGATATATACATACTACAACTATATAGTAAAAAGTAAAATGTAAACGCATGTACCGTAAACATTTAATCAAAACGTGACGTCATATGTGTAAGCCTTTCTGAAGGCATTATGTATAAAAAATTGTTATAAATTTGTTTAAAACTATATTCAGGGCATATGTATAAGTTATACTATGAAATGTAAACAAATATTGTTTTTAGATCTGGGTTCCATCCCCGAAGCTGGGTTCCATTTTACAGAAGCAAATATAAATATGCATCGTATCCGAAAAAATCCGAAATTCGCAACACTTTCAGTTCATCAATTTTTATCAAGGATTCTCAGTAGTATATCCATTGCCCTATACTGGTTAATGTTCTGTGGATATATTTTGTATATTGAGCAATGCTGTAAATCTGTTAACAAAACAGCCTTGTATATTAATAGAGCTAAGTTAGTTTTGGTCTGTATTAATAAATTGGAAAGGCGGAGGAAAGTAGCGTTTAAGAGCATGACAACACTCAGCACTCAAAATATCTGTTGTTTTGTAAACTAAATTGCAAATTTTTATTAACCTCTACATCCTTGAGCACCTACTGTTGGTACTTACTAACAGGAAAACATCTTAAATTAGCGATTATAATAGATAAACATTTCATTTGTTGGGACCGAATCATTTCCCAATATCAGTACTTTATATGCATATTCATTGCTAACAACGATATTTTTACCACTTTATATCTTCTGACAAATCTCAGCATATATTGGCAATATATCATATTCAACATAATTTTGTATATATTTATTTCTATAGTATGACGACATCATTTTGTCGTCCTATGGACTGTGATCTGACTTGATTGTTCTCTTGATGTTAATTATTTTATCTTGCAACGACCGTATCTGATATTTCTGTCACATCACTACTTTACAGTAATTGATGGAATAGAAGCAATTTGTCAGCAAATTGCTATGGCAAAACTTAGATCGGTGCAACAACTAATGAAGTGACCAATCCAGTTCTGTTTATGATAATTCCAAATTCGTAACCATTGGTAACAATTCTGTTGGATGATTATCAACTAAAAATCATTTTAAATGATATGTTAAGTATACCTTGTATTAGTTCATGTTGACGTAAACACTCGCTAATTTACCGCCTGATCAAAAGAAAGAAAACTGCATTTATGGCTAAACTTTACTTCTTACTAAAATATAAAAGATGATGTAAAATTAGTATGGCTTATAATTAAATATAAACACTAGAATTAAAAAAGTCTAGTTGTAGACAATATGGAGGGAAATGTCTATTTCACGAAAAGCAAAGAAAAAAATATGGGGGCTTGTTTGTGCAACTTGAGAAGAAGAGATTTAATTTTTCGGTAACATCATAAACAAACTTAAGAATTATTTATCATGTATCTTTTATCCTGAATGAGGGTTGTTTAAGGATGTTGAACGAAACAACCATGTTTCCAGAGGTGAATTATCCAAATCCCAAAGATTTCCTCTCAACACATGACTATGATATTCCTCTTCTACTTCTGCTCGTGATCAGAGATGCACATGTTCGTCAGCCACTAAGGGACATGCTCAACTGGTTTAAAGTCAAACAACTGACAAGCAAATCTGTGGTATTGGGCAGAATATTTGTTGTAGACCGTCTTTTATACCAAGACAAAACAATGTAAATGATAACACTTCCAATTAGTTAAGATCAGAAGCCACGAGAGCCACTGTCTGGTACTGCATATTATTATTGTTGTTGTTGTTGTTGAAACATATAAAGTAAAAACACAAGAAACAAATAAGAAAAATTTGCTCACACATGAGTATTAATCCTCCATCACCCCATTGCCCCGATTACTTTCGGCTTTCATATCACCCATGTCTTCCACATCAGTGAGGTACACAAAATAATCAGTGCACATGTACTCAGGTATCTGAGTGGGCTAGAAAGAACCTACAATCTCCAAGTAGTTAGCATATAACTATTACTTATAGATTAAATGCGTGGTGTACAGCCGGTGGTCAGCTTATTATAGGCGAAACAAACCCTTTTGGACTAAGTTAAAGACGGTTTGAAAATCTAAAATTTAAACCAAAAGTTAAAAAAAGAAAGTGTACAAAATACGTATACTTAATATTTATTTTTCCCAAGCATTATAAAGATCAAATTTCTTGTCGATTGTAAACACTATTTCGTCCTTTTTTGGAATCATCACACTTATGTATCCGTAGTGACCAGACGCTAGCTATATTTATCCACTTTCTACTCATTTCTGTATATGACACCCACCAATAAATCATTTCGAATGGTCTGGCTACGAGTT
Organism: Octopus sinensis; assembly: GCF_006345805.1. Lineage (NCBI taxonomy): Eukaryota > Metazoa > Mollusca > Cephalopoda > Octopoda > Octopodidae > Octopus > Octopus sinensis. Next base: position 164,964,772 of record NC_042997.1, on the reverse strand, counting down.
AAGGACAAATAGGAAGAGGAATGTGCTTTTAGTTCGGAAATTAAAAAAGAAAAAAGATTTCAATGTCGCACAAATCGGATCAAAAAAGTGTATTGAATAGAAAAAAATGCGAAACGGAATTCTTTTCCTGAAGTGTGGTCTCTGATTTAGTGTATCTTTAACCAATATGATCTTACGATTTGTGTAGTTGGAGAAAAGCCAATTCTGTTTTCATATACTTATATATATACTTATTTATATAACATATTATTATTTTCTTCTATAAATAGTAGCTATGAATAGTATGTATTTTTTACGTCATGGAAACTATCTTTGAACGTTCGAGGACACTATGTATAGATAAGTTATCTCAAAGTATGTTTGAAATATCTTCTTATACTACTAGTCTATTAAAAAGATATTTGCTAATTTGATGCATGTAACCATTATTTAAGAAATAAAATTAATCTTAGCTAAAATGAAAAAAATATATAAAATAAAATTATACATCACATACACACACACACACATACACGTAAACACGCGTGCGTGCACACATATTCACTCATGCAAAAGTACGTGCACAGAACACGAACAACATGCACACATATATTTGTATACGTGCACACATGCACTACACATATACACAAATATATATATATATATATATATATATATATATATTATATATATATATATATATATATATATATATATATATATATATATATATATATATATATGTATGTATGTATGTATTATCGATTTTTTTTCCTCCGTCTTCCCTTCTTTGGATATTTCCTTTTCCTATGTTTCTGACAAAGAGCTCCGCTCGAAACGTTAAACCCTCCTTCTTTCCAGAGCGTCCAATAATACTATACTTGCTCCACGTCCTCGCGTTGTTGTATTTTCTCTTTGGATTAACTATATATATATATATATATATAATATATATATATATATAATATATATATATATAATATATATATATATACATACATACATATGTGCGAGCGCTCGTGTATGTGCGTGTGTTTATAAGACTAGCCAGTGGTACAAAGATGAATCGGTGGGATTTTTAGTAATAGTAAGATGATGCAATTTATAGCACATTATTCCTCGAAATATTGTCGGAAGCCATTATAAAGACCATGTATACAACATCAGTGAGGTTTTTTTCTTTTTTACTTTTGACCCTACAGTATGGCAGTTGCTTCAATACCTACGTATAATGTTGTATAACCTGTAAATGCCAGGTCCTATGTAGAAACGCTGCTGAGTGCCACTCAGGAAGTCATTCTCCTCTATGAACCTAATCGATATCTTCTCTCAGATAATTTGTACTATGAACTTGCTGATGTTCAAGTTAAAGAGATAGGCCTGTGATTTTTAACACGTTGTTTCTCTGTTTCATCTCTTATAAAGGTTATATTAAGTTTCATGCAAGATAACACTTCCAAGAAAACATAAAAAGGTATTTAAAATGGTTTGGATTTATCTATGTTTTTAAAAGAATTGTTTATCAAGAAACTAAAAGGGTCTGTTGCTGAGTTGAGACTAATTTTATCGAAGTCAGATATATTTATGCTTCTTATACCTATGTAATTGATGTTTGCCAATTCTCTATACAATGTTACAGAGACGAAGAACTTATTTGAATCAACAGTTTGCATGTATACCAGCATGGTGTTGAAAGCACTGCTGCATATTTAGTATTTCACTTACGTTCTGAAAATCTTCTGCGAGTGAGCCATTTCCTTCAGACAATGATCTTATTTTGCAATGCACTGAAGCCATTTCTTTTGCAAATCTGCAGAAAACTTTATGGTTAGCTTTTATGTTTTCTATTATTCTCGTGTTTTTTTTTTTTTCTGCTCTTTCATTTTTGCAGAAGTATTTTATTTTATATTCAATATCTATGAGTGATATTCTTAAGCCATTTTTTTCTCTCTCTGCCAGTGGTTTCACCATTTAATCGATTTCAGACATGCTATTCTTCTCCTGAAAATTTTCTTGTCCCTATTGATAATATGTCTGTGAACTTTAGCCTTCTTCTCAGAGACATATTTAATACATTTAGCTTACATTGTTATCATACATATATTTAGTTACACGAGAGAATTTTAAGCTAATTCATCTTCTAGATCTTTCTTAAATCAATTCCATTGAAGCTTGTCGAAATTTAGAATGGTATGAATTTAGGTACGATGGCGAGAGCTAGAGATTCGTTTCGAACAACAAATATCGTCAATTCTCTCAAGTTATATAAGTCACCTTCATAAAGTGGATGTGTTCTACAGCAAAGCTGAGACTCAAAGGTCGCTTCAAACATATTCTTAATTCTTCAATTCTATTATGTTTATGTCATGAGATGTTATATCAAAATCATCTTCATATTGCGGAAAGGTTCTACAGTACTGGAAGGCAAAAGTCAAATGAATTGTTCTGTGTTTTGGTGAGGCGGTCAAACAGAAATTCATTATTCTTACAGCTATGCTGTAATATTCTTCAATACCTGCGATCCTCAGGCCAATGAAAGCTAGAAAGACTAAAGTCACCAAATAAAAGTATATTCGATTACTGATCAGATGTAGGCGATAAAGTCTAGACGGCCGAAACGTCGAAATCACTGACTGACACCCTTCTTGTAAAAGTTTAATAACTCTGTACTCTACTAAAGTTATTGAATGATCTTTCAGTCTAATGTTATTTTTTATATAATTCACATAAAAACATGCATACATACATGCGCACACAAACACACAAACACACACGCATACACATATATATAAGTAATGTTTATCGCCAACATGGCTGTTCTCTAGGAACCGACGTTACTACCGTTTTAGGCCCTGGAGGACGACTCCTCCAGCTGGTTATCGATGTAATCTGCACCCGATATATATTGCAAGCAGGAGAGCGAACCCCCACCATCTGCTTGCTATATGTATTGGATGCAGATTATTTCGATAACCAGCTGGAGGAGGCGTTTTCCTGGGGTTAAAACCGGTTGTGATGTCGGTTCCTACAGAACAGCCATGTTGAAGTGGCGATAAACATTACTTCTCAGTATACACTTTTTCTCTTTTACTTGTTTCAGTCATTTGGCTGCGGCCATGCTAGAGCACCACCTTTAGTCGAGCAAATCGACCCCAGGGCTTATTCTTTGTAAGCCTAGTACTTATTCTATCGGTCTCTTTTGCCGAATCGCTAAGTTACGAGGACACAAACACAACAGCATCGGTTGTCAAGTGATGTTGGTGGGACAAACACAGACACACAAACACACATACACACACACATATATATATACATATATACGACGGGCTTCTTTCAGTTTCCGTCTACCAAATCCACTCACAAGGCTTTGGTAGGCTCGAGGCCATAGTAGAAGACTCTTGCCCAAGGTGCCATGCAGTGGGACTGAACTCGGAACCATGTGGTTGGTAAGCAAGCTACTTACCACACAGCCACTCCTGCGCCTATAGTTAATACTTTCACCTCTTATAGAGATTTTCTAATTCATAATCTTTTCGAACCTATAGCTCTTTGACAAATTTCCTTCAAACGCAACGATTTTGAATGACCTTTCTCTAAGTCATTCCAATATTCTTATTCCCACCTTCCATCGCGTTGTCCGAACCTAAGTTTTCTCTCGGAGTCACTCTGCAGTTGATTACAATTCAGAGGGGTACATGTTGTGCAAAACTTTCATCTTGTCTA
>NC_042997.1:164941070-164956070 GCF_006345805.1 Octopus sinensis | reverse complement strand
TTTCCAGACATAGTATATCTACGGGTACATTATTCCAGAGTGTCCATTCGAGGTTATTTAGCGGCTGTTTCTAGTAAACTGGTTATCTAAACTGAAGCTCCCTTTTCAACTCATTTCTTTTTTGTCTCTTTCATAGTAGCTTAACAATTCAGTGGGACACAATGTAGGGACAGACCATATCTTTGGTGACATGTTAGCAGGAGTTGTCTACTTTTTCAACAAATTCTCTTATTTTTTATTCATTGATTCATTTTCTTATTGCTTCCGCTGCCCTTGTCATTAATATACTGTTTTGTTTTTTTCAGTTCTGTCGAGTGAAATACGCAACTGTTGATAAAACGTGATGATTTAACAACAGAGCGTTTTTAGTTGAAGATTTGTTTCAACTGACGTTGATTTCAGTTTGTAGGTTGACGACGAAAATGTATTTTTCCTAGTCACTTTAAATTTCTTTCCGCTTGGAGAAAAAAAAAACACGAACAAGCATTTAAATTTCCATTTTCATTTGAGGCTATAAAATCTGTTTAAAGCAAAAATACGAGAGTTTAATAGTCTGTGTGACTGTTCTGAAAGGCGGTCTGGATGTGTTGAGAGTGAAAAATTAGGGTGTAGGTTTAAACGTGTCGTCACCATTTAGAGTCAATTGAACGAAAACACTTAAAGATCCCACCTCCGTATTCCAATGCTTTAAATATAGCGATCTTCCGAAAAAAAAAATTGTCGCGCTTCCAAAACATAAAGAAAACCGGCAAACCAAACAGGTAAATAAGAGAATAAAAAAGAAAGATTTATACAAGCTCTGTTATATTTCAAAACAATTTAGCATAACACAAAGTGAATGTCAGTGAAAAGGTGTCTCCAACCATGTATAAAATGACGACAAATCATCAAAGATGACTCTTTTTCTTTTGTTCCTTATTTTGACACATGCTTTCCTTTTTTAATTTTGTAAAAATATAAAAAAAGGAAAAGAAAAAAGGAGAAATAAATTATATAACAGGATTGTGTCTAGCATCTTTGCAGTTTGAAACTTCAAACGTTACAATAGCAGCTGTCTATAGTTTGGGATTGATATATATAAAAAAAATTATTATTACCATTGCACCAATAGAAGCGTTCAGTAAGCTAGCTGATTTGGAGCTAAAAAGAATTATTTCATGGTTCACTTTCTATTCTTTGTCAGTGCAATGAATCACTCAGCAGACCGACAGCACTACCACTACTTGTTGTTGTTGTTGTTGTTGTTGTTTTGGGGAGAATGGCACCGACAATGCTAATAGAGTAGTTTATATCCGTTCCACCTCTCTGCAGCAATCACTATATCACCAAGTTATTATATCCATCATTACTACTACTACCGCTGCATCTTATTGGTTGATTTCTCTCTGTCTCTTCTTATCTAAAAATTTTCTCCCTATGATTTAATTGCCTAGCAAAATCAAGAAATGTGAGCCGTATTTTTCCCCACTTTCTTTTTAAAATCCAATTCCTTTCATTTACACAGCATATCTTTAGTGGAACTGAGATATTAAGTGCAGTCTAACGTTGTGGTCAGATGAACTGTGTTTATACTCCAATGTATTAATAGGTAGGTAAACTATTTTATTTGTCTATATTTCAGTGTTGCTAATATTTATTAACAGTATTTGGTAGATTTCCCCGCAAGTGAATCAAATAGGTGCCAGTCTTGTATCAAAGTCGATATTATCAATTGATCTTGACCTGAATGTGTGTGGTCTTGTGCTTATATCAGAAATTATTGCTGTTATTGTTGTTATTATCAAGGTGGTAAACTAAGGTGGCGAACGGACAGAATAGTTAGCATGCCGAACAAAAAATGCTTAACGGCATGTCTTCTGGCTTCACGTTCTGAGCTTAAATTCAGCCAAAGTCGACTTTGCTTTTCATCCTTTTCGGAGTCGATAGAATAAGTACCAGTTAAGCATTGGTGTCGATGTAACTGACCATCCCCTCCCACAAAATCTCAGAAAAGATTATTAAGGTGGTAAACTGGAGGAATTGTTAGCGCGTCGGACAAAATGCTCTTTACATTCTTAATCCAAATACTGCCGAGGTCAACTTTGTCTTTTATTCTTTCAGTGTCGATAAAATAAGTACTGGGGTTGACTAAATCTCTTCACTAAAAATTATTGACTTTGTACCAAAATTTGAGACCAACCACTGAAGATGACTTTGTCTTTCATCCTTTCGGGGGTCGATAATATGAAGTACCAGTCAAGTACTAAAATTATGGGTCATATGCCAAAATTAGAAACAATTATTATTGCTGGTGGATTGACAGAATCGATAGAGCATCGGATAAAATGCTCTGTGCTATTTGTTCCACCTCTGAGATCAAATCCTATTGATACCTTTCATCTATCTTGCATCAATGAAATTGAGTACTAGTCAAATACTGAGGTCGATGGCATCAATTATCCCCTTCACACAAATTTGCTTATAGATTGGTAGAATCGTTATGACATCGGACAAAATGTTTAAAGTTCTTTAGGTTCTGACATCAAATCATGCCAACGTAATGTTTGCTTTTCATCCTTTCGGAGTAAATAAAATAAAGTACCGGACATGTACCGGAGATTATGATATCAACTACTCATCCCCTCGGAATTTCTGTCCTTGTGTCTAAATTAGAAACAATTATTATAAATATAATTGGTATAATCGTTAGAGCGTCGGAAAAGAAGCGTCTTGCAGCATTTATTCCAGGTCATTACATTCTGAGTTCAAATCCCGACTACATCCACTTTGCCTTTATCCCTCTTATGTCGATAAAATAAAGTACCCAGTGAAGGCGGTAAGCTGTCAGCATCATTTGTGATACGGATAAAATGCATAGCGGCATTTCTTCCGGCTCTTTACGTTCTTAGCTGAAGTCGATTTTGCCTAATAATCTTTCGGGGTCGATAAAATAAGTACCAGTCGAGCACCAGGGTCGATGTAATTGACTGATGCATCCTTTCAGAATTTCTGGTGTTGGACCAAATTTTGAAACGACAAATTTGTTAGTGTGACAGAGAAAACGTCCTGAGGCATTTGTTCCAGATTTTAACCTTCTGAAATCAAATTTCGCCAAGGTCAAATTTGTTTTTCCTCTTTCCGTGCTCGATAAAACAAAGTAGCAGCCAACTATTGGTGTCAATGTAACCTACTGACAAATTTCCCTCAAAACTATTGCCCTTGAATTAGAAACAATTATTTAACCCTTTAGCATCTGGCCCAAATATTCTTCTTGTTTTGTGTTCAAACAGACTAGGTCTGGCCTCTCTCACATACTCTACAATGTCATTCTAAAAATAAACAATCACATCATCAAAATCTCGACGCCATGAGATATTTCATGATTAATTCAAAACAATGTGAATAAAAAGCATTGCATGTGATAGAGTACTGTGACTGCTAAAAGGTTAAAACCAAATTTCAGAAGTTTTATGCGCATTTCCACCCCTCCAAGTTCCCCACCACAGTCCTGACATATGTGCATCATTGTCTTTTGTGAATGTAGTTTTATCTAATTATGTTTGTTTGTGTTTTATTTGTTATTTTAGTCTTTCATCTGTTGTATAGAGTAATGTAGTGCAAGGTGGATTGTATTATATTGTTTGGTGGCGTTAATGTTTCGTACCGTATATGCTGTGCGGGTGGTGTTGTTTAAATGTCGGATGATAGAGTACATATTTGCTGTTGTGTCTTGTATCTCATATGCTTTGAGTTATAATATTGAACGGTAATTGTACGAGGGGATGCTGAAAGGTCCCTGGCTTTGGGTACGCGAAAATACAGGAGGATCAGTTAATTATGATTTTATTCAACATATTCCCCTCTCAGATTCACACATTTATTTCAGCGGTCCTTCACTTTTTCCAAGCCCTTAAAAAGAACTCGGAAGGTAGGACCTCTAGCCAGGCCTTTCGCGACACCCTTAAAGCCAGGATCTTTTCAGCACCCCGTGGTATAGAGAATGTGTTGTGGTAGTTATTCCGTAGAATATGAGTAGTGTGAGCTCTGATATGTCTTTGGATAATTAGTGTATATAGGCTTTGTATTGTGTCCTGATTTTATACTGTTTAAGTTGAGCTAGGAACTGAACGTTTCTTGCGTAGAATGCAGGCCATGCTTAACAGGACTGTCTTATGGACTTTATGCAACTAATATTACAAGCCTTGGTATAGTCAATGCATTTTTTGTTCATTACTTCTCGTTTTATCATAGCACATCACATGCTTCGGTTAAACTGTCTTCATTTTCATAATAGCTTAAATTATCGTTAATATTGATTTAGTTCCACATCCGACTTACTTCAATTTCAAGATCCCTGTACTTTGATTTCTCCACTTCTTGGACACTAGAATACTCTTTCAATTTTTATACTCTCTCTCTCTCTCTCTTTCCCTCTCTTGTGGCATATATAACCAGTTCAACTGTTCACCATCTGTGTTCTCTCTTCGTATCTGTTGACTTTTTCTTTAATGCCATGCGTGTACTTCATATTCGTGATCAGGCACGCTGGCTCTTAACCGTTGGTTTTATGTACTTGCTTTTATTCCCTTCTTTTCCTCATCATTTGCCTGTATCGTTTCATTCTTTCACTTGTTGCTTCAAGTTTTCGATTTCGTTCCATAGTGAAGGTTGTTTAAATGTAAACTGAAGAATAAAATTTACAGAAGTGTAAAAGGATAATACAAAGCGAGAATATGATTTGAAGAGCAAAAATTTGCCTTTCTTAATGGTAGAATTTAAAAAATTACTACAGAGATCCGTTAATCTTTTGTTCTAAATGAAGATGTTATTAAACAATTAATTAAAGACAACATATTCGAGTATCCTTTATATTAAAAATTATAAACTTTTGCTTTTCCTCAAGAAAACATTTTCACTTTTTGCTATGAAAAGTTGTTTAACCTCTTTTTGTCCAAATCATTTTCATAAATTTTTCCTAAACATACATGCTTGTTTCTGATTTTTAATTAGCCCTTCTTTCATAAGCTCTTCGTATAAACTTTACTTTCGTAAGTCCCAAGTTACGCTGAGGGTATGGAAAAAAATTGGGAATGTGTATTATAAATGATGCATGGACGCCCAGGAATTATGTCCTTTGTATCATATGTGATGCACAGAATATGCAATGGGTTAAATGTGAAGAGAGAATAAGATTTGTAGTGCGAAATGTAAGATAATCCTCTCTACTAAAGGCACAAGGCCTGAAATTTGGGGTTGAGGGGACTAGTTGATTACATCGACTCCAGTGTTTCCCTAGTACTTAATTTAACGACCCCGAAAAGATGAAAAGCAAAGATTACCTCGATGGAACTTGAACTTAGAACGTGAAGACGGACGAAGTACCGCTAAGCATTTTGCCCGGCGTGCAGACGATTTTGCCAGCGCACCGCCTTTAAATGTAAAATGATAATAAAATTAAATAAAGACTGCAAGCAACTAGAATACTCTTGTTGCTGACTTGCTATCTGATGCCCCAATAAAGTAAAACTGTTTACCTTTTCAAAAGTAAAAAAGAAAGTGTTTCCTTTCGCAAAGAAAGTATTTTATAGAAAATGAAATCAAGATAAATATTTTGATCATTTCAAATCAGCACCGTGTACCTGAAATGGCTTACTAGAATACGTAATTGTGAATGAACAAAAGCATTTCATGATAGAAAATGGTGGACAGCTGAGTGCCATCTTGTGTGACGAAAGAACGGTGACTCGATGTTGACTTGTGTAAAATTGAAAAATAAAAAACAGAAATATAAGAGGCATCGGTACTCGTCGCATACTACTGGACTATTATTTAATCAAGTTTATGTAGTTTAGTACCTCTCCTAATGAGGAATTTAAAATATTTAAAGAAATTAGTTCTAATTATCATCTGTATTTTTAAAAAGATTATTTTTGTTCTGAAAACTCTTTTTTTTTGTCCCCAAATGTAAACATATTCATTTATTTATTCCCTTCGAATCGTAACCTGTGGAAATATATCAACATTGTAATATATTGAGACCTTCAATCTAAATTAATCATTTTCAGTTAGAAGGTGGCAACGAAATGTTTTATTTTATAACAATAATGGAAATTGAATTTTTCTAAATAGTAAAATATGTAAACATAATAATGATAAAAATTGTTTCAATATTTAGCACAGAGCCAGCAATTTTAGAGAGGGAGTTAGTAGATTGATTCATCCCCCAGTACTTCATTGGTACTTTATCGACATCAAAAGAATGAGAGGCAATATTAACCTCGGTAATATTTGAATTTAGAACATAAAGTTCCGTTAAGGATTCGTCCAGCGTGCTAACTATTCTGCCAACTCACTACATTAATAATAATAATAAATAAATAGGTGGGATTGGCTAATGAAATGAACTCTAAAAAAAAAAACGAGACCGAGAGCACTACACTAACAGCGCAGGACCAAGCTCTGGCCATGAACTGGAGGGTCAGCCTGAGGAATGAGCAAGTGCTTCCGCTGTGCTGCATCTGCAATAGAGTAGATGAAACCATTGCCCTTATCACGAACGAATGCCCTTGGCTTGCCCAAAACCACTACAAGTTGTGGTGATACGGCCAGATAGCGAAAGTGCTACATTGGAAACTGTTCGAAAAGTGGGGGCTACAGAGAGGCAAGACGTGGTACGATCACAAACTGCAGAGAGCGGCAGGAATCGGAGACTAGCAAAATCCTCTGGGATTTCCAAATCTAAACAAATCAGGTGCTAGAGCATAGCAGACGTAGTGGTGGTAAACAAGGTGCACCACATGCTATATAGTTGACGTTGCATGCCCCTTTGACCCACGAATAATCAAGAAGGAAGGTGAACAGACAGGCAGACAGACAGGCAGACAGACAGGCAGACAGGCAGGCAGGCAGACAGGCAGGCAGGCAGACAGACAGGCAGACAGACAGACAGACAGACAGACAGACAGACAGACAGATAGATAGATAGATAGATAGATAGATTGATAGATACAACCCTCTTAAGTACGAAATAGCCCGGCTATGGAAAATGAAGAAGGTGAAAATAGTGCCAATTATTGTTGGGTCCTTGGGAACAGTATCAGAAGGCATCAAGAGAAATATGAAAGAAATTGGAATAGAGTGCCCAGTAGAACTGTTACAAAAGCTGTGCCTCCTTGGCACGACCAGAATAATCAGGAAAGTATTAGATAGCTGAAAAGAACGAATAGTATGGTACTGTAGACTGCAGGTAGTAAGCCCGCTACGCATGCAAGACTCCAGGAGCTCCAACAAAACCTATGATAAAGAGAAAATAATAGTGGTTTCACATTTTGCCAGCAATTTGGCGGGAGGAGATGAATCACTTATATCGACTCCAGTGTTCAACTGATACTTTTTTTGTCGACCCTGAAAGGATGAAAAGCAAAGTTGGTCTCGGCGGAATTTGAACTCAGAACGTAGCGACGTTCTATGTACCGCTTAGCACTTCTCCCGGCGTTCTAACGATTTTGCCAACTTACTGCCTTAATAATAATAATAATAATCCTTTCTACTATAAGCTCAAAGCCTGAAATTTGGGAGGAGGGAACTAGTCGAGTGCATCGACCCCGGTGTTTCACTGGTACTTAAATTATTTATTGACCCCGAAAGGATGAAAGGCAAAGTCGACCCCAGCAGAATTTGAACTCGGAACTTGAAGACGTACAAAATGCCGCAAACAATTTTGCCCGGTATGTTAACGATTCTACCAGCATGCCGCCTTAATAATAATAATAATAATAATAATAATAATAATAATAATAATTAAAGACAGTGGCTCTCATGGCTTCTGATCTTAACTGATTGGAAGTGTTATCATGTACATTGTTTTATCTTGGTATAAAAGATGGGCTACAGCAAATATTCTGCTCAATACCACAGATTTGCTTGTCAGTTGTTTGACCTTAACCAGTTGAGCATGTCCCTTAGTGGCTGATGATATGTACATTTTTGATCACGAGTAGAAGTAGTTGGGGAGCATCATAGCCATGTGTCAAAAGTGCGTCTGAAGAGGGGACATTACAAGGATAGTTTACAATTTGTGGAGGAGGGATTACATAAAAAATTAGTGGAAAAGGAAGGGAAGGTAAGAGCTAGAATAAAAAGTATACATAGATTACAAAATAATACATGAATCATACAGTCCTCCCGATAGAGAAAGCCTCCAATTGAGGCCAATCAAAATACACCACAGATTACACTGCCCACCAAGGACACAAGCCCTTGTCCAACCGCTATTTTCCAGTCTGCAGGCACATACTTAGAATAATTCCATTTAGCCTGGCCATTTTTGCCATAGATACCCACCCCTTTTTGACAAATTTACTATAGCAGAACACTTCACTCTTTGCTTTCTCAGTCGAACTTTAAAAACGCCGATGAGATTTTCACCAAATGCAATGGTATCTGTCCTCAATTCTTTTAGCCTCGTTCCCTACACAAACTCTTTTGCTACAGCCACGAGAAAGAGGAACATTGTTTAACCCCCACCTTGTGAAAGGCGGAAGTGAGGCGATCCTCACAATGGATTAGTAAGATTCATCCTACACGCAACAACAGCTGTTCGACAATCTTCACAAGTCAACAATGTATCTGGAATATCATTAACCAATGTGCTTTTTAATATTTGTTTAAAACGGTACATGTAATTTGAGGGAGATTTGGTTATTATTTCTAATGGACCGAGTGACAACATAGAGTGACTCTCATTGGCTTGTATCAATATTTAATACAAGACGATTGTGTGACAGAGACCGTAGTGTCATTTCACTACAAATGTGTGACAATGTGCTTGTGAAATTAATATCTTTTGCAAATAGATCAGTCATCGTTCAAGACAGTTATGAATAGTTATATTATCTGTTCCTCTGGTATAACATACGGTTTTTTTTCTTCTTTTCATTATTTTCTAAGACAGCTATTTCCTCTGTTAGAAATCACACAAATTATAACTTTTTTAATTTAATATAATCTTCCAGGTAAATGTCAAATAGTTTTTGATTTAATATTATCTTGAGAATTCTGGTGGCTAAAAGAGGTTTGAACTCATTCTTCATCGTTCCCCACATAGAATTTAATGAGAGAGATTTTAATAAAATCAATCAATCAATCTGATCAACAACTGGTCAAATGTATTCACAAAGTAGCAACAATACTCTATCACTGCATGCATCTACTGGCTCGATTATCCGTTTTTAATCGAATATGTCAACTTTGCCACATTGAACTAGAATCCATTTAATCTGATCGATTATCCGATCCCAGATAGAAAGACAACATCACCGACTACCTCTGTGAAATCGATCACCTCGTACTGATTGAGTACATCAGTCCAGCCAATTAAGCACATATGTTTCATCTCACGCTTTGCTACACAATGTCTGTATCTATGAGAGCGGGTGAATGTAGAAACCTCTTAGCAATATGCACCGTGTCACACTTACGCCAGTCGCAAAAGGTCCAAGTAACTACCCCGACATAATGTTTCTTTAGTGCTTCGGTTGCAGCACGATATTAATCAATATCAGACAAGATCAATAAATAATTTTTTTTCTGATCTCTGGTATCATCTCATATTTTAAACAAAAGTATTATCTAATAGATGACTGAAAATGACCAGATAGCGCAAAGATCAAAAACAATAATAGATTGCAGTTTTGAATTTATATTGATCTATAATAATCCTTAGCTTATCTTCAAGCATTATCATATTCTCATGTACAAGGATATTGTTTCATTATTGCAGACTGATATTTCTGATGATTGTTTATTGTGATAAGACGATTTTTTTTCTTTCAATTTGGTTATATATATTTAAAGCATTATTAAAATACCTTAACAAACTCCACCAAACTCCCCTTTAGAACATTAGCGAATTTTAAGAAATTCCTTTATGTTCCATCCAGCTATTTTAAACAGATTGCTAGCTTATTAACACCTACAAGCTGTCTTACACTTTAAAGAGGGCATTAATTACTCTGCAGCTCTAAGAGAGCATCAAAGCATACTTTCCTGTCTGTCATTCACTAATAACTTCATTATTAACATTTATATATCAAAGCAACGAAGATCTAAGAAATCCTTGTTCATTCTACTAGAGTCATTCTCTTCCAATTTGATTATCAATTCTAAAGTTTAATTACAGCCTTGAGTTTCCAATATTTGAGCTTTTAATTCTAGATTATTTACTCTTTAGTAGTGAGCATAATCACATTAGAATATCTTAAGTATTCACTCTGTTTTCAAGGGAAGCTGCTAGATCATTCAAATATATTCGTTACCGGTTTCCATCTGAAACCAACTGTTCCTCGTATGCCATCCTCGTCTCGCCTGCTTTATTTAATCGTTATCTAACCACGACAACCGCGTACATCAGTCTACTCTCCAACACACTTACAATCGATTTCTAGCATTGCTACATTGCAATACTGCATCTCTCAGAAAGATGTAAGGCAAAATTGATCCTAGTGCTTAGGACTTAAAGGGGCCTAAATGCTGCAAAGCATGTTATACGTTGTTCTAACGATTCTATGAATCCACTGTTTCTTGGAACGCTCGTGTTATCAGCTGATCTTTTTGTTGTCTTTATTTCATTTCATTACTTTGGGATCAGTTCATTAAAGCCGTTTCTTACGCCTTGCACGAAGTCATAAAATTTGTGGTTATTCTTCTCTCTTCCTGGCTTTGTGTCTAAACTAAGCATTATCATACTACATTATAATGTGTTGCACGTTTAAAGACAAATAGCAAAATATTAGGGCATACTCTTGCTGGAGAGCATCTTTCATTTAATCACCTAAACGTACAGATCAATGTCTATATTTAGACAATCCTTCAGATTTCTTCCAGCTGCATTAATATTTTCAAATCTGAAGTAAACTCTTCTAGTAGAACGTTCTGCTATTTGACTTTAAACATTGCTATTTCTAAAAATACATTATGGAATATTATATTAGATTGATATTTTTTTTTCTTGATAGATTACTCCATCGATAGATTTATTTGCTAAAAATACGGGAAAATAAATTTCCTTTCATGAATTTTTAATAACTTTAATTTCAAATTTACCTCCTTTATATGAGAAGAGGAATTAGGGGGGAAAAAAACAGAATAGAGCTTCGGAGTAATTGTAAAAAGTATTTAAATGTCGTAACAAGTGAACTTTCTCCAAATCCACCCTTACTTTTCAGTGAGGAAATGACAGCCTTAAACACATCTCTAGAAAACGGACAACCACAAATGGGATATCTCCTACTATGGAAACACTCGGTCAGAGTTGATCTAGCTAAACAATGACAACAGCAACTGCTTCTAGAAAGGTGAGTATAAATCTTGAAACTGTTCTTAAATGACACCGTGATCAACATCTTCATCAGCTCAGAACAAGATGGCTTCCTCTTATGAAAAGCCTTGCTGAAAAGCCTTACATAAATTGATTTCACCCTGATTAGAAATTGGTCAAGTACTAAACGTGCTTGACCCAACAAAATGTTGGGTCCAGCTCAAACTTCGCCACGCATTAGAAATATTGTTTTTAGTAATAATGCCAGGGGAATTAATGTTAAAATTATGAATTTTAAATACCAAAAGAAAACAAAATATTTTTGGTACAAATTTCAAATTAAGAGCTTTTATTATGCATACATTATAAACAGTCCGTTTTGGGCATTACACTTGCATTGTAAGAAATTATGCTGACAAATGGAATACTATTAGTAATACTAAAATCACTTCTTATAATGCCAATTTTCCTTCCAAATGATGTACATTGTTGCTTTGTTGTTTGAAAAACATTGAAATGAAATAACAGGCCTCATTGATAATTAAAAAATAAAAATTAAAAATCATTGGTGGATTTTTCCCATACAAGCCAACAATCACCTCAACGTGGTATGGAGGTAAACCAGAAATTGGGCTAACGATGGCAATGGTACGTGAATGATAATCTAAATGATATATGATAATCTTAAAAAGCAAGAAACTTAAATGGAAAACATTTCCAGTTTTACAGAAAAAATGTTCAACAAAATGTTCAAACATCAAATTTTTATTTAAAAAACCTGTCGTTTCACAGAAAAAGGTTTGATAAAATGTTGAGCTATCAAAAGTCAGAAACTAAGATCGAAAAAATAAAACCAGAAATAATTGGCATTTTGTTGCAGTTAAATTTCGAATCAAAGCTGTTTTCAATAGAAATGAAAAATATATTTTCAAACTCCTACATTTTGATGGTCATACAATTCAAAAGGCCAAGCTTACATTTATATTATTTGAGTCTTTTGATAATCTACCGAGATATATTTTTTACTCTATTTATCTATCTCTCTACCTGTCTATCTCTCTACCTGTCTATCTCCCTACCTGTCTATCTCTCTACCTATATCTCTCTCTATCAGTCTGCCTGATTCTGACTGTCTTTCTAATAGTCTGTCTGTCGTTATATATATATATATATATATATATACACACACACACATATATATATATATATATACACTCACATGTATTAAAATACATATCTATATGGACACATGTATATATGTACACGTATATGTGTATGTGTGCGTATGTGTATGCACATGTGAGTGTGTATGTGTGTGCATATGTGAGTCTATGTATGTGTTTGTATGTATATATGTATATATGTATAAGTATATGTATATAGGTGTGTATATACATATATATATGTGAAAATATATGTGTGTGACTATATGTATATATATATATATATGTGTATAACTACATGTGTATAGGTATTCATGTGTGTGTGTGTATATATGTATGTATGTGTATATATATATGTATATATACATGTGTATGTGTGTACATGTATATATGAATGTATATATATGTGTGTGTATATGAGTACATATATATATGTATATATATGTGTGTGTATATATGTGCATATATATATATATGACTACATATATATATATATATATATATACGAATATATATGTATATATATGTGTGTATGTACATGTATATATGTGTGTGTGCATATATATATATGTATCTATGTGTGTGTGCATATATATATGTATCTATGTGTGTGTGCATATATATGTGTATCTATGTGTGTGTGCATATATATGTGTATCTATGTGTGTGTGCATATATATATGTATCTATGTGTGTGTGCATATATATATGTATATATATATGTGTGTGTGCATATATATATGTATATATATATGTGTGTGTGCATATATATATGTATATATGTGTGTGTGCATATATATATGTATATATGTGTGTGTGCATATATATATGTATATATGTGTGTGTGCATATATATATGTATATATGTGTGTGTGCATATATATATGTATATATGTGTGTGTGCATATATATATGTATATATATATGTGTGTGTGTGCATATATATATGTATATATATATGTGTGTGTGCATATACATATGTATATATATGTGTATATATATGTATATGTGTGTGTATATATATGTATATGTGTGTGTATATATATGTATATATGTATGTTTATATATATGTATATGTGTGTGTATATATATGTATATATGTATGTTTATATATATGTATATCTGTGTGTATATATATATATATATATATATTATATATATATATGAATATGAATATGTGTATATATCACTGTAATCACCGGGGCTACCAGGCTATCAGTTGTTGCTACACATCGCTGCTCACAATACGCTTCGCATTGATTTAGCCTTCAAATGACTCCACCCTGCTTGCTAAGCGAGCAAGCCAGCAGAAGGAAGGGGGAGAGAAAGTTGTGGCGAAACAGTACAGTAGGGGTCGCTACCACCCCTGTCGGAAGCTCGTGGATCTTTTAGATGTTTTCACACAATAAGTACTCACAGCGTCCCGTCTAGGAATGGAAACCGCTATCCTACACACGCGAGTCTACTGTCCTAACAACTGGGCCATTGCGACTCCACATGTGTATATATATGAGCATATATATATAATATATATATATATTATATATATATATATATATATATATATATATATATATATATATATATATATATATATAATATATATATATATTGATTGATTGATTGATTCATTCATTCATTATAGTTTCAGCTCACGAGCTGTGGCCATGCTGGGGCACCGCCATTTGGTGTTGCTACATGGTTTTACTTCACGAATGCTTTTTAGCAACTGCCATTTGGTGCATGAGAGAGTTCGATGCAGCTGCCCTCATCTGCACTTCCTGCCGTGAAGTTGGTTCATCTGGGATACCTGACAAGAAGAGATCCAGTTTCATTTTAAAGACATCTGCATCCAACCAATGCAGGTCTCTTAGGTCCTTCGGGAGGATATTGAAGAGCTGTGGGCCTCGGAAGCCCAGGCTATCACAGTATCTTGTCCTACATCTTGATGGCAAATTTGGAGTTCTTGGCACCACGCAGTGGCGCCCAATTCTGGCATTTGTGTAACTCTCGATGCCAAAGTTTGAGACAAGTCCTTCCAGGATCTTCTAGATGTATATTATGGCATATCTTTCTCGCCTACGCTCCAAGGAATAGAGTTTTAATCTCTTGAGTTTTTCCCAGTAGCTTATATTCTGCACAGAGGCTATCTTCTTCGTGTAGCTACGTTGGATCGCCTCAAGTTCTGTGATCAACTTGACACTGGATGGTGACCATAGCTGAGAGCAATAGTCAAAGTGGCTTAGGACAAGTGTCCTCCAGAAGACCATCATGGTTTCTTGTTCTCTTGTTCTAAAGGTTCTCAGAATCCATCCGGCCAGTCGTCTACATTTCATTGCCAATTTAGCAACATGTACACGAAAGGTTGCGTCATCACTCATGTAAATTCCCAGGTCTCGCACTGATTGTGCCTCTGGGATTGCAATTCCTCCGGGTCCAGTGTATTCATTGGGTATTGCATTTAGTTTTGCATGCTGATAGCATAAAGCTTGAAACTTTTCACCATTGAACTGCATGCTATTCTTTTCAGCCCAGCTCACA
>NC_042997.1:164913570-164936070 GCF_006345805.1 Octopus sinensis | reverse complement strand
TCATCATGTTAACAACTTGCTTCCGTATTCGATCAAGCACGTTAAAATACTCAGAAGAGGTACCAGCGCGAAGACGACAGCATTATTCAATGCATGATTAGATAATAGCCTTATAGAGATACATGTTACACTAAGGTGTAGTATTTGAAGATGTCTTCATGCTGTTGCTAGTCCAACTTTCTTATTAATATTCATGCTTCAAGGTGACAAATAATAATATTCCCTCTAATGTTCTCTGTATTCCAATCATTTAGCCTAATGAATTGCTATTAAATTGCTGTTCTGTTTGGAAGCACTCCGTCGGTTACGACGTCGAGGGTTCCGGTTGATCCGATCAACGGAACAGCCTGCTCGTGAAATTAACGTGTAAGTGGCTGAACACTCCACAGACACATGTACCCTTAACGTAGTTCTCGGGGATATTCAGCGTGACACAGAGAGTGACAAGGCCGGCCCTTTGAAATACAGGTACAACAGAAACAGGAAGTAAGAGTGAGAGAAAGTTGTGGTGAAAGAGTACAGCGGGGATCCCCACCATCCCTGCCGGAGCCTCGTGGAGCTTTAGGTGTTTTCGCTCAATAAACACTCACAACGCTCGGTCTGGGAATCGAAACCGCGATCCTACGACCGCGAGTCCGCTGCCCTAACCACTGCGCCTCCTGCTGTTCTGTATTTAAGAGATGAGGAATTAGTACATTATTTCGGCTGATATACCCTCCAGCCTTCATCAGGTGTCTTGGAGAAATTTCGAACTTGGGTTCTCATTCCTAAGGTATTTTTCGATGTTGTTGTTGTTGTTATTATTCAGGTTACTGCCTGGAATCGAACTCGGAATCTTGGGGTTAGTAGCCAGCGCTCTTAACCACTACGCCATATGCCCGTGTTAATTCTAGTATAAATTGCTATTCTAACCTTCTGCTGCTGCCGACGACTAAATGGATTTTGTCACATTGATATTTGGGTCGATAGTAACTTGATGCTAGGGTTCTTTTGAAACTGCTAAATATCAATGACCCAAGACTAGACATCTAGTTAAAAGTTCTGCTTGTAGTTAAAAAGTTCTTTAAAACGTGCGTATTTTCGTGCTTGCATTTCGACACTATCTCTTTTGTTGATCATTCGCCAAAAACTGCACAAGTTTTTCATTTTTATAGACAGTGTTTAGCAATCGGCTTCTATTGCAGACTTGAATATTTCGGTATACTTTATTACTTTATCCTAGTAGTTCGAGAGATATTACGATAGTAAGGAGGAATTTTTTTTGTTTCTGAATCTGAAGGAATATACGTGATAAGTGTATCCCCTCTTAGATGCGCTCTACGTGAACCTGATAAAATAAGTTTCTCAGTATCACCTAGTCATGGTATTGTGCTATACACTTGCTATTAAGTGGACGGAATATGGCATGATTTCACTTGCATTCAGGTGGATGGTTTAGCTCATAATTACGTGTTTGGTTGTTCCTTTTACCTCCAACTATGATAGTGATGTTATCGGTACAATTACAGCTGTGACGGCGCGTGGCTTAATGGCTATGGTGCTCGGCTTATGATCATAAGGCCATGAACTTGATTTCCGATAGCGCGTTGTATCCTAGAGCAAGACTCTTTATTTCACGTTGCTCTAGTCCACCCAGCAGGCAAAAATGAGTTGCACATGTACTTCAGTGGGCCACATTCGGTGCGTCACACTGGATCTCGTTAATTTCACGAGCAGACTGTTCCGTTGATCGGATCAATTGGAACACTCGTCGTCATAACCGACAATTATAATTAACATTTATTCCCTTGCCGTTAAACAGCTTGCTATTGTTCTCGTTGTTTCACCAAGGGCAAATTATTATAAAAAGGCATTCCAGACATGACCATGCCATCTCTTTTCAGACATAGTATGTCTAGGACTACATCATGTTAATCCTTCTATAAGAAAGTTGGATGTAATTTGATGGGAATTTAGTTGCTATTTCTTGTAAGTCAAGTGATAAAATGCTATCTACCTCGTTTGGTTGTGGTATTTGTGGTTGATAGAAATATTCTTCAATTAATGTCAAGAACTTTCTAGTTTTGTTGGAAACCTCGTTCATACTAAAAAGTGAATTGAACCAGACGATTTGTTGATCTGTAGTTAATTTTTTGTATATATTGCGATTTTTCTTTAAACTCGCCTTTTAAGGCACCGTTGTAGTAACATGCAGCGTGATTAAGTATTATTTCTTTTGATCTGGGATATACATCAGACACACTACTGCTTATGTTGCTGGTTTATATTTATAATTTTTTATTATATAAGATTTTCTTATTATTAGAATGGTAGTTAAAACTTCTATAAATGTACAGGAAGTTGTAGGGCCATAATATTTAAAGATTTTGCAGTGCTTAGATTCGTTCTCATGGCAATAGTGTTTACTGAACGTGTCCAGATAGAGGCCATCAATATAACAGAGCATTGCCATTCTGTCGTCACTATAGAGTTATATATCGAGAAAGTTCAATTTGTTTTGGAGCATTTCTAAAATGCACGAGCCACAAACTTCATAACTATAAATTATCACATTAAATTGCACATTGCTTTTCCTTTTTCTTCTAGAATTAATCATCAAAGAATAGAAAGAAATTCCTGTCATGTATTTGAACACTAATTTCGTTAACCTCAACTGTAGATTTTTATGAGACTTTAAAAATCTTTTGAAATGGGAGTTGTAAATGACGATTAAGATTTTACTAAATCAAACGCGATGAATTTACAGCGCATTTTGTTCGCTACGCTATTATACCAAAATATTGTTGAAGTCTTGCACCCTAGAGATAGCCACATATGTGTGTGTATCGCCAGCATGGAGCAGTGAAGTATTTATACACAGTTAAGTATATATCCGGTCACTGAGTGACCGATGGTTTCGCATCTATAAAGTACTTAGATCCTAATGGCAAAGAGCATATACCTCTTCAAACCAGTGGTCACTCTATGACCGTCGTTCTTTATGTTTGTCTTGTTTTCCATTTGTGTCTTTCGTTGTTCGTAAAAATAGTTCATAGTCCATGTACTCGTACCTCGTATTTTTTGCTGTACACGTTTCGTGACGTCCTGAGCCCACGTATGTGTATATATATATATATATATATATATATATATATATAAAACCTTGGACGAAAATTGTATGCACATTTTGCCTTGATGGTTAATGGCGGCCAAACCGAGGCTAGGATCGAGCTGAAAATTGGCAGGGATACTAAATGCGTGGTGAGGATGAGACCCGCGATGGTTAAAGATACGATAAAGGGAAGATAGAATAAAGGGGCTTTTGTTAGCTTTTCAGTCCGAAAAAATAGCTCCCTTTGCTGTTGAAAAAAATAAACTCGCAAGGGGGAAGTTTCAACATCTTCCTTCAATTTCCTTACACCATTTATGTGTCTGTTTCTGGCAAGAAATTTCGCTTTCATGTAAAACAACTATATTTTGTAGTCATTATCTGTAATCTACTCCCAAAACACTTCAGTAGCTCTACTTTACATGGTTTGCAAACTTATATGTTCTATAATTATTAGAAGTGCAACGACCTCCACAATAACCAGCCTTCAATTTGGTTTTCTTTTCCTAGGTTAATCGGAAACAGATTGCCATGCGACACATAAACCTTCTCGGTAGTTCAATTATTGGGTGAAAAAAAATGCCACGAAAGCTAGTATAAATAAATACATACATATATATATATATATATATATATATAACTTCTATAAATGTACAGAAAGATTTTGCAGTGCTTAGATTCGTTCTCATGGCAATAGGGCTTACTGAACGTATGCAGACAGAGGCCATCAATATAACAGACCATTGCCCTTCTGTCGTCACTATGGAGTTATATATGGAGAAAGCTCAATGTGTTTAGGAGCATTTCTAAAATGCACGAGCATTAAACCGTCCAAAGTTGCTTAAACCGTCCAAAGGACGGGTGCGTTTGCTAGTATAAATACATACATACATATATATATGTATGTGTGTGTGTGTGTGTGTGTGTGTGTGTGTGTGTGTGTGTGTGTGTGTGTGTGTGTGTGTGCAACTGACCTTGCAGGTGGGATCCAGTTAAAATTTTCTTCAAGTTGAGTAGCCCATCTCACTCAAAAGGTCTTTGAATAAGGGTTGTTTAAGGATGTTGAACAAAGCACCCATGTTTCCAGAGGTGAATTATCCAAACTCCAAATAATTCCTCTCAACACATGGCTATGATGCTCCCCCACTGCCTCTGCTCGTGATCAGAGATGCACATATCATCAACCACTAAAGGACGTGCTCAACTGTTTATGGTCAAACAACTGACAAGGAAATCTGTGATATTGAGCAGAATGTTTGCTGTAGCCCGTCTTTTATACCAAGATAAAACAATGTGCATGATAAAACTTCCAGTCAGTTAAGATCAGAAGCCATGAGAGCCACTGTGTGGTACTGCATCAGGGCATTCGTTGTTGTTGTTAAGGTGGTGAGCTGGACGAAATGCTTATTGGTATTTCGTCCGTCTTTACGTTCTGATTTCAATTTCCGCCGACATCGACTTTTCCTTTCATCCTTTCGGGGCCGATAAATTAAGTACTAGTGAAACATTGAGGTCGATGTAATCAACTAGTTCCCTTCCCACAAATTCGAGGCCTTGTGCCTCCAGTAGAAAAGATTATTATTGCTTTTGTTGCATGAGGCATACAGGCAGACAAATGAATATTGATAGTTATATATTGGTATTATGATGAGTTATCAATGATTTATTAACAAATGTAAAATAGTTCTATATTGTTATTTTATAATTTCAATCTTCTAGATCCGTTTGAATCAAAGTGGGGAACTTATAAAAAAAATATGGCGGTCAAAGATAGGTGAAAGAAATATTGAAATAACACGAGAGATATGGAGAATAGACAAGAAAAGAGAGGGGAGAGAATAGTGAAGAAAAGGGTAGCCGTTAAGAAAGGGGTTAACAGGTACGCTGTGTTATTTTACGCTATTTATTACAGCATGCACTGAGTCGCCAAGCGTACTAGGAATTTGATCTGCGTAGCAACCAGGCCACACACTCTAAAATGGCTACTAGCTTGCTTTACTGCTGGTGCTACGGCTGCTGCTGCTGCTGCTATCGCTGCTGTTTGTGATGGTATGACGGTTGGGGTGTAAATGTTTCTGATTAACTGGTTGGTTGGTCGGTTGGCTGGTCGGTCGGTCGGTTGGTTCGTCTGGTAGGCTGATGAATGGATTCGACTGTTTGGGTGGTTACTACAGTACCGGAGTTTCTGTTGGAAACGGTGACAGGCAAGACAAAATACTGCTGTGGTTGTATATTCGAATAATAATAATAATTATAATTATAATAATAATGAATCCAAGAAAACAAAAAATGTCACGGAAAAACTTCAGTAAATGACTAAATTAATAATATTTTTATGTTACATTGTTTTAAGATATATTAATATAAAGTGATTTTTTTCACATATGTATAATGCCGTTATATAAATTGTTGTCATTGTGTACAAGTAATGTTTTGTCAGTTATATAAAGCAGCTTTAAGTGTTATTCATTTAAATATTTTCACTATATGTTCATATTATTTAAATGATATATAACTAGTGTGTGTGTGTGTGTGTGTGTGTGTGTTTTATGACTTATTTCCTTGTCAATACTATATTTCTCTGGAACTTCATTTCCATTCACCAACAGCAAAAAAGAAAAAAAATTAATAATAGTAACAAAGTACGGAATTAATGCAGAGAATTTTTACGTGATCACGTGAATAGCTAGAAATAGTAACCAAATCTCGTTCAAGATACATCCTACGTATTTGATAATGCAATGCGAGATACTAATATTACATATGTCTGAAAAACTTGATGTTGCTCCCTCAGGGCTAAGCCATGGCTATGTGGACAGCACAAATACCAACGTTTGTTGTCAAAAAAAAAATGATAGATGAAAGAAAGGAAAATATACTGAAACAACTCCCACCTACTACTACTACTACTACTACTACTAGTAGTAGTAGTAGTAGTAGTAGTAAATACTTCGCAGTTTGTTTATCAGTAACTACTACAGTTACAACTGTTTCTCTGCCTCTACCACTACAGCTGCCATCAGAAAATTTTATCCAAATTAATACCATTTCTGCTGAGTAAAAAATGCGCCTCTTTTAATTAATTTTTTCTTTCTTTCATTTCTCTCTCAAGCTGTTATTTTGCCTAAACTTGCCCTTCATGACTATTCACTAAAGTCTATATAGATTCTTTTACGAACTAACCAGGGAGGTTCTTTATTTAAAATTCTAGTATTGAACTGTGTAACTCAGTAAAAATTATGAATTATATGTACGTTACAGTTTCCGTCTACCAAATTCCACTCACAAGTTACTAATCAAGCAGATTATGGAAGAAGATTCTTCGCTCGAGGTGCCATCCGCGCAGTGATGTCAACCCTTGAATCACGTTATTGTGAGCGAGTCACTTAACCACACATTCATGCGAATGCCCATTCGGTTTAACACCACCCTCCGGCCACGGGGCGCCTGTGGGGAAGTCCACACTGTTGTATGCATTCGGATCAGGTCAACGGTTTGTAGATAGCTGATGAGGTGTAGTTCTTTATTAATTTCTCCCTACCTCGGAAGCCCCATAAAAATATCCTCGATATTGCCCTTCCTCCTTTAAACCAACACTCACTCTCACGCGCACATTTCACCGTCTTAAAAACGTTTTTGAAAATGTAGAACCAATATGCCTGGAAGAAAAGAAAGGATTGTCATAGCTGGAACAACCTTGATTGTAGATCTGTTCGATCAACAACGATAGCCAAAAGAAGAGCAGGAACTTTTTTTCGTTTCGTCAGTTTTTTAAACTTTACTGATCATTGATTTTTTTTTTCCTACTTGAATCGACATCGTTTCCTGTGTTTTATAGTCCAATATACTAACCACTCGGCAATCGCATTGAGTAAACAAGTATACTTTGAAATTTCGTGGTTTCGGGTTTCACCCCACAGCGCGACCAAATTCTTATGAGTACAATTTGGCAGTTACGTAGTGTAAGGAAACTTGTTGGTGGAGCCGCTTTTGCACTTGAGTGTAGACATGAACCGATGCCTATTATAACCCTGCATCCTGGTCCTTGAGTATCTTTAGGAGAATACAGTTGCAAATATCCAGAACAAGTTTCATATTCAGAATCACACGCATCAGTCACGAGAATGGACTGAAAATGTATCATGAGCTTTGCACTTCGTTTTCTATGTAAACCATTAAAAAAAGTAAAAGAACATAGTACTTATCTCCCTTCTTTTATAGGTATGACCGCTGTCCAACATCTACTGTCTTTTGACCCATGGTCGGTGTTGCGTAATTAGGCTAACAAAGCGTCTGTATTGCGGCGCTATAATATGGAGACACCAGAAAAGACAAAAACTGTGTTAACAAATATATTTTATACACTTAAACTTTGTATCCATAACCGTCAATCAGGAAATGTTGTAGTTGTTAGAAAATATTTTAGTAGTAGCAGAATATTGAATCATCACCAGATAAACTATTGATACAGTTTTATTATAAGCTATCCTCTCGGCTGTATTCACTAAACAGTTATGAGTAAGTGAAAGGGACATCACTGATAGACTGGCGTAAACGTGGCATCAGCCCTGTTGCGACCTAACGCTCCCTTATTCTATACATTATTCTCTCACTTTCGCTTTCTATCTCTCAGAGAGAGAGAGAGAGAGAGAGAGAGAGAGAGAGAGAGAGAGGGAGAGTACACAGTGAATAGAGAAGGAAATGCAGATTCTTCCACTTAAAATTAGGGTAGCCATGGTTGGGGTGCCTTTAATCAACCAACAACATTAGCAAGAACAATAGCGATGAATTTTCTAAGCGTTCTCTCAATTTGTTAGAAATAACAGCTAAAATTTCTCTCAAGCTACATAGCGTACCGTCTTATAGGTAATGCATTGGGCAAAATGATCCTTTATATATACAAATACGGAATGGTTGTGGAAAGAACATATGTGATCACAAGTCTGCCCGATCAGGGCTGACTCGTGATTAAGGAACAACACCATCGGATTTTTTCAGTTTTGACATATATTTAAATGAATCTAAATATACTCTAACAGAAATGCTGTTCCTTCAATTTGCCTTTTCTACAACGTTTTCACCTCCTCGGAGCTGGTATGTTTCTAGTTACTTCTCTTTTGTCCACACACTTCAAGTCGTCTACTGTTCATTTCTTTTAGTCCTTTTTACCTTGAATGTCACACTTTAAGAATTCCCTCCCTGCCTGTATTCTGTCCTGGATCAACTTGCATCTGTAGAATTAACTTTGTTGATCTCACTGGTCTCAAGGACAGGTTGCTTAGATGACCAAGAGAGCAACCTGTTCAATCAGACCAGTCTAGCTTGATCGGAGAATTGTTAGAATGTAAACCCCAGCACTTGATTGAAAGGAGGTATTTGAACTATCACAGTAAAAAGAAATAATATTACCAATAAAAAAGGTCCATCAAACGTTAAATTATAGTTTGGGAATTGTAAGACACCGAGAAAAAAAGTAGATTAAAGATTATAGGTGTAACTATTACAACAAGCTTATATAGAACATATTTCCACCATACATAACAAGTACAGAGGCTTACGGCACTGTGAAAAATCACTATCAAGCTGTATTCGGAAGGAAGAGCTATCCAGTACAAGACACAAATCTGATTTATCATGGAGTACACCTGTCTATTCTGGACACTTTACATAGCATATTCAAGTAATTCAAAACAATCCAACAGAAATCTCTCGAGATAATCGAAGCTGATGGAACAATTGCCGAAACTGTCATCATCAACAGATTACATCGCAGACGACAGGTTTCAGCCATGACAGTTCTCTATAAGATTCACAGTCCATCAAAATTCACAGATTTACAGCCATTACAATACAGACCTTGTTGTACATCTCCTCAGGCCTACAATTTGGATGCGAGCTTTCTGCACTCTGATAATTAATACATAGAACAAAGTTTCGGAAGCAACGATCAGAATCATCGCAACAGACGAATTATAAGCTACAAAATGTTGAGTACACAAACAGCTCTTCTTGCCTTTACCTTAAACTATGTAATGAATCTCCATTGGCTCACTGGACTCCACTTTGAACTTTAACATCCAACGGATATATTGCTCCCGAGTAAAGTCTGTCTTGAATCTACAGGCATTTTAACAAATGAGAGGACAAGATTCCCTTCTGAATGGGACGCTGTCCCATCGCATGATTGACTCCTCCCTCCTCAGCTACCGCTGGTACTTCTTTTCAACTAAGCAGACTGAAACAACGTGAAATGAAGTTCCTTGCTTCAGAACACAATGTGCCGCCAAAGAAATTAAATCACTTTAGAACCTCTGTGAACACTCTAACCAACAGGCCTTCACATAGTCCATGAGTGAATTATATAAAACTAAAAGATTAACACCAAACTGGCATTGAATAACATTGTTTAATATTGTCCTCCTACAAAGAACAATTCTTGTGTCCTGGTTATTCCTTAGGATTTTAATCGGAATATCTTCCATTGTTCTTTCAGAACGCCTCCAGCTGTACAGAATTTGAATCTGCACAAGACATAGTCCACATAAACAAATCAAATATGTACAAGAATACACAGTATTCTTTTCTACTCTAGGCACAAGGCCCGAAATTTTGTGGGAGGAGGCCAGTTGATTAGATTGACCTCGGTATACAACTGGTACTTAATTTTTCGACCCCGAAAGGTCAAATATAATAAGGGACGACAAGGACAACTAGCTTTGGTTCCACAGAAAATGAATGATTTTTGTGGTACGGGAACATGTCCTAAGAGTGAATTCTATCAAGAGAATAACTCTAC
The DNA here is from genome assembly GCF_006345805.1 of Octopus sinensis. Classification (NCBI taxonomy): domain Eukaryota; kingdom Metazoa; phylum Mollusca; class Cephalopoda; order Octopoda; family Octopodidae; genus Octopus; species Octopus sinensis. Next base: position 164,926,186 of record NC_042997.1, on the reverse strand, counting down.
AGGACTGCTCACCTAAATATGCGATGATGGAGATGAGACTATTGTTCAAATTGTATCGGGACGTCCACAATCACATCAAAATGAGTACAAAAAGCATAGGTATAAGATGACTAGAATAAATCACTGGAATTTTTGCAAGAGGTTTGGATATACATGCACAATAAAGAGCTACGCCCATTTTATTGGAAGAGAAATGAAAGTTTTCGAAAATACTGAAACCCAAGTGGCTGTGAGACTTATTTTTACAAGTCGAAAGAATTATTGAACATTGGCCGGGTATTGGAGTTATTGATGAGAAGAAACTGTGTTGTAATCGATTTGACATGCCTATTTGTCCTTTTCTTTCTTTTTTTATTATTACTCTGGGATCAAAGTAGAATATTCTCGCTACGTGAAGTATAAAATTCTCAAATGCTGAAACAAAAAAGTTGAGTTATGATCCTGTCAATTACCATCTGTGACAAAGAATTTGAGACTAAAGCTTGAAATGGTAGATTTCGATTTGGGAGTGGAGTGCAAAGTAGAAAATTGTTCTCTTGTTTACTGAAATAATCATCTAGATCTCGATATGGAGTAGGAACAAACACGAACTGCATAAAAGAACTTTTATAGGAAAGGGAGAAACCACCAATACTGTGTAACATAATAATAATAATAATAATAATAATAATAATCATAATAATAATAATGATAATAGTTTCTTTATTGGCCCCAAGGTACAAAGGATATTGGTACAATACAAAAACAAAACAAGTATAATAAGACAATAAGATAACAAAAAAAATATTAGCAATGAATAATTCCCCAAAAGCGCGGAGACTTCAGGGGCTAATAGTGCAGACACCACAAAACCACAGTCACCCTGACCACTAAGGCAAGTGATCTCTCCCTATCCTTTTCCTCCAGTCTACAGGTGCATGCTCAGAGAAGGCTCGATCACTAGGATCATCTTTGCCACTCTCACCTACCTTTTCTTCACCTTCATCTTCTTTTTCAGTTGAAACTTGAATAATTGGGCATAGTTAAAGTGAAATGTATCTATCTTCAGCCCTTTCCGCTTGGGCCATCACGCAAACTTTTTCACTAAGGCCACCATGCAGATAAATACAATCTAACCTTCTCGGCCAAAGAAACGCGCCGGGACGATCTTCACAATTGACGCAGCAGATAGTTGAATCTGTCCTACACGCAACAGTAAGTGTTCAACATAACTCTACAAGACTGCAATGCTCGAGCAATCGACAAGTGCATGCAGAATAGCTTCGTCGTTCTGCATGCATCTCGAACAAACGTATTCAGTCTAGGTTTGGGTACTTGACTGACTTTATTTTTTAGACCCTGAATGGATGACGATTATGCAAGTAACAGGATTTGAACTCTGAATGACATGACTCAGAACAAATACGGCGAAACATCTTCCCGGCGCTCTAACAATTCTGTCAATCCAGCTCCCTTTAATAATGGTTTCAAACTTTGGCACTAAGCCAGCAGTTTCGGAGAAGGGGCTAAGTCAATTACATCGACCCCAGTGTTCAACTGGTAGTTATTTTATCGACTTTCAATAAGATGAAAGGCAAAGTCGACCCCAGAGGCATTTGAACTCAGAGCGCATCGGAAGAAATGCCGCTAAACATTTTCCCGGCGAAGTTGACGATTTTGTGGGTAGGGGGGCATTCGATCACATCGATCCGAGTACTCATCTGGTATTTAATTTATCAACCCCGAAAGGATGAAATACAAAGGTGACCTTGGCGGAATTTGAACTCGGAACGTAGCAACGGACGAAATACGCTAAGCATTTTAGCCCAGCGTGCTAACGATTCTGCCAGCTTGTCGCCCTCCTTGTTCAATCACTCTCCGCTGCTCTTTGTTCGATCCTTTCTCGGTGTTGCAGTCGCTGCAAAAGGTGTCGCCCTGCAACACGAGAGAGTGGCTCTGGCCCGTGATATTACCTCCCCCATTGCCATGGACTGAAGTTCGGCAGCTTTTGCAGTTCGATTGGCACGTGGTCAGCAAATCCTGTCACAAAGGCTAATTTAACGGTTTGTTCTAACGCGCCATCTCTATATCCCACGAATCTAGCCAATCTCCTGATTTCGTTGGCAAACACATCAACCTGTTCGCCCATCCACTTTGTTTTCCCCAGTCGACTATATGCCATAAATGGTCCTTCTGTGAAAGCCTCCATCAGCCGGCCTTCTATTTTTTCTGCGCTCAACTGGTCCTTCTCTTTCATTTCCAGTTATAGCACCAACACCGATCCATCGAGGTACAACAGTATAAAACTCGCTAGCTTGGAGTATCGCCACCAACTTATTTTTTTGCAATCAAGTGGTCACATCTCCCTTGCCACAAATGGCGTAACCATCTCATTCGAAACACGGACCATACCCAGCATTATTTTTTTTTTGTTTTTATTGAGCGAAATAACTTGTGATGTAAAGGAAGAAAAAGACGGAAGCGAAGAGAGAATTACGTAGTCTTACCTGTCGGTCCGGGAAAAGGGTCACTTTCAATATCCACGTGCTGTTTCGATCTCCAAGGTTCACTCCACGTCCACGTACGCTATCCGTCGCTGCACAGTCTTATACGTCTGCTTTTATGTGGTGTCCGCCACCAACTGGCCCCTCGTGCATTTCCCCCGCAGTACTCCCGGTGGGATCCGCAGGCCCCACTTCCGACAGGACATGCCTACTCCTTCACTTCCGATCCTTCCCTACAACACAGCCTGGCTCATAACACCACAGTGCAAGTTGCTAAAATGACTCACAAGAAGCCGAAAGGTCGACACTTACATATTCTGTGCTGCGTCCAGAGAAAAATGTCACTTAAATACAGCTGCTCAGTCCACCGGGAGGTAAAAGGACACGACGACGGGGCAACTACGTAGTCGGCGATATATGAAAAAAGCAACCAAATATGCCTCAAATGACACTCAGGTAAGACGTTGGGTACATGCAAAAGATAAGATGATAATGGACCGGCTCAGTCATAACTCATCTAGGACCATAAAAACGAAGATTTAAATGTAAATTGTATCATGCGGGCGGTCCAGTGCACTTCTGTAATACTCCATTTTCTTCTCAAAAATTTGAAGTAAGAATTTATATCGTAGTAAAAAACCCAACAATGGCAGAAACACTTTGAACTTGTCTAGGGTAGAAGTTAGTTTCATCACCGTTTTACCTTCGGGCATATATGTAAATCATAATTTAATGACGTACCATAACTCCGCTGCAGAGAAGAAAAATCAGGGAAAAATTCGCACAAAACATAAGAAAATATATAACTAAGAATTACTACCGTTGTATCTATCAGGTCATTGTCATAGTAAACTAAGGGACAAATATTAATAAAATCTCTCTTTCTCTCTCCCTTTCTTTATATATATATATATATATAAAGGTACAGTAAAATGATTGAAACAAATAAAAGAATATATATATATATATATATATATATATATATATATATATATATACATATATGTATATACACACATATACATATATGTATATACACATATATATATACACACACACATATACATATATATATGCACATATACATATATGTATATATACACATATATAAACATATATTTTATTGGCTAAACTGGCAAAATGACCATTCCGAAATATAACAATATCTATTTCAACACAAGACTTCACATAAAAAAAATCTTGCACAACAAATATTTAAAAGTATATATATATATAATATATATATATATATATATATATATATATAAACACGCACATGCATATATATATATATATATATATACACCCAAGATGAGATAAACAGGCTTTAATTATAGCTTGCTTATTCCACCTTCTTCTGATATAAATTATGGTATAAATCCTGTACACTAACGGAGTTCCACGTGTATATACAGTGCAAGGTTCTTCCGTATTGATAGGATCAACAAGCAAAGTACTCCACCTAGCGTGAGATGAATATCATTTAATAAACATAAGATTCAAATGTATGCTATAATAAGTTTCATGATGGGATAGTACAGTAATCGGATAAGCATGTACAGCGTGCCGTGTATTATCCTACAATCGTTAAAGTTCAAACACACGCACACACACACACACCACACACACACACACACACACACACAGACACACACACACACACACACACACACACACACACACACACAAACACACAGAAATCCCAAGAGATATTTTCTGCGACAGAAATATATTAGTATCATCACTGGCAAAGAGTGCAATGAAAGCAGTAATATATGCAATGAACAATAAATGAAAAAATACAATACAACACAGGATAGTCAGTGTTAAAACTAATACTGTATTAACTTAACGCTTTGCAGGAAGAGACCTTACGCTTCGAACGTCAGTCCTTTAAAAGTAGAAAGTGAAATGTACATACATACATACATACATACATATATATATTGAAATAGCAGTTTAGCCCGGCGTTGCCCGGGATTAAGTTAGGATTATTAAGCTAATCAAGCACTTTGTTTCAAACCAAACTAAGTTACACTGACGTCAAATTTGAGCGAAATCCATTGAAATTGGTAAACGTTAGGCTGAGAATAGGTTGCAGACAATTTTATTGGGAAAACCCCATAAGGAATCGGTTTATCGACTTTTCCACTCATCGATTTTTTTTTTTTTTTGAGAAATGAGAGCATTCAAAGATTCCATAAGTCCTAAGCAACGCCAGCATAAAGTTTGAGCAAAATACGTCAAAATTGGTAAAAGATATTGTTGGAAACGGGGTGTAGCCAATTTTAGTTGGAAATCCTATAAGGAATCGGTTTATTGATTTTTCATCGTGATTGAATAGAAAACCCCATAATGAATCAGTTTGTTCATTTTTCACCCCAAAAAGGACTTAACCGACCACGACGTTACTGATTCAAAAAATCTATATTTATACTTTAAAGTTAGTTATCACACCCAACCCAATTCTGCAGAATCAGTGTCACGACGAGAACGCATGGGTTGAGAGCTTGACCGGCAGAAGTGATCAGGTTGCACATGCCGACCCTTTCGAACCCCTCATCATCATCTAACCCCTCCTTAGTCCATGAGTTTGGAACCCTTCCGGTAAGGAAAATATAACGCCCAAAAGGGCTCCCAATCCTCTGTGTCAGAAGAGGTTATGTTCGGATCACAACTAAGCCTTAACCTAAGTCTAAGCTAACCTAGCGAAAAGGGGCTCGGGAGCCTCTAAAAGGCAGCGACCAATCCCAATCCAGTCCTAACCCCTCCTAGGTGTACTATCGGTCGAAGATATGCATTGGAGAAGGTTGCCTTGGAGATCTGCATCGAATGTCTATATTGGAGAAGGTTACATCGAAAGTTTGCACTGGATAAGTATGCATTGGAGATCTGCAGTGAAGACGGTTGACTCAAAGATTTGGATTGGATAAGGTTGCATTAAAGATCTGCATTGAAGAAGGTTGATTCGAAGGTTTGCACTGGGGATCCGGATTGGAGTAACTTTGGAAAACTTACTAACAGCCTTAACAAAAAAAGTAAGGGGGCTGGCCCTTCTAGCCTAACTCTATGAGCAGCTTGGCCAAGCGCTGATATTGGCCGAGTGAGCATTATTGTCATGAGTCATGTTTGCCATGGTTTGAGAATATATCCAGCCAATACTTCCGGATCACCTGTTTATAACCACATGGGCTGCAGTGATGACTTGTTCTTCTTTCTACGTCTATAAAACTTCGCTATAGACAACAATGCGTGTTCTGCCCTGAGGAGCATACATAAAAAGAGCGGGAGAAGGCCACATAATTGCCCATGTGAAAAGCAAGGCTCCCCCAAATGGATGCCTACCACCGATAGTGTTTGGCCTTGGGATTTGTTGATGGACATGGCGAAGCATGGCCTCACCGGAAACTGCGATCTGCGGAAGTTAGACGGCATGTCTGACCCCGAGGGATAAAAGTGCATCCTTGAAATGAAAACATTCCCCCCTTTCGCACCCCGTAACAATGGTGGCCTCAGTAAAGTGGGGCGTCAGGGACTTGACTACCAAGTGGGTCCCGTTGCACTGTTTAAGCGGATAAAGTGTGTTCTCTTTATCTCATTTGAGTTTTATTGAATAATTGTGTAAAATTTTCTTAACAATGAGATATATTATAAGTCTATACACACACACACACTTGGTGTTATTGTTGTTGTGATACGTGTACTCTTTATCCCATTTGAGTTGTTGCTTTGAGGTGTTCCACTAATTGGATGTTAGGTTTTTTTGTGGTGGGGATTAAAGCAGTGATTTATTTCTGATATCATTTTATCATCGAAGATTTTATGGCAGGAGATAAGATTCGGCGAGGACTATACTTTGTTTTGAGTTACAGAGTTGTCAATGATCTATCAGCTGTTAAGGTACAGCGTTCGATAAATTCCGTAAAAAAATTTTTATTTGTTTTTTTGTCGTGGAAACGTACATTTCGTTTGATGTCAGCATAAAGTGAAAGAGAAAGAAAATAACAGGGACGTGTATATATGTTGATGGTGGGTGCGAGATAGAAAGTGTGTTTGAGAGAGAGAGAGAGAGAGAGAGAGAGAGAGAGAGAGACAGACAGACAGACAGAGAAGGTGTGTGTTGATGTGTGTGTGTATGTGTGTGAGAGAGAGAGAGAGAGAGAGGGAGAGAGTGACAGCGTACATTTTAAAATTTATTTTTCCTGGCATCTTTTTTTAGTGAGTGAGTGATTGACTTAGAGAGGGAGTGTGATAGCGTAACGTCCCTCTTTCTTTCTCTTTCTCTCTCCCTCAGTCAAACACACACGAAAAACAGATGCGTTAAAAATTAAATAAACTAAATTTACGCTGCCTCTCCTTCTCACTCTCTCTCTCACACACACAGAAAACACACACTTTCTCGCTCTCCCTTTCCGACAAAGCACACCTCACTCTCTCTCAGTCAATCACTCACACATTCGCTCAAAAAAGATGCGAAGAAAAATACATTTTAAAAACGTACGCTGTTACTTTCTCTCTCTCTCTCTCTCTCTCTCTCTCTCTCTCTCTCTCTCTCTCTCTCTCTCTCTCTCTCTCTCTCTCTCTCTCTCTCTCTCTCTCTCTCTCTCTCTCTCTCTCTCTCTCTCACACACACACATACACAGCGTACATTTTAAAATTTCTATTTCGGATCTTTACCTTTTGACCTACATATTTAAAAAATAATTTTTTGTAACTAAGCACTTTTAAACTTCGGATATTGGCAGAATGTGTCATATAAAACATGTTTTACTCTTACCATTTTTGAGAAAAACTTATATTTACGAAGTTATTTCACGTTAAAGTTGTCCTATTTCGGTAACTTCAACCAATCAATGACGTGTATTCAGCTGAATAAAATTACTGCTGTTGTTTGTCAACAACTTCCGGTGGTGTATATTTCGTTTGTCACTGTTATTTATGACAACCCTAACCCTAAAACCTTAACTCTAACACCCTAACCCTAACCCTAAAACACCAACCCTGACATCCTAACCGTAACACCCTAAAACACCAACCCTGACATCCTAACCGTAACACCCTAAACCTAACCCTAAAACCTTAACCCTAAAATTTTAAAACCCGCAGAAACGCACGAACGATGTCGGAACGTCGTATATATGAATATATATGGGTATACACACACACATACACACCACACACACACACACAACACACATATATATATATATATATATATATATATATATATATATATTATATATATATATATATATGTAGATAGATAGATAGATAGATAGATAGATAGATAGATAGATAGATACGAGGGACGTTCAATAAGTAATGCCTCTGACCCACTTGCAGTTGTTGGATCTAGCTGAAATTTTGCATGTGCAATCATTTATATCTCTATAGAGTAAGTGGCAAATTACAGCTCTGAATTGTGGTTTCTGATTTACAGGTGTTTGAACCGAGTCGTGTGAAATTGAGCCTGTTGAGTGTCGAGCAGTGATCCGGTTTTTGTATTTGAAAGGACGCACACCACGGGAGACTTTTGATGAAATGAAAGTAACTTATGGTGATGATGCCCCATCATATGACCTTGTAAATCGCTGGCATCGTGAATTCAAACATGGTCGGAACTCTGTGGAAACAGCTCCCAGATCTGGTCGCCCCTTCTGCCATTGATGAGGCATCTGTCCGTAAAGTTGAGGCTGCCATTTTGGAAGATCGACGCATAATTATTCGCCAAATAGCCCATGAGGTCAAGATAGTACCGGGTCTTGTGGAAACTATCATTCATGACCATTTGCATATGCAAAAGGTGTCTGCCAGATGGATTCCCAGGTTGCTCACGCCTTTCCAGAAGCAAGAACGCGTCGAGTGCTCGAGGGTGAATTTGGAGATGTGCCAAGAAGATGAGTCAAAATTTTTCAAAAGACTGATTACACAGGATGAAACCTGGGTCCATCACGATGATCCAGAGACCAAAGCCCAGTCAATGCAGTGGAAGCACTGTGACTCACCCCCTCCAAAGAAGGCAAGGGTGCAGCCCTCCACTGGCAAGGTCATGCTCACAGTCTTCTGGGACCAGGACGGAGTAGTGATGACAGATTTCCTGGCAAAGGGTACCACAATTGCAGGAGCCTATTATGCTTCACTTTTGAGGAAATTAAGAGAAGTTATCAAAATCAAGAGGCGGGGCAAGATCAGCAAAGAATCCTCCTCCTGCAGGACAACGCTCCGGTCCACAACTCGCTTGTCGCAGATCAGAAGAAGCACAGGCGTATGGCTATGAACTCCTCCCCCATCCCCTACTTTCCTGACCTTGCACCCTCTGATTTTCAACCTCTTCCAGTCATGAAGTGTTTTTGAAAGGAAAGCGTTTCCCAGATGATGCAGCCTTGATTTCTGAAGTCACGTCAGGTTGGAGGACCAAGCTGGGGTCTTCTACAAAAAACGGTCTCCAGAGCTGCATCAAACAATGGGAGAAATGCGTACTCTGGGTGGTTCCTATGTAGAAAAAGACTAATAACTGTGCCAAGTTTCGTTGCTCTACTGCTATGGAAGTGGGTCAGGGGCATTACTTATTGAACGCCCCTCGTAGATAGGTTTAAGAGACAGAACCACCTTCAAGCAACTCAATCAACATTGAGCGACATTATCTATGATAGAGATATCACCGTGCTCACCGTGACCGACCAGCCTATCAGATGTCGCTAAACATCGCTGGTCACAATGCGCTTCGCATTGTTTTAGCCTTCAAATAACGCCACACCCCTGGCTAAGCGAGCAGGCCCACAGAAGAAAGAGTGGGAGAAAGTTGTGGCGAAAGAGTACAGCAGGGATCGCCATCACCTGCCGGAGCCTCGTGGAGCTTTATATACGTATATGTATATATGTATATATATATATATATATATATATTATATAATATATATATATATATATATATATATATATATATATATATATATATTTATTACATATATATATATATTTACATATATATATAGATATTTCATATATATATATATATATATATATATATATATTTACATATATATATATATTTAATATAATATATATATATATATATAATATATATATAGTTACATATATATATATATATAGATATATATATATATAGTAGAATATATATAGTTATATATATATATATATATTTACATACATATGTATTATAATGATATTATATATATTATATTTACATACAATATATTATATATATATATATTTATATATATTATATATATTATATATATATATTTACATACATATGTATATATATATATATATTTATATATGTATATTTACTGCATATTTATATTATATATTTATATATATAATGTGATATTTACATGCATATGTATATATATATATTTATATATATATATGTATATTCACATGCATATGTATATATAATATTTATATATATATATGTATAGTACATGCATATGTATATATATATATTATATTATATATATATCTATATTTACATAAATGTATATATATATTTATATAATATAATACATACATATGTTTATATATATATTTATATATATATACTATTTATATATTATATATATATTATATTTATATATATATACATATATATATATATATTTATATATAATATTTACATATATATATATATATATATATATACATACATATGTATAATATATATATTTATATATATATACATATTTATATATACTATATATATATTAACTATATATTACATATATATATATATATTCTTATATATATATTACTGATATATATAAATAATATATATATATACATATGTATACATATATATATAAATATTTATATTTACATAATATAATTATAATATATATGTGTGCATATATATATATACATATATATATATATTATATATATATATATATATATATAATATATATTATATATATATATAATATATATATATTATATTTCTTTCTAGTTTCAGAGCTCAGAGCTGCGACCATGCTGATGCACCGCCATTTTGCTACACTGTTATTACTGAGAGCCTCCTTAAATATGTGGCACTTGGTGAAGAATGGAGTTTGATGTAGCTACCCTCATTTGCACCTCTTGCTGTAAGGCAGGTTCATCTAGGACTCTCGACAGGAAGAAGTCCAGCTTTGATTTAAAAACGCCTACATCTACTTTGCGCAGGTTCCTCGGGCTCTTTGGGAGAATATTAAAAAGCTGTGGGCCCCTGAATACCAGGCTGTTACAGTAACTGGTCCTGAAGCGCGATGGCGTTGCTGGGGTCTTTGGCACTATGAAGTGTCGTCCCGTTCATCATTAGTTTAGCTTTCAATGCCAAAATTTGGCACAATTCCTTCCAGGATCTTCCAGATATATATTACTGCATACCTCACCCACCTTTGCTCCAGAGAGTAGAGTCTTAGCTGTTTCAGCCTTTCCCAGTAGCTGAGCTGTTGCAAAGAGACGATCTTCTTTGTGAATCTTCTCTGGTTTGCTTCAAGGTCCACTGTTAATTTCACACTGGTGGGTGACTATATCAGTGAGCAGTAATCCAGGCAGCTGAGGACGAATGCCCGCCAGAGGACCATCATGGTCATATACATATATGTATATACATATATACATATATATATATATATATATAATATATATATATATATATATATATATATATATATATATATATATATAATAAAAACAATTAAGATTCATGTCAATTCTAATGAATTCACTTGAGTATGGTACTTAACTTAGATGCACCAGAAAACTATATGGTGTTAACCAATACAGTAGTGTGGGGTGATTATAAACGAGAAAAGAAGCAACAAGAATGGATTAGTTTTTAGTACAATTGTTTCATATATATATATATATATATATATATATATATATATACAGACACACACACACACACACATACACACACACACACACACACACACACATATATATATATTCCTATTTACTAATGAGTGTCGGAAAAAAGGACACCCGATACCATAATATATTTTAGAATATATTGCTGCAGTGAGTTTCACCAGTGTGTGCATGAGGTTTCAGGCGCCTGAAAACTCTTTGGCAAAACTCGTATAGCAAGAAATTGACTCACCAAAATTGTGTGTGTGTGTATGTGAATAACTTTCCTCCTCAACCTCGAGTACCGCGCTTCTCAATCGATTTTACTTTATTTCTCATCCTTTTTTCTTCTTTATTGGCAGATATTGGAGATTTATTGACTTTTCTTAACATCGTTTGAGAATAACATTCCTTGAGCCCCCGTTTTCCAAGTCTTTTCCTAATTTCTATTGTTTCTTCTCTCTCGTTATGACTATTACTTCGACTTCTGTTTTATATTCGTGAATTTCCTTGAAGACAGGAATCAGTTTTGTTTCGTTCGTATTTTATAGCTATTTCTATTAGTTTCCTATTATTTTTCACTAAATATATTTGTTATCCTACAGTCGATATTGGAGATAAGCTTCTAATTACTAAAGCTCCCAACCTCCTTGCATTCAACGACTATGTAAACTTACTATATCATATATACCGTGGTATATTTGCAGTCTTTATTTTTCTTGTTTTTCTGTCTCGTTTCACGAGTTCATTTAATATCAGCACGAAAATGTTGTATCTTGTCTGGGACAGCTACAGTGCTGATGCATATTACTGTATATTTCTGCATTCAACTCAGTTTTGAGTATTTATCTAATTCCTTCCTAACCAACTTTTTCACATATGTGTGCTGTACTCCAATTAGTTTATTTATTCCAAAGAAGTTATAAAGTCTCTACTTCACATAATTCTCATATTTTTTGCTTTCTTTATGTATTTTCTAATATCAGTCAATTCTCCTAGTCAATCCGTGTACTATCTCTAGCAGTGTTTCCAATTATTTTCTACTATCTGCAGTGTACAACTCGATGTCGTCCATACGCAAAAGATGGCTGAATGTTCGTTCTCCTTTAGCATTTGCTTCTAAATGCAGACTGGTTTAAAATGGCAGTCACGCAGGAAAGGAACGCAGATTTAGTATCTCCAAAGAAAATTCATCTTTTTAAAAAAGATAGGTGTCAGTTTTATAATTCCTTCTTTTGATCTCAGTCAACCGAATTGTTGGCTGTTTACCCATCACA
>NC_042997.1:164902041-164913470 GCF_006345805.1 Octopus sinensis | reverse complement strand
GTGTGTGTGTGTAGTGAAAGAGAGACAGACATGGTTCGATACATATACTTACGTGTGTGTGTATATTATATATATGTAGGTATGTTCAGAGTGTATATCGATACATATATTACGTATACATATATATGATTTATATGTAGGTATGTACATTGGTGTGTGTGTATATATATATATATATATATATATATATATATAAATATATATATATGTATGTGTATATATGTACGTGTGTAATATGTGTATGTGTATATGTTTATATATACGTGTCTGTATATATATGTATATAAGTGTAATATTTATGTATATTATATGTATATATGTACATGTATATATATGTACGTATATGTATATGTATATATATGTATATATATATATGTATATATATATGCATATATATATAGGTATATATATGTATAGGTATACATATGTATACATGCATATGTATATATGTGTATGTATATATGTGTGTATAATATGTATAGGTATATATATCTATGTGTATATATGTATATATATGTATATATATGTATATGTCTGTATATGTATATATATCTATGTGTATATATGTATATATATGTATATGTCTGTATATGTATATATGTATGTGTATATATGTATGTATATATATGTATATATATGTATGTATATATATATATATGTATATATGTATGTATATATATATATATGTATATATGTATATATGTATGTATATATATGTTTATATATGTATATATATGTTTATATATGTATGTATATATATATATATGTGTGTATCTATATATATGCATGTATATATGTGTGTATCTATATATATTTATGTATATATATATATGTGTATCTATATATATGTATGTATATATATGTATATAATTGTATGTATATGTATGTATGTATATATGTATAGAGGGTATGAGAGTTAATGGTGTCAATAAGAGCCAAAGGTGTCAGGTAAGGCTGAGTAAGTGCTATGGACTAAATTCAACCCTCGATCCAATAACACCGTGTACAAACTCTAAACTTGGAATGATCAATTTTATGTACTATTGAAACTTACAAGGTACTGGAATCTTATATGTATACTATTCTGCCTAAATAATGGATCTACAGATGCAATATCCCTACATATCTCACGTCTATGTTCATTCCTCAACTTCACTCTCTATTCCATATCTTATCTAGAATAACTATTGCTTAACCACCTTCTCACACCGTCTCCGATGAAGTGATATATAAAATATCCTAGAAACAGCTGTAAGACCTTCTATTTAGAAATGTTCTAAAATCTTTAACAGCCTTGGATTTTTATCTCATTCTGAAATTTTTTATGTATATATTACTCTTTACTCTCTTTACTCTTTTACTTGATTCAGTCATTTGACTGCGGCCATGCTGGAGCACCGCCTTTAATCGAGCAACTCGACCCCGGGACTTATTCTTTTGTAAGCCTAGTACTTATTCTATCGGTCTCTTTTGCCGAACCTCTAAGTAACGGGGACATAAACACATCAGCATCGGTTGTCAAGCAATGCTAGGGGGATAAACACAGACACAAACACACACACGCATATATATATATGTATATATATATATATATATATATATATATATATATATATATATACATACATATATATACATATATATGACGGGCTTCTTTCAGTTTCCGTCTACCAAATCCACTCACAAGGCTTTGGTCGGCCCGAGGCTATAGTAGAAGACACTTGCCCAAGGTGACACGCAGTGGGACTGAACACGGAACCATGTGGTTGATAAGCAAGCTACTTACCACACAGCCATTCCTGCGCCTATATGTATATATATATACACAGACCGCACCCACCCAAAACCCTGAGAACAACAATCAGGTGAAAGAAATGATTGCATATAGAATAGGGGCCAGTGTAAAAGTCCCCTTGAAAAACCACATAGTAAAGTTTAACAAAAAACTATACACGCAGGTTCAATGTGCAGCCATCGGTGTAGGAGATGTGGATGACCTCTTCATGACATGGTGGGGCAAAAAATTTAAACAAATGTTAGCAGAACAGTCCACAACTCTTCTACTCTACAGTAGATATGTAGATGACATTAATATCATAGTTAGAACCAACTCTAGTGACGGTAATGTAGAAACTGAAAAGAACGTAATGGAGAGCATCCAGCAAATAGCTAACACCATCCATCAAAGTATCAAAGTAACTATAGATTACGGGCAGCTTTATGAAAATAAACAAAAGACGGGGTGCTTAGTAAGGCAACAATAGACTCCCTGTACTTGATACTGAACTTTGGTTAGAGACTGTGAACAATAGAGTACAGCTCCTCCACTCTTATTACATGAAACCCATAACTTCAAAATATGTTCACAAGAACTCAGCTTTGTCACACAACATGAAAATTAACATACTGATAGCAGACTTAGTTAGAATAATGAACAATGTGTCCCCACTATGCGAATCCTATGAAATGAAGAAACATATACAGAACTTCATGCACCACATGCAGTTCTCTGGATATGATCAGAAAGATAGGGTTCAAGTATACAGGGGGGAGGGGGGCTAGAAAGAAATTAGACAAAGTTATATGTAATGATATCAGTTGTACCTGCCTAGATATAGAAACAAAGAACGGGATAGGATACAAAGAACTTGTGACAAAGCAAACAGGGCGAACACGTGGTATAAAACCGACAAATATCAAGGAGTGATGTTTGTAGAGGCCACAGCCCACGGAGAATTAGTCCGTAGATTTAGAAAGACTCTGAAGGAGACCAAACTCAACATTAAAATTGTAGGAAGAAGCTTACTTCACAAGTACATCGTTCTGCCTCCAGTGTCACCGCATGGTACCTTTGGCGAGTTTCTTCTACTGTGGCTTCGGACCGACCAAAGTAATGTGAGTCGTTTTGGTAGACGGAAACTGAAAGAAGCCCTTTATGTGTGTGTGTGTGTGTGTGTGTGTGTGTGTGTTTATATATATGAATGTGTCTTTGTCCGCTCCAACCGCTTGGCAGCCGGTGTTAGTGTGCTTACATCCCTGTAACAACATAGTGGTTCGAGTAAGAGAAGGGTAGAATAAGTACTGGGGTGCGTCCATTCGCCTAAAAATTCTTCCACGCGGTGCCCCAGCTTGGCTACAGTCTAATGCCTGAGGCAAGTAAGAGTTGAAACTTAGAAGATATGTACATATACTTTGTATATATATTCATGTCTATATATCTGTATATTTATACATATCTTTATATACATGTATATATTATGTACATATGCAAGCGTATGTATATATATATATATATATCTATATATATATATATATATATATAGGCTGTGTGGTATATATATATACAGGCTGTGTGGTAAGTAGTTTGCTTACCAACCACATGGTTCCGGGTTCAATCCCACTGCGTGGCATCTTCGGCTAATAGCTTCTACTATAGCCTCGGGCCGACCAAAGCCTTGTGAGTGGATTTGGTAGATGGAAACTGAAAGAAGCCCGTCGTATATATGTGTATATATATATATATATATATATATGTGTGTTTGTGTGTCTGTGTTTGTCCCCCTAGCACTGCCTGATAACCGATGCTGGTGTGTTTATGTCCCCGTGACTTAGCGGTTCGGCAAAAGAGACCAATAGAATAAGTACTAGGCTTACAAAGAATAAGTCCCGGGGTCGATTTGCTCGACTAAAGGCGGTGCTCCAGCATGGCCACAGTCAAATGACTGAAAAAAGTAAAAGAATAAAAGAAAAGAAAGAAAGAATATATATATATATATATATATATATATATATACATACATACACACACACACATATATATATATATATGCATAGAGTGAGAGATAAAGAGTGAAAGAGGCATAGACACATTTACATTTACAATTAAACATGTAATAAAATATAATGACACATGTAATTAAATATGTATATGATCATATCTTAATAACATCTGTACATACATACATTATATATGTGTGTGTGTGTGTGTGTGTGTGTGTCTGTCTGTCTGTGTCTGTGTCTGTGTGAAAATAGTTATTGCTTAATGCAGTTAAGATATTAATGTGGAAGTCATTCACACGCTAAATTGACACACTTTTTGACATCAATGTACCCACGCACATATAAACATACTTATACATTATGTGTGTGTATGTGTGTGTGTGTGTGCGAGGGACGTATGTGTGTGTACTTATACATTTATGTATGTATTATGTATATACTACCTAGAACTCATATGAGTAAAATAGAGAGAGAAAGAGAGAGAGAGAGACGGAAAAAATGTTTTGGTACCTGCCCTAATTGTCGCACTGGCCTGTAAGGCCCGTGTGGTGCATGCTTCGTAAACTTGTCCTAGGTTTCAAACACTATTCAATTTCCCGTTGCTTCTGTCGTGGGACCTCACGTCCTACCACACACTAACCAGAGCTTCTCACTGCTTTCCTTTCGAGAGGATGTGGAAACCACTTTCATTGTTTGAAAAACAATATCTTCTTTTACCTTTTATCCTCTGCCTGTTTCAATCAATTGACTGCAGCCATGCTGAGACAACCCCTTGAAGAAATTTTCGTCAAATAAATCGATCCCAGTACTTATATTTTATTAAGCCTGGTACTTATTTTATCTGTCACTTTTTGCCGCACAGCTAAGTTACGGGGACATTAACATTCCAAGGACGGTTGTCAAGCGGTGGTGGGGACCAAACACAGACAGGCACACACACACACACACACACACACACACACACACACATATATATATGAAAAGCTTCTTTCAGTTTCCGTCTACCAAATCAACTCAGAAGTCTTTGGTAAGCCCGAATCTGTAATAGACGACACTTGCCGAAGACGCCACGCAGTAGGACTGAACCCGGAACTATGTGACTGGGAAGCAAGCTTCTTACCACATGTAAATATCTTTAGTATTTTTCTGGGGTGTATTTGAATGTTTCAAACAAGAAATTACTGTCTCCCTCCACATTCCTTTGTTCATACCTTCTCCTTTTCTTTGACATGGCTCATATCGAAGAGCTTTTTTACATCTACAACACTTGCAGAAATTGAAATGTTGCTGTTGGCGATGTTCAACATTGATGTTTGTACTGTTCATGCTTTTTATTTTCACATTTAAATTAATATTTCAAACACCATATTTTATTATTTCGATTATTTAACTGTAAGTTGTGTCTCTGTCATATTATTTTTTTCACACTATTTTTAGATTTTGTTTCGTGTTTGAAATAATTGGAGAGTGAGTCTTGATAGCATTATTGAGGCTATAACAAATACCTCATCATACGTCCAAGGCGGCCATCTTGCAATATAAAACCAACGACAGAAATAAACAGTTAAAAATTTTGGAGGACTGAACCTTTCTTCTACCGCTGGTGAAGAGATGGGTCCCTCAGACAATCTCAGACCTTTCTATTCATAAAACTAGAACAAAGCATTTTTCAATTAGATACTCAGCTTAAAAAACTACATTTTCGCAGGAGCCTTGAGAAAGAAGTTGGTTCGCTCGAACAATCAGCGACATACAACATCAACAACAATAACAGTAATTTCTTTCTAATATTAGCACAAGGCCAGACATTCTGAGGAAAGGGAAATAATCGCTTACCTTGATTTCAGTATTTGACTGGTACTTATAACCGAAAGGATGGGATCAAAGTAGACCTCCGCAAGCATTCGAACTCAGAGCATAGAGCCAGAGAAAATGCTAAGCTTTTTATCCGGCACGCTGACGCTTTTGCCAACTTGCCGCTTTTTAAGATAATCATAATCCTGCCTAACTTTGGCACAAGACTAGCAATTATTTTTAAGAGAGCAGGTAAATTAATTGTATCGACCCCCGTTCTCCACTGGTAATTTTTATCGAGCTCAGAGGGACAAAAGTTGCCGTCTTCATGATTTGAACTCGGAGCGTAAAGAACCGGAAGAAATACTGCAAGATATACCCACAATTCAATACACACACACACACACACATACAATAATAATCTCCCGTATCTCAAATCAACAATGTCGTTTTTCCGTTAATGGATATCTCTTAATACTTAATAAGTTGAGGTGTAAAACCAGTGTCGACTCTATCGTGTTAGATATATAACTAATATAGTGATATCACCCACATACTAGTCATAGTATTAGTAATATATCATAACAGTTATAATATTTGCAACGATAATGGAAGTGTCATCATTATAGTAGCACTAATAAAGAAAAGATTGGCATTGCAAATTAACCCATTTTTCCAAAGTTTGTGTTTCCAATTTCAGGGAGGGTCAGCGAAGTTTATTACTGAATCTAATAATATTTTATCTAGAGACAACTCGGTTACACACACAGACACACACACATACACACACACAAAATATTACGTATTCATGAATATATATGTCTTTATATGCTAATATGGATTCGTACATTTATACACATACCCACACACTCATATACATGTATATGTATATGTGGATGTGTGTGTGTGTGTGTATCCATCTCCGAGAGCAGAACGAAACAGATTTAGATAATCTTTTTATTATAATATTATAAATTGCATCATCTTAACACGCCTTTCACTCGGGAATACTTGTATGTTGTGCAGTAATTGTTTGGTAGACGATCACATAACCATCTTGAAACACCAGATCTTCAAAATAAAATAGTAACCTAATCCGTTGTTGTGTACCTACTTCAACTGGTATTCGGTGATATATACACACACACACACACACTAAGTTTCCGATTCATTTATAAGTGTGCGTATATATATATATAAAACTTAGATAAAACTTAGATATGTTTCGACCAGAGATTGGTCCAGGCCATGTCTAACTTAATAGCACCACCTGATAGGATTATTCGAATCCTGTTTAAGTCAAGTTTTGTTCAAGTAGTGAGTTCTTGTTGGGTGAGTTGTATCCAGTTTTGTTCAAGTAGTGAGTTCTTGTTGGGTGAGTTATATCCAATTATGGGTGGCTTGTCTGGTATTCTTTGAAGGAATCTATCCAGACTCTGTTTGAAGTTGATGGGATCCTTTTCCTCTTTGATCTCCCTCGGGACAATGTTAAATAGGGCAGGGCCTGTTGAGGAAAAGAAATTATGTTGCAGTGTACATGTATGTTGTGATCTTGAATTTGGCAGGGGACGTATAGCCCGTGGTCCAAGTCTCGGATGAACCTTGAAGCTAATGTTTAGGTCGTTTGGGCAAAGTTGGCGGTATATTTTCCACATCGTACAAATGATGTACCGCTCACGGCGACGCTGGAGGGAGTAAAGTTTCAAGGCTTTAAGGCGATCCCAATAGTCGAGAGCAGCCATGCCTTCAATTTGTTTAGTGAGAGCCCTCTGGGGTGACTCAATTCTGGAGATGTTTAGTCTTGTGTGAGGAGACCACAGTGGGCAGCAGTATTCAAGGTGTGGCCGTACAAAGGATGAAAAAAGTGGTATGATGACACCTTGTTCTCTGGACCGGAAAGTTCTTAAGATCCAGGAACTCATCCTACGAGCTGTATCGACCTTCTTGTTGATGTGTGCACTCCAACTGAGATCGTCATCAACAATTACACCCAGGTCTCTGATATTGTTAGAGGCTGTGAGCGGTTCCCCTGAAGGAAGAGAGTATGGTTGTTTTAGTGAGGAATTTCTTCCAAAATGCATCAGCTCAAATTTTCCCTCATTCAGTTGCATTTTGTTTCTGTCTGCCCATTGACTCACAGCATATAGTCAGACTGGAGTTGAGTTCGGTCTGCTTCTTCATTGACGATTTGCTGGAGCTTAGTGTCATCAGCGAATATTTTCACTTTGCAGTGATGTACGACACTGGAAAGGTCGTTTACATAAATTATGAAGAGTAGCGGACCCAAAACAGTTCCCTGGGGAACACCGCTGGTGACTTTTGCTGGGTTTGAGTGGACTCCATCAACTACAACATGTTGTGTTCTATTCGCTAGGAAATACTGAATCCAGTGTAGAACTTTTCCACGGATTCCAACATTTGCCAATTTTGAGAGTAGGATGTTATGGTCTACCCTGTCGAACGCTTTACTGAAGTCAAGGTATATGACGTCAGAGTTCGAACCTGTTCCCAAGGCTTTGAGTACATCTTCAATGTGGTGTAAGAGCTGTGTTAGACAGTCCCTGCCACAGCGAAAGCCATGTTGATTTGAATTTAGGAGTTTGTGGGTCTCCAGGAAGTCAGCTATCCTTGATCTTAACACTCTTTCAAACACTTTAATGATGTGGGAGGTGAGTGAGATTGGGCGATAGTTGACTGCGAGGGATCTGTTTCCCTGTTTGAAAACCGGGATGACCGACTGGGATAGAAACTTTTTCGGTATATAACCTGCGTCTAACGAGTTTCTCCAGAGGTTGGTCAGAGGGACTGCAAGTTGATATCTACATTCCTTCAGGAGACTGGCGGGAAATCTATCAGGGCCTACAGCGGAGTAATGTTTGACCTCATTTATTGCTGCTACGATGTCGGTGGCAGTGAAGGTTATGTCTGCGATTTGTGTTGGGAGTCAGCTTCGTTCGTTTCCCTCACATCAATATCAGTGGGAACACTGAAGACAGAGCAATATTGTTTCTGCAGTATTTCTGCCATTTCTTTAGCATCGTGTTGGGGAATGCCGTTTTCATCAATCAATGGCCCAATAGGTGAGACAGTGGTTCTATGCCTATTTGCATAAGAATAGAACACTTTTGGGTTCTGTTTGATGTTTTTGATTACCCATTGTTCCTCCACAGCTCTTTGATTTTCAATGGAGGTTTTCATGTTAGTCTGCAGATGAAGTTTTTCCAGCTCTAGTCTTTTCATTGTTGTTGAATGTGGATGTTGCGGGTGGGAATATTTTAATTGGTTGATTTTTTTGTTGAGTCTTTTGATGCGCCTGATGAGTGTTTTTTTCTTTTTAGGGAGCCGGTTTCTGTTCGTGTTAGTAGATTTCTTGGGAGCGTGTTTAGAGCATGTGTCGGTGACAATGGTTTCAAAGTGTTGCCACGCGGTCTCAATATGAGGGGAATTGAGAGTAAAAGACCAGTCGATGGAAGACAGATCTTTTCTGATTGTTCTCCAGTCCGCTTTGTGGAAATTTATGTTGTCAAATGGGTGCCATGGAGTGGGATTGGCTGGTTTGGTTTTTATACGTCGGGAATTAAGATTGCAGAGTACCATGTCGTGGTCTGAGAGGAGAGTTTTTTCGACTGAAATGCTGTGAACGTAGCTAGAGTGATTGGTCAGTACCAGATCCAAGATCGTTTTATTCTGTCTCGTTGGTTCAAGCACTAGCTGAGTCAGGAAATACTCATCCATCAGATTAAAGAGCAGTTCTGCTGCTGCCCTATCTGATGTAGAGCACTTGCCTAACTTCGGAGTATTTGTGGGCCAGTTCACATGAGGGAGGTTAAAATCACCCATCACTATTATGTTTCCGGAGTGGTACTTCCGAAGGAAGGACTTGACTTTGCTAAGGCACTCTTCAAAGTACTTTAGAGGTGCCTGGGGAGGCCTGTAAAGACCAACAATGGTTATGTCCTTGGCTTTGTTTATACTGATACCGATTCACAGTAGCCATTGGAAAATGTGTCCTTGGCATCAAGTGAAAAGGAGTCATGGATAAAGATGGCGTCCCTCCCTTATTTCGGTCTGTGCAATATATATATATATATATATATATATATATATATATATATATATATATATATAGATATTATATATAATATATATAATATATATAATATATATATATATATATATATATGGAGGCGCATGGCTCAGTGGTTAGAGCGTCGAGCTTACGATCGTGAGGTTGTGAGTTCGAATCCCGGACCGGGCTGCGTGTTGTGTTCTTGAGCAAAGCACTTTATTTCACGTTGCTCCAGTTCACTCAGCTGTAGAAATGAGTTGCAACGTCACTGGTGCCAAGCTGTATCGACCTTTGTCTTTCCCTTGGATAACACTGGTGGCGTGGAGAGGGGAGGCCGGTATGCATGGGCGACTGCTGGTCTTCCATAAAAACAACCTTGCCCAGACTTGTGCCTCAGAGGGTAACTCTCTAGGTGCAAACCCATGGTCACACATGACCGAGGGGGTCTTTACCCTTTATATATATATATATATATATATTATATATATATATATATATATATATATAATATATATATATATAATTCATAGTTTGCTCAGATATGACACAGGATGGAACAACAGCGAAATACATTCATATGCCTATACAGAGTTTAAAATGTTTGAGTTTGTCTCGATCCTAGAGATCCTTTTGACAGGAGATTATCTCTGTTTCTGGGGCGTTTAAGCGACTTGGAGTACATAGGATCGCCAGTCCTTCGCAGGATTTATTCCTCCAACCAGCTGTTGCTGGTACGCATTTTCAGATGAGCTAATTGAAACCACGTAAAATGTAGTGTCACGTAATATGAAGGACAAATGTGTCGCCCTGTTCAGGAATTGAACCCACAACCCAATGAGTGAAAGCCCAATACTCTAACTACAAAGCCAGGAGCCGGCAAAGTGGTCAATGTTGATTTCCGGAGGGTTCTATGTGGCTATCCATAGGATCGAAAAATACCTGAAATAATTTTGAGCATTAAGGGTGCTGAATTATTAACGAACTGAATCTGAAAGAGCTTAGTAATTTAATGTTAAAATTTATTAATTTTCAACCAAATATCGATGTCATGCCTAGTATTCACAAAACATATTTCACAAAAATTTCTTTAAATATTTCTTCTTAAAAAGCGGTAATGATGCAAAATATATCAACGATCCCATGAAGTGACCAATAATATAAGAACTTTATTGACCCCTGATATGTACACACGTAGAATGGATACATTCTAAGGCCCAGGACAATTCACCACCGACAACTCACCACTGCCAACTCATCACCGCCAACTCAATAACGCCGACTCAACACCGCCGACTCAGCGCCAGGACGACTCAACACCAAGATAACACCAGGAAAATTGATTAATAAATAATTTATTCGTTTTATAACATTATCGGAAATTTATAAAAAGGTTAATCTTAATACATGGTTTGAATAAAAAAAAAAAGCAGAACTTTTAAAATTCGAATAAAAGTAATTTATAGAGCATATAATTATGTGTGCGTGCGCGCGCGCGTTCTGGAATAGACGTGGGAATGGAGCACTCCAACAATATGAAGATCCATAAAGGAGCTACGTAAGGTGCAAAGAAACCGAAGTGCATTTTTTGAGCCACTGACTGGAGGTCATCCCCATTCACCCTAAACTGAAGAAGTATATGAAGGTAGATGATAGAATTTTGCATATTGTTTCACCTCTTTCAGAAAGATCTCCCATAAACTATTTGAAGGAAATTGCTTACAACTTTCAGGAAGTTTCTCATTTAAATTTTAGCCTTGTATTAAAAATATATAGTTACTTTTATTCG
>NC_042997.1:164889541-164892041 GCF_006345805.1 Octopus sinensis | reverse complement strand
CATACGCAGATGTACGTACATACATGTCTGTGTATCCATACATAACTATATCGATCTCACAAGAGATCATGTATACAGTCACTGAGGTGATTAGAAATAGTGGTTAAACCCACTTTAAATATGACCTGCCGTCTTGAAAACTAGCTTACAGTGAATGTTTTCGAACATATTGTACGTTTGAATATTTTGAATATGAATGATGTGATAATTACAAGTAGAACGCCCCCTGCTCGATCAGGACTGCCCTGAAGCAAAACGGTAGTATCATGCATACATCTGTGTAAAGGTTTGTAGATGCATTCATTTTTATATATCCAAGCGCACTCACGATGCGTTATATATATATATATATATACACACACACACAGACACACATACATACACCACACACACACACACACACACACACACACACACACACACATATGTCTGTACATGTACGTAGGTGTATATATATATATATATATATATATATTCCGGATGTGCTAGAGCTCTGCATACCTACTGAAAATGTTATTATTATATTATTATTATTATTATTATTATTATTATTATTATTATTATTATTATTATTTCTTAAGAATTCCGTTCTTGCAGTTTCATGGTATATTCTAGTGTAATTTATTTTCAAATTTAATAATACACACTCGGAAAAATATATGAACTTTTGGTGAAATGTTTTATCTTATATATATATACATACATATATATATATATATATATATATATATATATATATATATATATACACGTACAGATTGGTTAAAGTTTCTATGCTTCTGCTTAGTCCAGGGTGGGAGATACAATATGATAGCCATCCTGTGACTAAGAGTAATATTGTGCCTTGTGTGTATTTGCGCGGGTATGTATCTGTCTCATTCTCTGTCTGTCTGTCTCTTTCTCTCTCTCTCTCTCTCTGCATATATATATATTATATATATATAATATATATATGTATGTATGTATATTTGTAAGTGTGTGTAATATGTACAATGCACACACAAATAAGCATATTGTGTGTGTGATTGTGTCTGTTTCTGAGTATATATGGAGGGTGTATATATATATATTCACACACATACATACGCCTCTACACATCTGTCCCCACACATTGTCGTCTGCTTTTCAGTGTTGCTTCAAGTGTGAACGAGTACACATTCAACCGCGCTACACTATCCGATTATCCAATGGCGTGAGCCTTAACAAAAACTCGGTGGGGTGTCCTAATACCCAGGCATTTCGTGTTTAGTAGGGTGGGAGTGGGTGGGCGACGCTGTTGTTAGTGACGACGGTGAGGCCGGCGCTAGTAAGCAATATGTGTGCTTGCGCGCGTGTCTGTGTACGTGTGTGTGTGTGTGTGTGTGTGTGTGTGTGTGTGTGTGTGTGTGTGTGCGCGCGCGCGCAGTATAGTGTGGCATTGGGATGAGGTATGGATGGGTTGTTGCGTGTGTGTATGCATAGAAATATGAGTCATTATGCAGCCATCTGTGACTATATACGTTCATTCTTTTTATACTTTTTAACCGAGTTCAGTCATAGGACTGGGTCCGTGCTGAGGCACTACCCTCCAGAGGCTTTTTGTCGGTCATAAAGGCAGCAGTAGATAACTTATTTTAAACCATCTGTATTTTATCCATTAGCTTTGGTTACCATCTTGATATAACACCGTTTTTTTTGCTGAAACCGGCGGTGTTGTGTCAAGCAAACAAAACTGGACACAGGCGAAGCTCACTTATACTTATGAATATATTTGTACCTGCATGATTTTATTCACACTCATGTATGTATTAGAGAGGGAGAAAGAGATACGTATATGTGTAAGCATGTATATTATATAATTATATACATTATATATGTGTGTTGTCTAAATTTATGCAGTTTGCCACTGGCATTATTTCCTTGAGCTCATTCTTAATATTAATTATACAAATGAAGTGAGGTCAAAAATGTTGTCCACTCTTATTGTATATGTCTAAGTCTTCTGTTTCGCTAGGTTAAAGGTAGGGCAACTACTGTACTGACGACACCTCTTGAAGCACGGACACGTAGCCCCAGCTATCCGCTTGTCTTCAGAAAAAATGTCATAACGACATGTCAGTTCCGAAGAATTATATGTAGTTGCAGGGGGCTGCAATAAAACCTCCGTCAACTAGAAACCTTTAAACAAGCATTACTCTTATCAGAATTAGAATCTCTAAAAATAGTAATCATGCAATATCAGTGTATGTTTATGGTATAAACTATACAAAATCATTATAAACCAAGTACCTCGGCCATACGAGAACTAGAATTTCAGAACCATTCAGAACCACACGAACACAAGACACAAAGCTTCACATTCAACAAGCATCGAGTTTACGCATCTATTATCAACTGTCTATTGGATATCATTAGTGTTCACACTCACACATACTCACACACACACACACACACACACACACACACACACACCACACTATATATATATATATATATATATATATATATATATATATATAAT
>NC_042997.1:164862041-164884541 GCF_006345805.1 Octopus sinensis | reverse complement strand
AGACAAGGTGAATCAAATAAACTTCAGGCTATAGAATTTTTAACCCGGATAGTGTAAGAAGGCAAGCATCAGTTCATGTAACTATTAGGATGATAATTAGATGAATAATATTTAGACTATATGGTCTCTAGTAAATAGATCAGACAGGCAGTCAGATCTTTTAGGCGTACAATCATGTGAACAGATGTTAGATGATTGATTTCTATCGAATTTACAACCAGTCTATTAATATATAGGCTAAAAAAAATCAGATAAATAAGTGCTGGTTAGCTAAGCCAGAGAAGGGAATTTCTATGTAGTAGTTATTGCTGCCTCAAATCATGCTCTACCGTCTTAAAAGGAAAAAAAGAAAAAAGTTTACATTGGTCCAAGTTATATACTACGTCTTAAAAATAAAACGACAGGAGGGTCACAGCTAGGATTCTTTTGAATATACATTCGTTTGACAAAGGCTAGCTGAGGTATAAGTACCAACGATAATAAATGTTAGATCGGATAGTAATAATGATATAGAGGCATAGAAAGACGGACAGAAATGTAATCGATTTAGTTTATATATTTGTCGTCATTCACATCATAAGTGAATTGTGTGATATAACTACATCTTTGTTTTAGCCTGTAATATTCAGAATTATCAGTGTCAGCGACTGCAAACAAAGAATTTTTATATCCTTTCTTGTAGACAACTGTATATACGAAGGTGTTATCTATATCTGTCTATATTAAGCTCCTGTACAGCCTACATTTAGATCTCATACCTATATTTTCAAATCTTAAGACTCATGCATGGCTGTACTGTTAAGAACCTCGTTTTGCAGCCACATGGCTTTGGGTCCAGTCTCACCGCGGGGCACGTTGGGTAAATGTCACCTATTAAAGCCCCGAGTCAACCAATGCCTTATCAGTAAATTTGATAGATGGAAAGAGAGTGGAAGCCTGTCATGTGTGTGTGTGTGTCCCAACATCTCTTGACAACTGGTGTTCGTTCGTTTGTTTCCAGATCTTAACGTTTCGGCAAATGTGTCCGATAGAATAGCTAACAGACTTAAAATAAGCACTGGAGTCGATTTATTTGGCAAAACTCTTAAAAGTGGTGTCCCAGCATGGCCACAGTCCAATGCCTGAAACAAGAAAAACAAAAGGTAAAAGAAATGTCAATACAAGACCTCTAACCAATATCTTATAAGTGCTTATACAAAGACGTTATATCTGTCTATTTTAAGATTTCATTCATGCCACAGATAGTTTGAAGATGCAGGTTTATATATAATGATGTGTAAAAATATACTGGAACTAACTTTCTTGTGCTGAAAAAAGACATTTGGCGCACGCACACATGCACATACACACACGCACACACACACACACACACACACACACACAGAGGCATGCATGCGCGCATGCATTCTTCACACACCTGTACACTATCTCACTATTATACATATTCACATACAATTTCTTTCACACTACTTCACACACATGCACATATCTATATAAACACCAAACATGCATATACACATATATATCCTCACCCACATACACATACATATGCACACCCTCACATTCACACATACACACAATCCCTGTCACTATTTTATATACACTCACATAATCTCATGCACGATTTCACATACAATCACTCAGTTTCACCCCTACATTCATACACACACACATGTTTACACACACACACATGCATACACACACACATGCATATACACACACACATGCATACACACACACATGCATATACACACACACATGCATACACACACACACCTTGATATAATGGCACATACACATAAAAGCCACTACATTAGTTATCTTCCATATTCATCTAATTTGTTGAATCCGAGATAAACAAGATATTTTTTTCAGAATATATTTAATCAAATATAATCTCACATATTGTGTGTATTTTATGACAGATGTGGTAGATAGTGTTTTGTTGTTGTTGTTGTTCAACTCGAGGTCAACCCTGCCTGAACAGATCCATGATTAATAAGCAGTTTCCTTCTAACAACCCCTTCTGTATTTTTTCAGAAGCAGTTATCTTTAAGTATTTAGTCATGTTCCCTTTTTAAAAAAGAGAGTAAGGTATTGTTTAAGAGAAGCTTTACTGCTATTTCTTGTAAGTCGAGCCGCTCTCATAGGTGCCTTGCTGAATGAAAAGAGGACTGTTGATATGACATTAGAACTAATACTTAACAAAGCTCATTATGAGTAAATAAGAGAATGTAAAAATCTGACTGCTTTCTCAGCATATCTAATACATATCTTCATACTCTGTTATTTATTTATACGGAAATGTGGCCGTGAAACAAGATAAAACAGCGCTTTTTTTCTGTTATATAGAACTCTGAACAGACCGATTATTGAGAATACAAACCGCAAGAGGCATCTCGACGAAAATAGTCTTCTCAGCACATTCATTCTATCTTACATCCGAAGAAGGCCTCACCGCTTCAATATGTTTCTTATGTAGAATATGTTCTTGTATCGATTTCTAGCGTAGATACAAGGCGTTTAACATAGTTACTGGGTCACAATTCGATTAAGATCGAACCCAATTCGTAACTCTTTATTGACTCTGGGAAAGGCCAGGTCGACCCTGATAAAACTCAAAATTAAGACATTCTTCTCATATTACTATCATATGGAATAATAAGTTAATATTTAGCGCGCGCACACAATCACACACTCGTTCAAGTTTGGAATATAAAATTTATTTATTTATTTTTGGCAAATTCCCTATTCAATTGACATAAATTATTTTATCGTACAACTGCTACCGCTGGAGGCATGATCAGGTATTGAAAGTCATAGCAGACACCGTTCGAAGTGAGATTGGCCATTATAAGCAATTCCGTTCAAGTTTATCACCTATGTCAGAGCTGATGTGAAAACGCCAGCTGCTTGGTCCATTTCCTTGAATCTACTTGCAATAGCAAGAGACTGGGAGCTGAAAGTCGACGTGGAGAAGCAGCTGAATATCCCAGAAACTGTTCATTTCGACATCAACTAAGCTGGATATGGTTTTGATCTCAGAATTGCCCAGCAGGTGGTTCTGCTAGAACTCTTCATTCACTTGAAGGATTGCTTTGATGAGACAAAAGAGGGTAAGAGAAGGAAATATGCCGAGCAAAAGCAATGGGTGGTAAGCAAGATGTGATCACATCAAGATGGGATGCATTGGGTTTGCAGGCTAGCTTACAACATGCTTGGTATCACAGAGACAGCCAGGCCGAAGGTCATCGGGTTGGTTGTAAAGGCACCCCCAAGATGGCTGTACATCATAAAATTATAGTTTTCCAATCAGTGAACCTCATATTTGTAATTAGGTAGATGGAAATATATATAAGCCTAGTACTTATGCTATCGTCTCTTTTGCCGAACCACTAAGTTACTGGACGTAAACACATCAACATCGGTTGTCAAGTGATATTGGGTGAACAAACACAGAAACAAAGACACGCACACATAAATATATATATACACACACACCCGACGGGCTTCTTTCACTTCCCGTCTACCAAATCCATTTACAGGGCTTTAGTCGGCCCGAGGCTATAGAAGATACTTGCCCAAGGTGCCACTCAGTGGGAATGAACCCGAAACCATGTGGTTGAGAAATAAGCTTCTTACCACACAGCCACACCTGCGCCTATATTTGCAATATTTTTATCTACAATATATTTCGATCAATTTAATCAACGGTCGCCTTCAAGTGATTTATTCTTGGTTGTGCACTTGGTCCAAGAGTGGACTGGAAATAATGTGTCTGTGGATAAGAATATTATCAGCCACAGTTTAAAAATTCAGGTCCATACTTCGAATCTAACCTGGGATCGTCTTTCTAATAACAGTTAATCCTGTCCGACCAAATCCTTGTGAGTGGATTTGGTAGACGGAAACAGAAAAGAAGCCCGTTGCATATATGTGTGTGTGTGTATATGTTTGTGTGTGTTTGTCCCCGCAACATCGCTTGACAACCGATGCTGGTGTGTTTATGTCCTCGTAACTTAGCGGTTCGGCAAAGGAGACCGATAGAATAATTACTACGCTTCCAAAGAATAAGTCCTGGAGTCGATTTGCACGACTAAATGCGGTGCTCCAGCATGCACCGCAGTCAAATGACTGAAACAAGTAAAAGAGTAGACATTTAATTTGTGATGGATTTCCACTTCAGCGAGAATGTGGATATGACACTGTAGGTTAGCTGAGTACATAAGGGCAAGTCGTCGTCATTGTTGCCACTGCAGCCGAAGCTGCCGTTTAAGATATCAAATAGGTCCACTTCGCAACTATAAAGTCTCTGGTTCGATCCTACTGCGCGTAGCGACCCAGGCATGTGTTTTTATTATGGTTAGGTTCAACCTAAACTTTGTGAATGAAAATGGGTTGGCAGAGATTACGCAGAATCCCTTCTAGATAGTGTGTGCTTGTAATTTAGGTCAAACCTTGTCATACTATGTACCACGCTGATTCAGCCTGAAAATTGCATTAAGGATACACGTGTTTCTGGAATACCTAGCCTCCGCTTTGATTCAGTGAGTAAGGAGCTCAGTTTACCATTCAACCAAAAAACACTTTGTTGAAAGGGACGGAAATCCATTTTCATAACTGTAATATACGACTAGCGCTAGCACGCTATCTTAAAGGCAGCACATTTATACCGAAATTGATTATGAATGTACAACAAAGTTTTTTTTCTTTTCATTCTCAATTTATATATGCATTGTTTTCATCTATTAATATGCGGTCATGTATGTATCATTTATGGAGTGTATGCATTTGTCTGTGTGGAGTGCGTGTCTATATCTGTCTATTTACCTATATGCATATGTCTGTAGAATGCTATACATTGCTTGATGTAACGCATGCGTGTGTAGCTATGTATCTAGGTTTGTGTTGAATGAATAAGTGTCTATGTTTGTATGATGTGCGTGTTAGCGTATCTGTTTGTGTACTATTTAGGTAAATGTTTTTGAGTTATCTATTGATGTCAGGGACCACTATCAAGCCAAGATGTAATTATTTTTCCTTTCTATTTCTATGACTCTATTCTTTCCACCGCTTTCCTTCACTTACCAATGTCCACAAACACAGACACCTTCCCTCTCTCATCTTAGAATAGATAGACAGGTAAATAAAAATAGCTGGCATGCTGTAGATACACTTATATATATATATATATATATATGTAAGTATGCTGTAGATATACATACATACATATATACATATATATATATATATATATATATATATATATATATATATATATATAATATATATATATATATATGTAAGTATGCTGTAGATATACATACATATATATATATATATATATATATACATATATATATATATATATATATATATTATATATATATATATATATATATATATATATATATATTATATATATATATATGCGCACACACAACACATACATACACGCGTTAAAATTAATCATACAAACATTGACATAACACACACATACACATCAACGAGGACTCGTATACACACCCGCTGATGAACTCGCTGTCAAAACTTACAACACAGATAAACACGTTGACAAAAATTAGACTTAGGATACTGGAACAGCCATGTCTGCTAAAGATAAACAGTCACACACACACACACACACACACACACACACACACACACACACACACACACACAGGCACACCTGATTAAAATTCTTTTGAAAAATACCTCCCGGTCACCTTCATAACTTTGCCTCTTACTCTTTCTCCTCCTCGGTCTCTTTCTCCTTTGGTAAATGCTACTCTTGATCAACCCCTCTCTCCCTCTCCCCCTCTCTCTCTCTCTCTTTCTACCACCACCTCATTTGTATTTTACTTACTCATACCTACTTCTGAAACTTCGATTACTTTAACACCTCCTCCTCTTCTCTCCTACTGACATAATTTCTTTCCTCCTCTCCCTCCTCACCGATTTGTGTTGTTTACCTGAGGTTTTGTGGTTGCTGCTGGGTGCCAACCCCCTGTCCCTGCTGAGTCTATATTTATCTACATTATGCAGTAGTCAGACGTAAAGAAGAAAAAAAACTTCACTTTCTACGTGCCGATCCGTGTGAGTTGACCACGCACCACACACAATCATTAAATTATTTTAATTATATAGAGATGCAAGAGAGAGAGGGAGATGTGTGTGTGTGTGTGGGGGGGTGTTGTACTTGTCCAGAAGGTAGAAAATGGTCACTAAGTTGATCGCAGCAGTAGAAAGATTGTTGGGTGGTATTTGGAGTTTGTGAGCAGCAGAAGCAGTATGGAATTCAAATTTTATGTCGGTGGCAATACTGTGTTTCAGAAGTTCACCTTTCAGCCACGAAGTTTCATGTTCAATCCTGCTGCACGGCATCTTGAATAAATTTGCCTTCTGCTGCAGCCCCAAGCCGACTAATGCCTTGTGAATGAATTTGGTGGGCGGAAACTGGGGAGAAGTTCGTTATGTATATACGACGTCTAATGAATAAGTATCTGGACTGTTGCCATAGTAACGAAGCTAAATCACGCAGAGTGAAGCCGCTCAGCAAAGATTGACCTTGAACTCTGCTGTGCATGTGCATTAAGTTTTAACGTTCTAACTCACTTCCGCTGTTTACAGCAGTGCTTGGAAGGAAGGTGTGTAGCGTGTGATTGTCGCATTGACCATGACAGAGAAAGTTGTCATGGCGATACCTGCTCAGAGGCCTACACAAAGTTGCAGAAAGTGTATGGAAAGGGATCTATGAGCCACACAAAAGTATACGAATGGTTCAGACGTTTCTAAGTTGGCCGAAAAAATCTCGATATTGACGAACGTTCTGGGAGACCCGCAACCAGCAGAACTGAGACAAACATCGCAGATGTGTGCGCAATTGCGAGGGGAAGTCGTCGTATCACCATCCGTTAGTTATCAGAGGATGTGCAAATTAGTTATTGTTCAGGTCAGTCCATTATCAATGAAGATTTGGGTATGAGACGCGTGTCTGCCAAGTTTGTACCAAAACTACTTTCAGCTGATCAAAAAGACACTCGGGTTTCAGTTGCGCAAGATCTCCTTGATTGTGTCGAGAACGATGAAAACTTAGTGCGCATGCACAGCAGAGTTCAAAGTCAATCTGTACTAAGCGACTTCACTCTGCGTGCTTTAGCTTCGTTACTATGGCAACAGTCCAGATACTTATTGATCGGACCACGTATATATATATATATATATATATATATATATATATAGCTTAACCACAAGCGATGGAATAATCACTACTGATGAGCTTTAACTCCAACTGAAACTAGCTCGCTAGTATAGTGACCTCACTCGCTGTGGGGCGGTTATGTCCCCTGTCAGTCCATAGACAATGTACTTTCTGTGGCTATAAAGGTCTTTGACTCTTGTTTCTAGCAATGTGTATAATACCCTGCACCATCAGTGATAATTCAATTTTTCGTTTTTGGTTTTATATTGTTTCCAGTTACCTTCGTTATTATATATATAAACAGTAAGGAACGGAACAGTTTTAGCAACATTAGTTGCTCAACTATGAGTTGTATGGTGACTGTTAGTTAGCTTATCGAAATGCCTTTTAATTTCAATATGGGACGAAATGTGTTATAACTTAGGATATTAATAAACTTGTTTTATCGTATATTGTCCAACTTTTGTCATGTGTACAAGCCGCATAAATGCTCGAAACTTATTCCCTACAGTTGGATCCCTGGATCATGCTTACTTATGTGTGTATATTAATTTTATTATTAATAATATATTTGTATATATATATATATATATATAATATATATATATATATATATATATACATACATTTCCATCTACCTAATTTCATTAATAAGGCATTGATCGACGCTAAGCTCAAGTAGAACACACATGTCCACGTTATCAATAATAATAATCCTTTCTATTATAGGCACAAGGCCTGAAATTTTGGGTGAGTTGGGTAAGTCGATTACATCGATCCTAGTGCCTGACTGGTGCTTATTTTATCGACTCTGATAGGATGAAAGGCAAAGTCAACCTTGACGGAATTTGAACTCAGAACTTCGCGACAGACTAAATACCGATAGGCATTTCGCCCGGCGTACTAACGACTCTGCCAGCTCGCCGCCCTCATAATAATAATGATGATGATGATGATGATTTGTTGAATTATGTTATTCTGTAAATTTCTTTTAACTAGTACGTTTTTGTTGTAAATGTTTGGCTACATTTCAAAGCTTCATGATTACTGACAATAGTCAAGTAGTGAGTCAGTAATTTTGCTCTATTTCTATAACATCACTATAATACCTCACTGGCTTCAAACAAAAGACGTCAAATGTAAGCCATAACCATTGAGGTTGAACTACTAGTGTGTACATCTGCTCCTGTTTGAAGCGCGATAACGATTTGGCCAATCCTTAGTTTAGTCCACCTAATTCCCATTCTTTCCTGGAAATGGATCTGTTACCCAGTTTTGATTCTCGGGTGGAGTTATTCAATAGAAACTTGAACAGCAAAGCTCATTAATTCATTTACAACACTGAATGAGCGACGATTCCACGATTCACTGCGCTCAGTAAAGGTAGACATCTCAAACATAATGTGGCTAGTTGAGAAATCAAAGATGCCAAGGAGTTAACCCCTGCCTGGTCACTTAACTTGCTTCAAAGTAGCAGCCAAACATCCCTCATCTCTAATTTACAGACAGATCCGTATACAGGCGGATACTCTGAACTGTTTAGTTGCCCTACATATAGGAAAAAACCGAGCTGCCACTACTGGAACGTTTTTGATCTTAGCTCTGTTCGTTCATAGCAACATGAAGGTAAACAATAGCAACAACAACAGAATTCTATAAGAGCCAAGCTACGTCTCAAGAGTTCAGTATCAGAAACAGCTGCTCACCATCTAACCACGTTAATGTACTGTTCACCTATTTATAGCTGACTTTCTTCATTGACTACCCTTTCATTCCAGCAAAAAATCAGTCTGGCTAATTAGAAAACCTTTACATACGAACTCACTAAAATACTTGCAATATAGTGTACCTTCCTTGTATGTCCTCATTTGCAACCTTGGTAGTTTCTCTCCTGAAGTGGTTTCTCTTCTGAACTGGTTTCTCTTCTGAACTGGTAACTTACTCATTTCCAGTATTAATCATGTTGACTCAGAACTGTGACTCTTTGCAAAACCATCATTATTCAGATTTTTGCCCACGACTATTTTCTTATAAGACTGGTGGTGGTGGTGGCCATCGTTGTTGTGATGAATATTCCCAGTCAAAATTGGCTGGCCAGCTAACTTTGACTGGAATTTTATTTTATCGATCCTGGAGGGATGAAAGACGAAGTTAACTCGGTGGAATTTGAAATTAGAACGTAGACAACTGGAATGAGTACCGCAAAGGCATTTATTCTGACACTCTGACAATTCTGACAATCCATCGCGCTGCGATAATTAACAATAATAATAATAATAATAATGATAATAATAATAATTGTTTCAAACTTTTCCACAAGGGCAGCAATTTTAGGGGAGGCGATGAGTCACTTACATTGACCCCAGTGTTCAACTGGGGATTAATTTATTGACCCCGAAAAGATGAAAGACAAAGTCGACTTCGGCGGAATTTGAACTCGGAACACGACGACAGACGAAATACTGCTAAACATTTCGCCCGGCATGTTAACGATTCTGCCAGCTCGCCGTCTTAACAACAACAACATTAATAATAATAAAAATAAGAAGAAGAAGAAAAAGAAGCGAGCGCAGACCAACGTCCTCTCAACGATTAGCTGGAGATGATTCTTAAAATGAGAATATCTCTCTATATATAAACGGCAGTTTGTCTGTGTGTGTGTCTGTGTGTCTGTCAGGTTGTACCCTCACCCTGACCACGGCTTTCAACCGATTCTGATGAAACTTGACACACACATAGCCCAATGTCATAATTCAAAACTAACGCAGCGAAAATTTTGAAAAGTTCCCCCAGTTCTGAAAAAAATCGATAAATTCGACATTGGGTCGAGAATCTAAGCTTTTTATATGCAACACATTTTCTGTCTAGGGGACACAACTCGACCTTTTTATCGCCCAAAGGGACAGCTAGGAACATCGTATACACAGAAGTATTCGAGTGAAGGGAAGACATTGCAACCTACACATGCGCCTTCGTTCCCTAGAGGGAAAAGACTAGATTGGGATTAGTCGTTGCCTACTAGGGGCTCTTACATACCCGGGCAACGCTGGGCTATGCTGCTAGTCTGAAATAAACTCGACTGCTCTCTCAAACGAGAACGGTAAAAATGAAACCGACCGCTCTCAAAAATTAAGTAAAATAAAAAAAAAAAAAACGGAAAAATAATCTAGAATCCTTGTACAGTACCCGATCGAACCCAAAATCTAATCAGTTCGTGTAAGTCACGAGGCCAAACATCTCTGAAAGTTTCATCCGAATCCATCCAACGATTCTTGAGATATCTTGTCTACGGACAAAGAAACAAACGCGACTGAAAAACAATACCTCCACCTTCGCTAAGGTGGTGGTGGTGGTGGTGGCGGTAATGGGGTAATAATAATAATGTTGTTGTTGTCGGTGTTGCTTCTTGCTTAGGTACACACTGTATTGATGCAAATCGAAAAAAAACAAAACTAGATTCTTTCGTACGTGGATGTATTGAAACGAAGTCGAAAAACGTCTGACGATTTTCAAGACGCATTCAGTGTTGTAACGAATTTTCACTGGAATTTATTTGAAAACTCAGAGCAACAAGTTCTTATTCCATACCATGTGTGTATGTGTGTGTGTGTGTGTGTGTGTGTGTGTGTGTGTGTACATTACTAAATTTCCCTTGCTTTCTCTGTTTCTCTGTCTCCTTTCTTATTAACTCTTCATTATCTCCAGTGTCTACCTCCAGATCTTTAACTCTTATTTTCTTTCCTACTCATTCACTCTCCCTCTCTCTTTCTCAACTCCACCACCAGATAGCCCACCACCCACTCTTACGTCTCGTCTTGATTTCAACTTCTCTTCTGTCTGTCTCACTTCTGTATGTCTATCTATTTATCTTCATAAAGTCACTCAATAACTCTTTCCCTCTTCTCGTACTCCCTAGCTCTCTTGCTCTCTCTCTCTCTCTCTTTATCTCCTTTCTCCCGCTCTTTCTGTATCCCTCATTCCCCTTTCACCTCTCATTCTCTTTCCCTCTTTACGTCAATTGCAAAGTAATATTTTTACTGACCTCAGCGTCGGTGTCTTGCAGCCTGAATTACGTAATGCAATCATTGGCCAGAAACTAATACGAACACTGAATATATACACACATATATATATATATAATATATATATATATATATATATATATATATATATATATATATATATATATATATATATATATATATATAGAGAGAGAGAGAGAGAGAGAGAGAGAGAGAAAATGTTCATATATAAAAAAGTGAATACATAAACATAAAAAATAATAAACTGTACATTCGCATACGTATTAAACTCGAATGCTTTTCCACATGAAAAGAGAAGAAAGTGTTTCTTTCTGAAAGTTTGCTATTGTGCAGCTAGGAACGTGGGTTTGTTTATTAATTCTTGTTTCTTGCTGTTGTTGACGTTGTTGTTGCTGTTGTTTGTTGTTTGTAATAGCTTGTGGTTGGAATTCGTGCACATGATATTTGTGTCTTAAAATGTTCCCGCATTTGAAACTCTGCTAGCCACCTTATCAGTTGAATATGTATATGTGTGTATTCATATGAGTGTCTATGTGTGTGTGTATACATATACATGGGTATACACACACAAGTATATATATATATATATATATATATATATATATATATATAAACATACAAATACATATCATATTATATGTGTGTGTTTTATGCACACACAAACAGACACATGCACATATACTCACACACGAGAAAGTTGCTCATTGTTCACTCACAACTTATTTATACGACCGAAGATTTTCGCACGAGGTTGAAATAGGATCGAAAATTAGAATCACAAAATTAGAAACAAACATCCTTCCTCACACATGTTATGCTGCTTGTTCAAAAGCTTCGATCAACAGTGACTAGCCATGCAATAAGTCGGCACAATCTCCCTGTGGGATATTCAAAATTTAAAACCAACAGGAAGGGGAGCTAATTTCAACAACATAAACATTTGGCAAGTAAATTTGATGCCCCAACACACACGGGCACACTCTTGGGCGCACTCACTAATATATATATATATAATATATATATATGTATATATGTATATATATATATATATATGTATGTATATATATATATCTATATATATATATAATATATATATTATATATATATATATATATATATATAATATATATATATATGCACATCTGGGCACTGGACGTCATGAAACGTGTATAACAAAAAATACGAATTACAAATACATGGAATATGAACTTTTTTTTCGAACAACGAAAGACACATATGGAAAACAAGGCAAACAACATAGAGAACGACCCGTCATCAGTTGTTGGGTTTTTTTCTACTCTCGTATTTCGCGCATTTAACAATAAACGCTTTCGATAAAACAGTTTCTCCCGCAAAGCATATTAAATACTTTGCGCTTAAATGTACACTAATTTTTATTTGAAAAATGTGCCTAATAACTTTGTAAACATACTAGGCCACTGGTAGAAAAAAAATATATACTTTTTCCTACCCTATATTAATTTTAAGAAAATATTTTAGCAATTTCTGAAGTTTAATCGGAATTTTAATTTGCTGCCGAGTGAATCTGCGCTTGCGCGGAGGATTTGAAAAATTATAATATATAAGGATATATATATATATACATACATACATATATATATATATATATATATATATATATATATATATATTGCATGTATGTATCTATGTGTATATGCATGCATATATATATGTGTATATATATGTATGTATACATATATATGTATGTATATATATGTATGTATACATATATATGTATATATATATATGTATGTATACATATATATGTACGTATATATATATATGTATATATATATAAATATATGTATATATATATATATGTATGTATATACGTGTATGTATATATATACGTATATGTATATATATATATGTATATATATACGTATATGTATGTATATATATGTATGTATATATATGTATGTGTATGTATATATATGTATGTATATGTATATATATATATATATATATATATATATAATATATGTATATATGTATATATATGTATATATAACTATGTATATATATCAATGTATATATATATATATATCTATGTATATATATATATCTATGTATGTATATATATATATATATATATATATATATCTATGTATATATATATATATATAATATATATATATATATATATATATGTATTTGTAGATATATGTATGTATATATATGTGTGTACATATGTATAGATATCGAATAGGCATGTAAACCTGCTGTTATTGTTAGCCTTCGTGCACGTTCTCTATAACTTAAGTTCGGTGTATCTGCTGATACCTTGTAATAAATGGGCGTCCTGTCATGGCTGAGATGTTACTTCAACGCCACTCTATGATATTTAGCCAGTTTTAAGAAGTGAATGTCGAGAGGGGCCAAATTATTATTAGTTGGTCTTTATCCTTGACGAGAAGTTTGATCCGAAATGCTATATGAAACTATTCTGCTTAGAGTCATTCGAAAAGAACATATATATCGTTATATTTACTCTTTTGTAAGTACATTACATATTAAGTGTTCAAGTTGGACATCTACGACCTATCTTTTTACTGTTACTATATTGCAAGTGGTGACACATTTTTATTATTTTTTTTTATGGTTTTTGAATTGAGCCGATTTGGAAATGTTTTCCATCTTACTGGTCATCAAGACGAATAAAAGAATACTAGAACTATACTAGTAACTAAAAAAGCAGATTACTTTTCAATTACGTTAGTGTTTTTTATCATATAATTTATATTTTTTTTTGCACAAATTTCATACTTTTTTCTGCTGGGGGTACAAATTGTGGATGAAATTTTTCGGTTCCAATAATCAAACCTGATTGCAAGTCGCAATTAATCAACACTGACCTATAAATTGATTTAACACATAAAGTCTTAGACAAGTTTTTTTTCTCCTCAAAAGTAGGCTGTGTCAAAGATAAAACCCATATGTAAGCAGATGATTTTAAAGAAGTATTTAATTCCTCTGGGAGGTATTTATACTTTTTCTAGCATGCTATTGACTAAAACTCAATATCTAC
The DNA here is from genome assembly GCF_006345805.1 of Octopus sinensis. Taxonomy (NCBI): domain Eukaryota; kingdom Metazoa; phylum Mollusca; class Cephalopoda; order Octopoda; family Octopodidae; genus Octopus; species Octopus sinensis. The sequence continues at coordinate 164,870,248 of NC_042997.1, read as the reverse complement.
CAACTGAAAATCTGACAGGAGTTCTTCGATAAATCAAATGTATTTTGAACGATCTTCAATATTTTACATTCTCACCGAGATCTGAAAATGGCTGCTGAAAACTGTAGATTCAGATTTCTGAGAACAGTTTGAGTGAATTTGAAAGGAAATAGAGAATTCACTTCTTGGTTATATTTTTCACAGCACGGAAAGTGGTTGGAGATGTTTACCATTAACCAGAAGTAGAAAAAAAAAAAAAGGTTAATTTATGTAGAAAGGTTTAAATCTATGTCTCATGTATGCTCAGAATCCTCTTGTGATCTAATTTTAAACTCATTAAGAAGCGTCATTAAGTCACATGAGAATGTCAATTTCCACAACCATTTGCCGTTTCTAAGGAACGACTGAACATAATTTTTCCTATGAAAAAATATCAGCTTTTATTTGATTTTTTTTTTAAAATTCGTGAGATAACTTTACTGCTACTAGGTCATCTTACAGCAGTGCGTTACGGCAAATCGTTATATTCAGCTTCTGTTTCTTCCAAAAATGTTAAAAATGATCGAGTACACGTGATCAAATAAAATTTGCTGCTAACACACGACTGATTTAATCACTTACTAGCAGTATCGCCCGGCGTTGCTCAGGTTTGTAAGGGAAATAACTATAAAGCATTTTTAGAGAGTTATAGCCAAAAAATAGCAAAAAAATGGAAAAAAATGATGGTAAATTTTTTTTGAGAGTTAAAAAAGGTGGAGTTGCGTTCCCTAGACAGTTTGTGGTTTGTGTTTCTGATTCTCGACCCCATGTCGAATTTATCGATTTTTTTCAGAACTGGGGGAACTTTTCCAAATTTTGGCTGCGTTAGTTTTGAATTATGACATTGGGCTATGTGTGTGTCAAGTTTCATCAGAATCGGTTGAAAGCCGTGGTCAGGGTGAGGGTACAAGCAAACAGACACACAGAAACACGCACAGACAAGCTGCCGTTTATATATAGAGAGATGACTGATCTGTTCTTCTTCAAGTGCTCACTGATAAATGCTTCAGTGAAACACCGTACAATTCGTAAATCCAATATGTTACGAGCTTCGTAGACGTGTCCAATGGAACCTTCTTTGACACGACATATTTTTTCCTCCTCACCATCAGTTGTTTTACACAAACCCAGATTAGTGTTGCCTCCGCTGCTTTGGAAAAGTCTTCATCAGTATTTCTTCTCTGCGTGCTGCTCAGTAAAGCTTGTTCATCCATCATTTTTCGACCGAACAACATTGGATTGTCAAACACACCTATTGATTCATCAAGAGTCCGAGAAAACGATTGGGAGTGTTGTGTGTTAATGCTTCATTGTCACATGAAGTTAATCTCTTATACTTTCGACGTTCATAATTATAATTACTACTTTTGCAGACAGACTAATATTCTTAAAACTAAATTTTTATAGACATACTTTTCCAGCTCTTGCTAGCATACAAGAAATCATTAATTCACCATCGTTAAATAGTTTTATTTCTTAGCTAATAATAAGCTTCTCTCAAAATAACTTTAGCTACAGTTTCATTATTAGTAATTATTCTAGTGAAAAACAACTACTGTGATAGAATAAATGTGCTTCAACCCACGGGCATATGGCATAGAGGTTAAGAGCGCGGGTTACTAATCCCAAGATTCCGAGTTTGATTCCAAGCAGTGACCTGAATAATAATAATAATAATAATAACAATAACAATAATAACAATAATAATAATAATAATAATAACAATAACAATAATAACAATGATAATAATAATAATAATAATAATAATAACAACAACATCAATATCGAAAAATGCCTTAGGAATGAGAACCCAGGTTCGAAATTTCACCAAGACACCTGATGAAGGCTGGAAGGTATTATCAGCCGAAACGTTGTGTTAACAAACAATATGAGGACAAATATCCGTCAAATGTAAATAATGTACCTTCTTATTGCTCATGATGTCGCCCTTCTGCTTGATTAGAAATCTGAGATTAATGATTCGCTTGTTAAGCCTGTATACATACTTCCATAACATATGAATATACATCCTATATATATATATATATATATATATATATATATATTATATATATATATATATATATATATATATATATATATCGCCTTTTTGTGGTATTACGAATGTGAGTGTGCGCACGCTAGCGCGTTTCTTTCAAAAGTAAAATAAAAATATAGTAAAAGTAAATCAATCGAAATAATTAAACAGCACGTGTTCTCATAAAATTAGTGAAATTGAAGGTGAAAATGGACAATAATACATGCAGAGGAATACAACAAACCGGTTTGAAGTTAAAACATTATTAAAAATAGATTTATATAAAACATGTTGAAGAGAATGCATTGCATACATTTCCATGTTCGTAAAGTCAAATATTGAGTTCGCATGTTACTAAAAATACTGTTATTTGCATTCGTGACCTGAGTGAAAGATATTCGGCAATATTGGTTATCATTCAATTTAAACGTATCTTATTATTTTAAGACATCTGTAAATGTGACTAGAGGAAGAGCTTGATTCGGTTATGAAGTGTTTTATGTAAAAGAGCAAGATCGGACAACTGCAGAAAATATCACGTACAGAGTGGAAGAAAGAAAATTTTCTTGAGTTTGATTTATTCGGCCAAAATGGCTGCCATTGTATTGGTCGCTGATTAGTATTTATATAGCAAAAAACATTACATATTTCAATGGAAGATCGTTAGTCATTTAACTCTTTAACTGCTTTATTAAATTCCAGGTTCATTCCCGTAATAATGTTAATTATCCACCAAGAAATAGAACTGATATTTTCTGCAATAGTTCTCTGTAACATATTTTCGCGAGTTACAGTTTTCCTATTCACCGTTAAAAGTATTTGATTTTTGCTCTGTAAAGAGATATTTGTTGAAATATCTTTTACTTCTTTTTTTTTTCTTTGTCATTTGACTGTCGCCATGTTGAAACACTGCCTTGAAGTGTTTTAGTCGAAGAAATCGACCTCAGGATTTACTGGGTTTTTTTTTTTTAACCTAGTACTTATTCTATCAGTTACTTTTGCCGAACGTAAACACACACAACACCGGTTGTCTAGCGGAGGTGGGGGACAAACGTGCACACACACACACACATACACACACACAACTGGCTTCTTTCAGTTTTCATCTGCCAACTCTACTTATAAGGTTTTGGTCGGATCGAGGCAATAGTAGAAGACACTTGCTCAAGGTACCACGAAGTGGGACTGAACTCGGAACCATGTGGTTAGGAAACACGCTTCTTACCACGCAGCCACGCCCGCTTCTATGTGGGAAAAACATGAAGTAAACCTAAAAAAAACTGTCGTTTCTAAAAGTGTCACTGGGGGTGCCTTTGCTTTTTACAGCATAAGGAGAGTATTCTGTTTCAAAGCTGCATGGTAAAATCGCTTTCCACAGTGAGTGGTAATCAAATTGTGAATGGATATATCAGCACAAAGAGTAAAATACGTAAAATCGGAATGCATCATGAATGCCGTGGCATTCAAGGATGATTTTAAACATTTTTAGTTTGGGTGAATGGATGCGACCGTAGATTCAGTGTAAATGTGCCGTCAGCCAGTTTAGTTGCTCTTCTTAATGGACATCTAAACATTTTCCTAACTCTCCACATTCTTAAAATCTGTTATTCATGTAAACCAGTGGACCCCAAATTGGGTGGTACTGCCCCTTTGGTGTCGTGGAAAGGTCCAGGGAATCGTTGAAGTGTGGCGAAAAGGGGGCGATGGATGTAGAAAAAATAATGGGTTATGTATGTCTATGATTGTGGTGGGGAGGGGGAAGGAGCGCTAGAAATGTAACTCGGGTGCCAAGGGGGTGGCAGACTGAAAATGTTTTGGAACCATGATGTAAACTATGTTGAGGTTTCATGAGAGACGCGTTTAGTCACTGTTTCGAAAATATCTACTATTCAAAGACTCACCGATTCATTCAGGGTCACTGCAAATGAAGACATATTTTCTTTTATATTTTCCGACTCTGGATTTCAGTATTTGTACTCGAAAGATAGATAAGTAAAACAGCGAACGTTTGTATGCAACATTGCATATTCAGCGAAGTCAGCTGGCTGGATTTGGCCTACTACAGGCTTTAGTTTGTTCATCCCTGTCTCTATTCCTCTGTACCTGTTTGATGCCAGACTTTGGAGCTCTCCTGCTGTTTAATGTCAGTCTGTGGTGTTGTCCTGCTCCATGGTTCAACTGTGCACGCGCTGAGAAAAGCGTGTCATCTTAAAACAAGAACCTCTGCTCAGCAGGATATGAATATACGCCTCTACTTCCTATAAGTCTGCCTTCCTCTTAATCTGCCCTAGCTTGTCTCTAGTGCCCTCTTGCTTTCTGTTATTTCAATTAAGAATACTCTATGTCTGTGTATATATGGGCGTGTATGCAGACATATATGTATGGGTGCATATACTCCTACATGTGTTTACGTATATATTTGTACGAATGTATGTCTGCATGCCGGTAAACGAGGGCAAACTATTTACGTGCGTCTATTACTACTGGCTAAATAATTCGGTCATTCTATATTAAGAATATTCTACTGGTGCATTTACACTGAAATAGCTTTTCTAGGTGCGGCTAGTCTTACCTCCACTTACCGTTCCCCTTTCCTCACTCTTTCTCCCTCTCCCTTTCTCTCTCTCTCTCTCTCTTTCTCTCTTTACTTAAACACCATTTATTTATTATTCACTTTTGCTTTGCTTGAGGTACTGGACCATTCTCCCATCCCTTTCCAATTCTTGGTTACTCCATTTCGTTCACCTTGCACCCAAAATGTCTGACCCTTTATCATTATTCTCTCGCTTTCTCCCTCTCTCCCCTTCTTTCTCTCCCTCTCTCTCAGCTTACCATTCTCACTCCTCATGCTAACTCTTCTTGAACTTCAATTTCTCCACTTATTCTCCCATAGCCAAAGCTTCTCTGCTTCTCTTATATGCAAGAATAAGGTCCGAAATTTTAGATTCTTCCCAACTAACCAATTCACAGACCACTTCTGTGATGCATTTCATACAAACAGTATCTCAAATATAATGATCAACTTAAGTATTTCATAATACATAATGCTATTATTCCAAAATAAAACAAATATAATGGTGTAATACTACCATTATTGTGCCACGACGGAATTATTCATTGTGTATTACAGAGGAGATATAACAACATAATTAGGTGGATGTGTAGTTGTCCAATAAGTTATCATGAGTCAGGAAAGAAAAACAGGCATTCGCGTACTAGGTAACAGTGGGTATATTATTTATACAATATTATCATAGTTTTAAAACTACTGATTTTTTTTTCTGTACTGTTTTATATCAAAAATGTAGAAGTATATTTAGCAATCGTTGGACACAGTTATGTCCGGTGATTGCTGAATATACCTCTATCTTTTTGGTATGAAACCATTCAGTTACAACATTTTTCGCTGTCCTGAGACTACAGAATTGCAGCACCCCCTCACACACACACTCTCTCTCTCACACACACACTCACACACACACATACACAGATCAAAAGAGTTTACATTATTGGGGCTGGAAAGTTTGTAATACGGCTTCTGGGGAAATGTTTCTTTATTAATGACGGGAAGCATCTTGCTACGTTGGTAGAAACGTCTAGGTTAGATGGTGGGTTATACCAGATTATTTTACTTTTCCTAATTCTTTTGGAGTGAGGAGAGTGGGTTTGGAGTTCGTCCACTCTTTGAATATTTTTATCAAGTCCTTCTTGAACCTATCCATGGCGTGGCCATTTATGTGGCCTGAGATAGCCAAGCCATCGTCACTATAGAGGGCCGACCTTGAGGGTATCCAAAATGTATAACACGACTAGGTTGGCGATTTCAGCCCCGTCAAATTTACCCATAGAGACATCAAACAATGCAGTCGTGTCATTATGAGGTATGAAGATTTGGGGCATAGACTCCTTACTAATTATATTCACTCGAAAGCTTGAAATCACAAACACATCTCGCTCAAGTTAAACACCGTCTTAAAGAGGAAAATACATATTTAGATAATGTAATCTTGAGCATATTATATGTATGTATGTATGTATGTATGTATGTATGTATGTATGTATAGGTGTTGCTAAATATGTTTAAATTCTTACTGTGGTTTCATGTAGAAATCGCCGATCCTCAGTGAATGTAAAGTATAAATGTTAGGAATAAAGTAAAACATGTGATATGAAGAAGACATGACCTCAGAATGGACCAGAGCCCGCTATAATGGCCAATGGACTCCCATATGTTTTGCCACTAGGTATGGAACACTACGGTACATTGCGTTCATAATCACATGTACAGAGAGAGAGAGAGAGAGGGGGGGAGGGGAGGAGGGGAGGGGAGGAGACGCGTGCACAAGTCTTGAAAGCCCAAAACGAAAAGACAGGTTCATGATTATCAGTTTATCACTTGTGTGCATCTATACATGTATATATATAATATATATATTATATATATATATATATATATATATATACGTGTGTGCATAGATGGATGTGTGCATATATATTTATGCGAATGGACATGTACACACACATAGAGAAGGAGAGAGAAATATGAGCGCGCGCTTACATGCATATGTATTTATAAAGAGTGAGGAAAAGAGAAACACGAGTACGTGCGCGCGCACACGCACACACAAGTACGCACATACGCGTGCGCAATTTTAATCAGTAATATAATTTCATCGCTCGTATGAACTCACAATGATATAAATACAGTACACAGAGAGTATAAAGCAGACTGTTTACTCAAATATGTGTGTGTGTGCGCGCGCATATTGTTACTTGTGTCGTCTGCCCTGCCAATCTTTCTTTTGTGGCTGTTTTGCTTGTCTGCGTGTGTTAGTGTCGGTTGTTAATGTTTAATCTAGTGAGAGAAACACTGAATGTCAGTTTTAACTCTTGCAATGCTGTTAACATTCGAGGAGACAGAGTTGGACTGACTGTAAGCCATATTAATATTTTATTATGTTAGTCATATTTAGCATATGAACCCGGCGATGCGGTTGTTTTGTAGTGTGGACCTGCAAGGAAGGCTACTTGGTACAACATGGCTGAATATCTATGCACATGCATGCGCCTGCGCGCGCACGCGTTCACACGCATACGATCATGTACACACACCCACACATACACATGCACACGCGCGCGCGATGAGAGAGATAGAGACAAACAAAAAACAGATATGTATGTAGGGAAAGAAAGAAAGAAAAGAAAGAAAGAAAGAAAGAAAGAAAGAAAGAAGGAAAGGAAGGAAGAGCGGGGTGACGTGAGAGGTGGACGTTCGCTGGTTCGTTTCATAACCATTATGTTCCTTTCTTGCAAAATATCCTGATGAGACATATGTGTAGTAGTAGTAGTAGTAGTAGTAGTAGTAGTAGTCGCTGTTATTGGGTTCTTGTTATTGGTAAATAGTGCCAAGGTAAGAAATTGTTATGATCAACGCCGTCTGCCGTCAGACTAAACGCATTCTTGTAATTATTTTTGCGTCTCTACATTCTCGTCTTCAAGTCCTACTGAGGTTCATTTGGTCTTTAAACATTCTTCCGGAATCGATACAATACGTATGTGACACACACGACGATCGATTCCATTGTTTCTGCTACAGTTTAAGTTCAGTTGCTGCATAAGTCAATTCAGGGTCAGCGACAACTAAGTGTTAGAGAGGTAATCATATGTCCCCCTCGCCTCCCTACATGTTTCTGGCCCTTAGTCTAGACTAGAAACAATTCTTGTAAAGAATCGTGAGAGGGTCTCGAAAATTGCTTCGCGGTAGTTGTTACGGCTCTTTCTGTCTGATCTGAGTTCGAACTCCGCCGATGTCAAGTTTGCCTTTAATCCCTCCAACATTCATGAAATTAGATACCAGTCAAGTACTAGAATCAATGATATCGATTAACACCCTTCCCCAAAAATTGTTAGCATAGTGCATAAGTTAGAAACTATTATTAAGGGTGGTGAAACAGCAGAGTCGTTACAGCGTTGAAAGAAATGCTTTTCGGCTGGATTCAAAGAACAACTGCTAAGTTGAAGATGTTCACTGTGTCAGAAACATGTGTACATAGCCATCTTCTTATCACCAAGCAATCATACGCTTTTCCTTTTGGCATGTCTATTTTAGACGCCTCTTGACTCTTGCAATTATCTCCCTTTTTCATTTGGA
>NC_042997.1:164802041-164857041 GCF_006345805.1 Octopus sinensis | reverse complement strand
ACACAGGCGTGTATAAACATGCATAGTTATGTAGATATCTATATATATATTCACAAATAGATATATCACATTTTTTCTCACTTTCTACACTCCTATTTTCACTCTCTCTCTCTCCTCATCTTACAGATGTAAAAGTAGATGCCCTTAAAATGTAATACGTATGAGCGTGCGCACTCACACACACTCACACCATGCACACCACACACACACACACACACACACACACTCACACACACACACACACATATATACACTGGCGGTCATAGGAATTTAATGTTTCCTATGTTAATGGTCTTAAATTGCGATAATGTTTTATGCAGAGCATGGAATGAATGGACTTGTGCATTGAGAGAATTAGTTAAATACTTCAGTTTTAATTAACTGCTGACTTTCTCCGAAGCTTAAGTATCATCCGCAATGGATTGCTGCTTCTTCAAACATGAGGACGCTGTTGTTGCTGCTGCATATGCAAATACCCTTACACAACGCAAAGATGAAAATCCGAATAATCAGCAAAGACTTTCTCGGAGACACGCTGCAGCTTCTTGTCCTCAGACATCCTGTCTACCCCTGCCCTCTTCTCTAAACTCTATCTCTCTCTATTTCTTTCTCCCTCCCTCTCTCTCTCTGTCCTCTCTCTCTCTCTCTCTTTCTCTCTCTCTCTCTCTCTCTCTCTCTCTCTCTCTCTCTCTCTCTTTCTCTCTGACTACAACAGCCTACGCTTACTTCAAGGAGATAGTTACATATCTCTTTTTCCAAGCCTTTTTCTCTCCGTCCAGTTACCCTACTGTTTATTATTCCCTAAACCTTGCACTAATTCTTACAATCCTTTCTCAACCTACTGATCTTTAAAACGAAATCAACCGTGTTTGATCTCAACAATTTCATTGAGCTTTGCGAAGGGCTTTGGCGCTTTCTGTCTCCCAGACGGAGACATACATTATGGTCATCACATGACTATTAGCTCATATCCTTAAGTTTCTCAGAAATATATTTCATAATGACCACTTTCCACTAGAGACAGTGATAGAGAGGGGGAGAGACGAGTGTGTGTGTGTGTGTCTTGAATTTCTCGGCGCCATTTCTATCATGTGTTGCGATTGTCTGCAAAAGTTGCTAACGAGTATCTGTTCTTTTTATACAAATATATTTCTTTCCCCAATTCCCATTCTTAATTTTACCACTCAGCCGATTAATCTACCCATCTACCTATCATTCGATCCATCTCTTCAGTTTTCTATTTATATATCTTATATTATTTATCTGAATATCTAAATATATACGCACAACAAACATACATACATATACACACACACACGCAAGCAATTGCCAGATTAAACTGCAAGAACTACGCTGCTTTTCAAAAGTACATGCTGTTATTTTTTAATTGTTTAAAAATTTTTTAAAGATAAGAACAATTTTGAATATAATATTGGTTTCAAATTATAACACAAGGCCAGTAATTTCGGGGGAAGGGGGTCAGTCAATTATATCAACCCCAGTGACTAACTGGTACTTATTTTATCGACTGCCAAAGAGATGAACACATAACGTATCGACGCCGTTGGCATTTGAACACAGAAGATTAAGTTGGACGACACACCACCAAGTATTTTGCCCATCATGCTAATGGTTCTACCAGCTCGTTACCTGTTGAATATAATATCAAATATCGACTAATGGCGGCGAGCTGGCAGAAACGTTAGCACGCCGGGCGAAATGCGTAGCCGTATTTCGTGTGCTGTTACGTTCTGAGTTCAAATTCCGCCGAGGTTGACTTTGCCTTTCATCCTTTCGGGGTCGATAAATTAAGTACCAGTTACGCACTGGGGTCGATGTAATCGACTTAAACCCTTTGTCTGTCTTTGTTTGTCCCCTCTGTGTTTAGCCCCTTGTGAGTAGTAAAAATATTAATATCAAATATTGACTAATTAAGTTAGGTATGACTTACAGGCAATCTTTGTGTGTATGTGTTTTCAGTTTTGGCTAATTCAACCCGCTATATATTGTACAAACACATATTCTTTTATCACTTTAGCCTATCTGATTATCTATCTACTTATTTTCATAGAATATCCTTCTATATAATCTATCTGTATACCGCAATTCCAACATCCTGGCATGTTTTTCGTATTTGTTTTTAAATTTTGTTTCCTGCATTTCCTCAGTGTCACTCGCCTCACTTTCACTTTCGTCTCCTCATTGTAGCTAGTTCTAATCCCACAGGTTGCTAGTAATCTTGAACAATGATCCTGAGCAAGAAACTTCATATTTACTCATCCACCACCATCGCATAAATAAATAAAAAATGCGGATCAACATAAACGACATCAGTATTGTCATCAATCCATTGGTGGCGAGTCCCAAAACTAAGCTAACCATAGAATCAACCCGTACAGACGTGGCCGAAAGTTTGGAACATTCGTTTTAAAATTAAAATTGCTATGCTCAAGTACAATTCAATTCAGATATATACAACGTATATATTTAGGCATTTTATATAAAAACTAGCACTATGACCCGGTGTTGCCGGGTCTAGTGCTAGTCAAGCATATTTGTTCTTTCATGAAAATCTCGCTCTCTTGTCATTCACTTGGTCTAACCCGTTAATTATTCCCTGCATTTCTCAAATCAAAAAAGCGTGCACGTTTGAAAACCAAAACACATGATGACGCGTCTTCGCAAAACACAAAAAGGCGCTGAGTCATACAGACTGTCTGCAAAAATCGCACGCGCATTCAACTGTTGCGCATAAGGGGTCGGTTTATCGATTTTTTAATGGCTTTCTGGGGTGACTGGGGGAATGAAAAGATCTTCACGACCACCCTCAGACAATTTTGAAAGCCCATAGAAAATGCGAGTCTTTTACGTGAAAAACTGGATTTGTATAAAGGACACACAGATACACGGACGTTTTGCCGTTTATAGATATAGAGATTCTAATTTTCAGACCTATGTCCCAAACTTTCGGTCAAGTAATAATATATTGCAAATTGAATATAAATTTGGGCATTTAACATAAAAATTCTAACTTTCAGATCTATGTTCCAAACTTCTAGTTTCGGCTGTAGAGATTCTCTTCGTGTGATCTCGTAAACCTTTCTCTAAGCTGGAATTGAATTCGGCCCGGTGAGCTGACAAAACACTCGTCAATCAATTTATACACTGATCCCGCTGCTTACATTATCGAGTTGTACCCGTTCTTTGTTTTTGTTAACCGTTGAGTAGAATTAGGTATATTGGTAACAACAGTCACAACGCACTGCTTCTGACAGGAAACGAACTGTCAACTTCCTGATTGATTATCCAGTGTCCTATCAACTTGGCCATGAACGTTCTCTATTCTCTCTCGCTCCTCTCTCCTTCTCTCCCTTTCTGTCTCTCTCCTCCCTCCCTATCTCCCTCTCTCTCTCTCTCTCTCCTCTCTCTCTCTCTCTCTATATATATATATATATATATATATATATATAAATGCGTGTGTGTATGTGTGTGTGTGTGTGTGGGTGTAAACATAAACAAGGAGTCACTGCACACTCTGGTCTAAAGCTTTGAAACATTATACGGAGACACGTCTAAACTCACATCTCATGACAAATAAACATGATCATGTAAACAGAATTAGGTCGTTTTGACATTTCACTAACCTCAGTGCCTCAATTTCGCTAAGTCCTACGTGACCGGGCAACATCATTATGATCGTCATCAACAACACAAAAACAAAAAATTAATCACAAACAAAGAAAGAGAACGTTTATTAATTTATTTTTCTTTTTACACGTATTTCGGTGAAGTATTGAATTTATAATAGCATATCTGCATATTCCCCTTTTTTTATTGACTGACAATCAAGCTTAAGGGAAAATTAAATATTTTAGCTTTTAGTGAAACACACAAGCGTCGTGAGGGTTTGTTCGAAAACGAAGTACCATCAGGTTATCGCTATAGAAACGGCAAACAATGTCTACGGCCGGTGCCGTGCAAGTATTGATCAACAATCTAATTATTGCTTCACGTCATGTATTGGTTTCACAAGAGCTTTAAGTAAAGTTTGACAAAATATCATGTTTTATTGTCTGCTAGTTAGAGTAATTCGGCTGATGTGTAACTGAAGCTGTGCAATGTCCCAAGCGCGTAGCTTAATGGTTAAAGTATTCGGCTCACGATCGTGAGATCGTGTGTTCGATTCCCGGCAGCGTTCTGTGTCCTTGAGCAAGGCACTTTATTTCACGTTGCTCCAGTCCATTCAGCTAGCAAAAATGTGTTGTACCTTTATTTCAGGGTGCCAGCTTTGTCACATTGTCTCGCGCTGAATCTCCCTGAGAACTACGGTAAGGGTACGCGTGTCTGTGGAGTGCTGAACCAATTGCACGTTAATTTCACGAGCAGGTTGTTCGGTTGATCAGATCAACTGGAACCCTCGTCGTTCTAACCGACGGAGTATCAGTTATCTTTTACTTGTTTCAGTCATTTGACTTAGGTTATGCCGGGTTACCGCCTTGACCGGGTTTAGTCGAAAAAATCGACCCCCGGTACTTATTTATAAAGTTGTTACTTATTCTGTCGGTCTCTCGCTGAACCGCTCAGTTACGGTAACGTAAACAAACCAACTAGTTGCCAAGGAATGGTAGGAGACAAACACATGCATATACATATGGCGGATTTCCACAAAGTTTCCATCTACCAAATTCACTTACAAAGCATTGGTGGGGCCGGAGCTATAGTAGAAGACACTTGCCCAAAATGCCGCATAGTGGGACTGAAGCCGTAACCACGTGGTTGCAAAGCAATATTCTTAATCACATAGCCATGCCTGCACCTATTTGTTTTACTTTATTCTATCTTCCTGGGGCGCTGATTTAGATATCGCCTTTTCACTAACCCTAGAACAACCACCGCTTGAACCGAAATTTTATCTAAATGGTGGGGAAACAACTCTTTCTAGGGTTTCCAAGCCTTCCAAGATAGGTGAGAGAAAAAGAGAAAAGCTATCCACAGAGCAGAGACCTGTCCAAATGTTTGTAACAGAGTAAACTTCGCTAAATACATCCGAAGTTTAGGGAATGATGTTAAACCAGGCGACGGTTGATAGATTAAATTACTTATCATTTTTGTTTTCATTATTTTCTTATTTATCTTTTACTTGTTACTTGTTTCAATCACTAGACTGCGACCATGCTGGGGCACCACCTTGACGGGTTTTGTCGGTCAAATCGATCCGAATACTTGTGATTTGTTTTATTTATTTATTTATTTTAACTCTGGTACTTATCATATAGGTCCCTTACGGCGAACCGCTATGTTAAGAGAAGGTAAACAAGCCAATACCGGTTGTCAAGCGGTGGTCAGGCTGACAAACATTGTCTCAAAAATATATACTCACGCATACATACGATGAGCTTCCGTACAGTTTCCGTCTACCAAACTTACTCGCAAGGTATTGGTCGGCCCGGAGCTGTAGTAAAAGTTATTTGCTCAATGTGCCACGCAGTGAGACTGAGCCGAAAACAGCGTGACTGTAAAGAGAGTTTCTTTAACCATACTACTGCACTTGTGCCTGTTTTTTAAACATGTTTATTTTATTTTTGTTTCTTGGTTGATGAATTTTTTTTTAATTTGTGCAAAATTTGGTGAACGTGAAAAGCTGAAAATTAGATTTTAGTTTCTCGAATAATTGAAAGCGGTGGAATAAATACCATAATAAAAGTAAGAGAGTAGTAGCAAACTCAAAGAGCATTGAAGCTAGAGAAAGCCGATCGCATACCAGATACTGAGAAACTGGAATCTCTATCACATGACTCGCTACGGTATGATCACATGACCAAAATAATTATGGCTGACAGCTGCAGGCAACTGTAGCTTTGTAAAAATTAACAACTGGTTCGTTAACTTCCAAACTGAATTCTAGTTTACATATAAACTTAGAGCAGTGAGGAACAGATATAGCCGTGCGGTTAAGAAGATCGCCTCTCATCAACGCAGCTCTGGAGTCAATTCCCTGTTGGAGCACCTTCGTCAAGTGTCTTTTAACAGAGGTTTGGGTTGTCCAATGCCTTGTGAGTAGAATATAGTTAACGTTCTGTGTTCAAATTCTGCCGAGGTCGACTTTGCCTTTCATCCTTTTGGGGTCGATAAATTAAGTACCAGTTATACACTGGGGTCGATCTAATCGACTTAATCCCTTTGTCTGTCCTTGTTTGTCCCCTTGTAGGCAATAAAGAAATAAGAATATAATTAACAGAATGTGTGTAGATTCTCTTTATGTGTGTGTTTGTGTGGTTATTTTAGCCGGGTTTAGCGGGCTTATGATGTATTCTTTCATTTCCCATTAACTAGAGGTTCGACACAAAACAAAACAGTAAAACACACACTGGGTTAAAATATGCGAGGATGTAGATATTATGAAATAATCCTCTGACAGCGTGGTCGCTGTCTAATTACTGAAGCCAGTTAAAAAAAAACCAAAAAAACTAGAAGTAGCCTTCTCCGAAATCAACAGGATCACCTTTATCACTTCAACGAAAAGAATGAAGCAGGTCAGAGGAAGAAAATAAAAAGAGTGTGTATTAACAATTGTGTTCTATATGAATGAATTAAGCTGCGTAATGCTTTAACCGTTTCAAAAACATTCAGCATTTGAACATAGCGTAAATCCGTTTGACCTAAAGGATATCATGTTAAATCAAATGATCACAACAAGGATTAAAATCAAATTTGCATATTAAGTTTCAACAAATATTTATTTCGTTTCAACAGCCTTTATGACATTTCGACAAAATTACTGATAGTTTATCTTGTGCAAACTTTCTGTGCCGTTTTAGATCACTTAATAATTCATAAATGGAGTTAATACGCGGTGGCTTACGAATTCATCAATGGCGTTAATACACGGAGGATAGGGTATATTAAGTGTCCTTGCAGCTCAGTTTCCATGGAATTTAGGAATGAAATCGAAGTGGACAGTTTTCAAAGGAAATAAGAGGTAAATATAGCTAAGCTAAATCCGGGACTCTAGCGTGGGTGCTTTATCGTAAATAACAGTAAGTCGTGTGTCGGTCAGTTTAATCTTTCGTCTGACAGGGGTCGATGAAACTACAATCAACGATACGCTGAGTGGGGGTGGAGGGAATAAAGATAGTGGAGGGAACTGATTAATCACTTCACTATTAACATCTTAAGTAAGAGCCAACAAGAGGGCATTAACATGGTCGTTTCCCCTTGCTAGAGATAGCAGCCAAATCACCCTTCAACCATATCGAAGACCACGTTGGATAAGGCATTCTTGGACATTCTTCTAAAAAGATGGGATAGTCATGACTGGAATACATTTTATCGTAGAACTTCGAAGCCATGATTAACCTGGGGTTAAGCAACATCAGCAGCTACAATTGAAGATAAAAAGTTAATGAAGTGCCTTTACAGTAGTTGTTCGATGTATATCAAATTCCACTCCACGGTAAAGATCAAATGAAGAATATTGTAACGGTCAAAGTCTCCAAGGTGATACACGATGAGGGTGCCTGTGAACTATATGAGTGCGAAGCTAATTTCTCAATCACGCAGTTTGTCTTATAAAATTATTAACACACACATGCATCCATCCATACACACACACACGCGTACATACATACAGTGCGGAGTGATGTCGGTGTGTGTGCGAGTGTGTGAAGGCGCCTGGTTTGGCGGATAAGGTGTTGGGCTCAGAATCACATGTTCATGGGTTCAATTCCTGGATTGAGTGGCACTTCATTTGACGTTGCTCCTGTCTGCTCAGCTGAAAATTATTCCCAGCCTACGCAATAATCCTTCCCTCTAGCAGTCACTCGTTCCATGTTCCTCCCGTGGGCTGGCCAAGAGGTGTCTGCTGGTGATTACCTAGGCAAGTAAACAATTAGCGAAAACATGTTATTAAGTCATAATCTTTAGAGGGCCATATTATATTACTGTTTATTAACTCCCATATCAACCCTGATTGACCTTTTCGATGAATAACAACATTGATTTCTCCATCGCCTCTATTTATTATTATTATTTTTTTTTTTTTGCATACACTTACCTATGCCTATATTATCAAATACTTTAATTTAGTAAGACGAGCATGTTTAATATGAGTGGGAATTCTAGCTGTTATTTTTAGCATGTCAACTGACCACGTAGAGACAGTTTGCACTAAAATGTCATGACCCAATAGATGGAAACAGCCCGGTGTCACATTGTTGGTCCAGGCTAGTATCAAATTTCAAACTTGGTAAATATTTTTCATCATTTTGCTACACTTTTAATGATTCTCTTTTTAATCTGTACCATGTGTGTGTGTGTGAGAGAGAGATAGATAGAGAGAAAGAGGAAGAGAGAGAGAGAGGAGAGAGCGGGAGACAGAAGGAACAGGCTTCAATTTTTTTTTTTTTTTACTCGACATTAATCAGGAGCTGGAATCAATATTACGAACCGCCGAATCACGTGTCAAGTTTCTCTGTGTACTGCCAGTACTTCCGTCACGGTATTTTAGTTCGAAGCATCATCTAATCTGTTTTCCTACACCCCACACTTCACACACCCCCCACACATACACACATACACGTAGGCATACATGATCTGGAGTCTATGGTAAAAGACACGTGTTCCCGAACGCGAAACGTGTGGGTACGAAGAAAATCTGAACCACAGACACAAACGTTAGCGCTAGTATATATATATATATATACTGAACAGACGAAAGTCGTATCATCTGGCCACGTTGTTTGATGAGAATAAAAACTAAGTACCCCTACTCTGTTTTTAGCATTAAGTTCTTTCCTATTTGAGTTACAATCACCTGATCGGAGTATGTGTTGGAGTGGCGTGTGAGTGCGTATTTATCTTTCTGTCTGTCGATCTATCTGTCTGTCTGCCTATTTGTTTATCCATTTGTCAATCCGTTATCTCAGTGGTTCTCAACCAGAATCCATAGAAAACTTTTTTTTGTTAAGATTCTGCAATGCATTGCATATACTTTTTACAATACACAAAATATATTGACAACTTTTTTTAATATAATTCCTAATATCTCATTCTAAAAATGTTAAAGGATCTATTTAAGCATAAAATGGCCAAGGGGTGTGTGCGGGCATCCGAATAAAATGAGAATGAAAGGAGTCCATTGGCAAAAGATGGTTGAGAATCACTGGTCTATCTATTTATAAGAAACTGCTTGCCTGACATCAACCTAAAACAAACGACGTTAGTATTCACAAAAGGAATGATGTAAAATAAAAATATGTATAAAAAGTAACTGAATGGCTTAAACCATTCCGCAACATCCATGATGATCTGTTATCCATATTGCAGTGTGTTTTGCCATTCACTGCAATGATGTCCTTTTCTCACCTTGAACTTGTTCGCATAAACTGTCCCGTTTGTTGTATTTTTATCTTCTCTTATATTACCACTTTTTTTACATTCATTTCATGCTTTCCACATTTTCCTGCATTTTTGATCTTTGACCTCTGGCCGAAATCAGATCGCCATGTTGATTCGTTAGCTACTGCACGCATTTTTTTTTCTCTCCTTCTTTCTGTGTTTTTTTTTCTCTCTGTGTATCTTTCTGCTGAAGAGCGTAGGCTCGAAACGTTAAAGACTTGTTTTATTTATATTCCTGAGCGCCATACTAATACAATTGTTCGTTTGTTTTCCACCTGCCTTCGTCTTTTGTCTATTTTCATAAAGCTTCCCGTTATATATATATATATATATATTATATATATATATATATATATATATATATATATAGTCCAATGTCGGCTATTTAGAACATCTACGTTTGTCTACAAAGTGTTATACAAAATTTGTTTGTATATCATTAAAATTATTTGAGAGAGTTGCGAGATCTCGAGTAACTCACTTCTTGAAATCTAACAGCCTGATTATTCACAACCAACATGGCTTCCGCAATGGAAGGGACTGCTTAACACAGCCCTTGCATCATTTCAACGACATCTTAAAGGCCATGGGAGAGGACACCAATGCTAATGTTATATTCTTGACTTCAGAAAAGCCTTTGACATGGTTGATCACTGCATCCCGTTAAAGAATTGGAGTTCGAAGAAAACTGTTAACTTGGATTAAATGTTTTCTGATGAACAGAACTCAACATGTGGTTATAAGTGGAGTTCCACAAGGCACTGTTTTGGACCCGTTCCCTTTCATAATTCATATAAACGACATCACTGACGTCATCAAACATATGCATATTTGCGTGGATGACTCTAAGTTACTGAAGTTTGTTGACAAGGTTGAAAACCAGGCAAATCTTCAATCTCATCTGTTAGCTGTTACCCAATGGGCGGAGAAACATAATATGCAGCTAAACGAGAAGAAATTCAACCTAATGCACTTCAGTAAAGAGACTGCATTCCAACAACCATACACTCTTCCCTTGGGCGAAATCTTCGTGGCATCCAGCACTACTAGAGACCTGGGTGTTACTGTTGATAACAAAATAAGCTGGAGTGCTTACATAAACAGCAAAGTTGACATGGCTCGCAGGGCGTGTTCCTCGATCCTCAGGACTTTCCGGTCTAGAGACGCCCCTACCATTATTCTACTTTTGCTCGCCCTCACCTTGAATACTGTTGTCCGCTGTGATACCCCTCATGATACAGAATATTATGAAAATTGAAACTCCCCAGAAATCAATCACAAAAAAAAAAAATACATATGATATGACAAGCCTTGCGATCGACTCAAAAAGCTCAGGCTTTACTCCCTCCAACGCCGCCGTGAGCGCTATATCATCTGTGTGATGTGGAAAATATTCCATCAACATTGCTCAAATGATATAGGTATCATCTTTAAAATTCATCCGAGGCTTCGCCCTCGTGCAAACCGTCCACTATAGAAATCAAGTTAGTGTCGCATCACAACACTACGACAGAACTATTTCATCTCGACTGGCCCTGCTCTCTTCAACATCGTACTAGCTCACATAAAGGAGGAAAGTGATTTCACTGCATTCAAACGGTCCCTAGATGATTACCTCAACAAATACCAGACAAACCACCAAAACCCGGATATGTCTCTGTAAACAATAACCCTCTGCTCGAATGGGCTATAGTGGCCAAGAGTTGACTGTGTATCTCTTCCAGATAGTGCGATTAAATTAGACGTGGCCTGAGCCAACTTTGGCCAAAACGTATCTAAGTAATCTAAGTAATGTACCCTATATACAAATAAACCACCTCGTATTTGACGAATACTGAAGTTGTGTGATCATATTTGAATGTCTATTGTAATCTTTGTATGTTTTGAAATGATACGTATTCTTTATGAAACTAAACTAAATAGGACTTCGGACGCCTACGTTTGAAACATGCTAGTCATCTCATTAATATATTCAGTTTCATTCAACCTCTATGAATAAATAGTCTTCAATAAACCAACACAGGAATGTCCATGATGTTTATTTAACCTATTAGAAATAGCAACCAAATCTCTTTTCAGCCTACTGGCGTATCAAATGCAAAACTTACCGAATAATACAAGTCTTCGATACACTATGGCTGAAAGAAAAATGTCTTTTCGGTTGCTGTATACCTAGGCTTAACAAGTAAGGTAAAAAAAATAAAAACCTCCCTACCACAGTAATAAATAGAAAAAAAGTGGGATAAGGCAGCCCAAAATACATCATAGCCGAAAGAAAAATTTTATTCGATTGACCTTGACTGCGGGCTTGACAACAAATAAATCACGAGTGAGGAAATATAAGAAGCACTATGCAGTTATTCGTCCTATACTAAAAACAGCGTCTATGTATCTCTCAAATTATTCCCTAGCGGCACTAACAAATATATGACGCGTAGAACAACGCAATGCTAAACACACTGCATCCGAGAAAAAGGCTGGATGCTCGACAATTAGAACTGACTAAACCTATGATAGCTCGAGCAGGCCTAGATTAGAGCAGAGTAGCAATAACAACAATATTCATTATGGCCTTCATTGTAAGCCTTTTCCGTTTTAAGAGCCATAATTAACTTAATTAAATTGCAATAAAGATTTTGAAGAAACAAAATTTTCATAAGCGTGACACAACCATAACGATTCTTACTTGAAGATGGTGTAATTTCTTTTGTCAAAGAATCCAATCGCCTCATCAATTTCATTTGATAGAAAGATTCCATAATGAAGTGTTGCAAAACATTTCCATAACACTGGTCACCCCCAAACGATTACAGGCAGCAGAAGCTCTGAAAGTCACTGACAGCAGAATCATAATCGAAGAAACGACATTATTAAGGTAGCTCTCTGCAATGTTCATAATTTACAATGAAGTCGTAGAATGTATTAATATGATACATGAAGAAATTGAAGAATTGAAAGCTGGTTTTCATAAAGCAGTTTCAATTGCATCTTTGCAGTGTTATGTAGCGAATTAGAACTTTTCTGAGTAACCATTTGCATGCACATTATAACGCACATATTCACAAACTCATGATCAATGTCAGTATATATACATATACTTACCATCTATGTGTTTGTATTCAATAGAAATATATACAGAATATATATATATATATATATATATATATATATATATATAATGACTTTTCCATAACCTAATAACCCTATACTGATGAATAATTCTATAAAAGTCAGGTAACTAACATTTATTTTACTTTATTTGAAAAAAAAACGTCACCCCTAACTTAAGAAATTGATCACCACTTTTGACCCAAATCATGCAAAATTCTAGGTGGGTTCATAACACCTGCTCAGTTTTTTTTTTTACCAAACGTGGTTTAAAAAAACCTGAGCAGCTGTTATGATATATCTGAAATTTCAGCTTTCTAGTTGAAGTAGTTTCGGAGTTATGGGCTTTTAAAACTATAATCACTAGGTGGCACTAGATTCACACCAGTATTTCCGCTGCCTAAATCCTTGTAAATGCGAGTGAGATGTGGAATTTATACATTTTTAAGATTATTAAATTGAAATTGCGCTATGCAAAGGTTCAAAGCTAGGCTATTTTAAGACAGGCCGCTACAAGCATTTGATAACATACAGAATTTAAAAAATACATATTTTTAACTTTATAGGTTTAGTTCCAATTTTAAATAACTGTATAAGAGAAAGGGTACTGAATGTTAGCAAATTGTTAAACATAACAAAGAATTAGTATGTTTTGTTAGATAAAATAAATCGAAGCTAAAGTGTCTCCTTTTTACAAACATAAAGATCTTGATGGCACTTGATTGCCCGTTCTGTGCTCTGATTTGTTCTAGGAATTTCTAGTTTTCATGGTTCTCGACTACAAAAGTTTTTTACAAAGTTAAATGCTTTTTTATGAACTTGCAGGCTCCCACGTAACTTCTAATAATCATATGCATTGAACATTTCGTCAGTAAATCAAAAATCTGCTCAGCTGAAAGAGATGAATCGACAAACATTGAGAAGCAAAACTCTTTTGGTTTTTTTTAATCTTTACAGTAGGAAATTTTCCGGTTTCTTCAAAGAAACGAAAATCTCTGGTCAAATTAAATAGAAATTTCATATTATCTCGCCATTCTGCTGATTCAGTAATCTTTTTTTCACCATTGTTGAAATTAGCCTGGAGTTTCTAATAATTACTTAGAAACTCTGGGATAAATGTATATTCAATATTGGGAGATGACTTTTTTTCCACATTCGTTATCCATTACAACACGAAGAACTCTGTAAAGGATATGATGCTGACAACCAATAAATTGCGGTTCTTTCAAACCCTTTTTGAACAAACAGTCTTTGCAACTGAATGACAATGCCATTTCTTTTCCCAGTGTTCACACTTATTGCATCAGCGACAGTCATCTTTACAGTTCCATAGATTGTATTCATCTAAAACAACTGTTGTTCCTTTCACAACATTATCGGCTTTTCCGTTAGCTAATTGAAATGCCTCTAATTTAACTTCTCACTGTTCATTCTTTAAAACTAGCACTTGTTATTCTTGGTTATTAATACGTTTGCCATCATAATGCAATGACTAGTTTTCTACATGTGGTGTTTTCTTCATGTTCCTTTTTAGTTTAACAGCTTCTTTGATAGTTGATCTGTAAATACCAGATTGGAAAGGAGTCTCGACATTGATTCCATCTTGAGATAATTGTCGACAGACTGTTGCTGCTTTTTGGGTTGATAGCTTGGAAGGTATTACTGATTTGATTGCAGTTTCAGTTTTGCTATACTTCCTCCTTGTTTGTGTGGATTATTCAACTGATTTTTCGGATACTTGATATTCACTTTCAGTCTCTGCTTCAAACTTTTACGATGACACTGGAGTTGGTCTAGTTGAAGTTGGCTTTAACAACACTTTTCTTCTTTTGGATGGATAGTTTTGGAACTGGCTGCCTTTCCAGTTGCATACCCAACCTGGTCCTTGCTTTCAATTTGAAAATAATATAACCTTCTATCCTCACTGCACAGCCATTCACCGTTTTCTTTTGTGATATAAAAACTTCCTTTCAATGAATCGTATTTTCCTCGTTTTACACATTTATCGTAGGCTTTTAGCACTTTTCTACTTTTGCTTGTACATTTTGAATTGATAAATATGCGAAATTTAATTTCTTTTGACATAAAAAGTTACTTCTTTCGAAATTCCCTTTGATCTTTCCTTCCTTCCTTTGGTGGTACCTATAAGGAACTGGTAGCGACTGACAACTTGAAGTTTCATTGGTATTCTGCAGTTGTTTTCTAAAGAATGCTGTTCTAGAGGAATAGGTCTTCTTTTCCTATGCGAGCCTTGAAATTGCACGAGATTCTTCGTCCAGATTTTTTTGTTTCTTTGATTGACGCAAACACTTCTCTTATAAGACATTATTTTACATACTGTAGTTGGATAAGCCAACTATTCTGAAAAACAGTTTTTAGCGTTACAAAAATAAAAAGCAGAGGAAGAGGATATTTCCTAAAGTAGGGCCTAAGTGGTAACAAATTAAAAGCTCTATACCTCATCAACTACTTAAACTTGGAAACTGAAATTTGAGATACACTGCTTCTGCATTGCATTAAGCAAGCACACAAAGTTTGGTAAAAACTTGAGTACGCATTATGACCACCCCACTAGAATTTTGCATGATTTGGGTCAAAAGAGGTGTTAGATTTCTTTAGTTGGGGTGACATATTTTTAAAAAACTTAGAGTAAAGGTTATTTTCCCTACTTACATAAAATTGCTCATCGACTTTTGATACAGGAAATTGTTTTTTCCAAGAAAATCAAAAAGTCATATATATATATATATTAGGGTTTTATACCTATAAACCTAAGTAAAGTGACTAAAGGTACTAGTTAGTACCAGCATTGCTGTCTATAGTTCTGCCTTTCGGTTGAAAATTGCGAATAAGCTACCTTTATAATATATACATACATACATACATACGTACATACATACATATATATAATATATATATATATATATATATATTGTTCAGTTTCAGCTCAAATCAGTGGCCATGCTGGGGGTACCGCCGTTTTGCTACACTGTTATTACCGAGAGGCCCTCTAATTATGTAACATTTGGTGAATAAGGGAGTTTGATGTCACTACTCTCATTTGCACCTTCTGCCGTGAATTAGATTCATCTGCGATTCTCGACAAGAAGAGATCCACTTTTGATTTGAAAACACCTACATGCACTTTGTTTAGGTCTTCTAGGTTCTTTGAGAGAATATTAAAAAGCTGTGGGCCCCTGAAACCCACGCTGTTGCAGTTACTGGTCCTGGAGCGCGATAGCATTGCTGGGATCCTTCGCACTGTGCAGTGGCGACCCGTTCTGGTATTTGTGTAGATTTCAATGCCAAAATTTGGCACAATTCCTTCCAGGATCTTCCAGATATATATTACTGCATACATCTCCCGTCTTCTCTCCAGGGAGTAGAGTCTTAGCTGTTTCAGCCTTTCCCAGTAGCTGTGCTGTTGCAATGAAACGATCTTCTTTGTAAAGCTTCGCTGAATTGCTTCAAGGTCCGCTGTTAATTTTACACTGTTGGATGACCATGGCTGGGAGTAGTAAACCAAGCGGCTGAGGACGAATGTCCTACAGATGTCCATCATGGTTTCCTTCTATCTGGTTCTGAACGTTCTCAAAATCCAGCCATCCAGACGTCTGCACTTTGTCGCCATCCTGGTAATGTGCATTTAGAAAGAGGCGTCATCACTCTTGTCGATACCCAGGTCCCTCACTGCTTTTGGCTTCGGGGTTCTAATCCCCTTTGGACCAGTATACTCTATACGTCTTATATTCAGTTTGGACGCTGGTAGCGCAGGGCTTGGAATTTTTCAGAATGAAACTGCATATTATTATCCTAGGCCCATCTGTAAATTGAATCCAACTCCTGCTGCAGGTGTGCAACATTGCTGGGGTTCTGTATTTTCTGCGAGACT
This sequence comes from Octopus sinensis, assembly GCF_006345805.1. Taxonomy (NCBI): domain Eukaryota; kingdom Metazoa; phylum Mollusca; class Cephalopoda; order Octopoda; family Octopodidae; genus Octopus; species Octopus sinensis. The sequence continues at coordinate 164,840,645 of NC_042997.1, read as the reverse complement.
TTCGTATCATCTGTGTAGCTAGCAAGGGTGACTATCCGGGCAGTTGAGGGCATATCTGAGAGGGCCACTATGAGAAGCAGTGGTCCCAAGACAATGCCCTCTGGAACACCGCTCACTGTTTGTGTTTTCATGAGGTGGCTCCTCAAATATGTATATATATATATATATATATATATATATATATATATATATATATATATATATAAATATTTAAATTTATATATATTTCTATTTATATATACATCTATATTTATATATATATATTTGTAGTTATATATATATTTATATTTATATATATTTTCATATTATATATATTTTCATATATATATATATATATATAATATATATATATATATATGTATGTATGTATATATATATATATATTATATATATATATATATATACTTATATTATATATCTGTGTGTGTGTGCGCGCGCGCATGTGTGAATTTTTTTCCAAGCAAAATGTTGACAGTGACTTCGATGTGTGGTCCAGCCGAATCGTCTAACTCACTGTCAACCTTTTTCCTTTGACAGTTAATATAACATGCACACATGAACTCTACTACAATGTATTGAGTGCTCCTTCGGTCTAAAATTAAATCACACACACACACATATATATATATATATATATATATATATATATATATATATATATATGTGTGTGTGTGTGTATGTCAACGACATTACAGTCATAATACTCTTTCTTTTCCGTTCACTTTCTATCCTATGAAGTCGATTTTCTCCATTTGCTACTATATATTCATTATTCACCTTTGGTTTTACGACATCATGATCTTCCCCTCTCTCTCTCTCTCTCTCCCCTCTCCCTCTCTCTCTCTCTGTCTCCCTGCATTCAACTATCGCTTCTATCCCTCTGCTAACCTCACCACATCTTTCCCCTGTCATTTACAACCTGCGTCTAGTAGATGCACCACTCTGCGGTGCGATTGTATAACAACGGCCTAATCAGCGGCTTCCGTGTCACTGCGTTGGTTTAACCACAAGATAATTCAACCACTAAGCCAATCTGGTCCGAAATTGTCACTTCTGCTGCTGTTGCTCAGCCGTTGCTGCTGTCACTGTTACCGTTTGTGTGCAGCAGCCTACTGTTGCTTGTCACTGCTGCTGTCTACTACTGCGACTTTTTCTATTGGTGTTGCTACTAGCGGTGATGTGAGAATAAGTTTCGGGGGTTGTATAATCTTAGTAATTCTATCGAGGACATTTGTTCACTTGAGTTTGATGTCTTTGATTTCGTCATTATTTCACTCATACACACACATACACACAGGAGCATATATATTTATATACAGACAGACAGATAGATAGATTGTCAGACAGACAGACAGGTTGGTAGGTTGGTAGATAGATAGATAGATAGATAGATAGACAGACAGACAGACAGACAGATAGATAGATAGATATACAATATATATAAACACTCATTTATACATATAAATTTGCATATGTGCATATTTATATATAAGTATAAATATAAACATATATACACATTTGTGTGTTTGTGTATGTGTGTAAACGTGTGTGTAAACGCGCGCACACACGCACAGTAAAGTTTTTAGTTTATCTATATACATATATATGCGTGCGTGTGTGTGTATCTCTCTCTGTCTCTGTCTCTCTCTCTCTCTCTCTCTCTCTCTCTCTCTCTGTATATATATATATATATATACACACACACACACATAGAGAGAGAGAGAGGGGGAGAGAGATAAAGAGACCACGCTGCATTGATGCTCCGTGTCAATGTCCTTCGTGTCCTTGAGATATTGACAGTTTTCTTCTACGCAATTGATTTGTCTTTCAGAACTGGTTGTTGTTCTTTAACCAGAAGCCATCCCTGATCGCGTAGAGTGAGCAAACCTATGATTAAGGACATTACAGCCATGATGGCCCACTTCTTTCTTTCTTTTCTGTTTTTTTTTTCTTTCTTTTAAGTGTAAGAAAAAATATCGTGTCGTATTTGTTCCTGCTCTCTACGTTCTTGTTCAAATCTCTCCAATATCACTTTTGGTTTTCATCCTTTTCGGTGAAGGTGTTTGGCTTAATGGTTAGAGTATTCGGCTGACGGTTGTATGGTCCCGAGTTTGATTCCTGTTAGCTCGTTGTGTCCTTAAACAAGGCACTTTATTTCATGTTGCTCTTGTCCACTCAGCTGGCAAAAATGAGTCGTACTTGTAGCTCAGTAGGCTAGCCTTGTCACGTTCGGTGTGTCACATTGAATCTTTCTGAGAGCTACGTTAATGGTACGCACGTCTGAGGGGTGCTCAACCATTTGCACGTTAATTTCACGAGCAGATTGTTCCGTTGATCTTATCAACTGGAACACTCGTCGTCTTAAATGATTGAGAGCCAGGCAAGGCCTTTTCGGGGCTTTTACTGAATTTTTTGGGCGCTGGCTAAATGCCTTGTGGTATCTATTCTGAATCTTTACGTTCTGAGTTTTGAGGGTTGCATACTTAAACCACCACCCTGTTTAACGTCAGCCCTAGTCCTATTTTGCCCTTTACGAACTTTACTTTGATACACGTATTCAGACTAGGCTTCCAGTTTGCAGATAAATTCTTCCCTTTTTGCCATTAGTTTCACGGGACCTGGAAAAATAATGAGCTGTGTGGTAAGAAGTTTGCTTCTCATCCAGATGGTTCTGGGTCCAGTCCCACAGCGTGGCACCTTGGGCAAGTATCTTCTACTATATATAACTTCGGGCCAACCAAAGCCTTGTGAGTGGTTTTGGTAGACGGAAACAGAAAGAAACCCTTCGTATATGTATATGTATATCTACGTGAGTGTGTCTGTCTGTCTGTGTTTGTACCCAACTACCACCATCACCACTGCTTGACAACCGGCGTTGATGTGTTTTCGTCCCCATAACTTAGCTGTTTGGCGAAGGAGAGCGATAGAATAAGTACCAGGCTTTAGAAAATTAAGTATTGGGGTTGATTTATTAACAAAAATTTCTTCAAGGTGATGTCCGAGCATAGCCGCAGTCTAGTGGCTGAAACAGGTAAAAGAATAAAAGAATGTGTGTGTGTGTGTGTGTGTGTGTCTGTGGTATTTGTTTCATTTATAAAACTGCAGCCATGCTGGGACACCGCCATCGTCCCCATTACTTATTTTTGAAGAAGTCTGTCACACGTTCTACTTGTTAATTTTGTCGAACTGCTAAGTTATGGTAATATAAACAAAACAACAGAGGTTGTTAAACGGTGGGGGAAAAACACACACACACAAATGTTTGCTTTGGCAGAATCGTTAGCACGCCGGGCGAAATGCGTAGCGGTATTTCGTCTGCCGTTACGTTCTGAGTTCAAATTCCGCCAAGGTCGACTTTGCCTTTCATCCTTTCGGAGTCGATTAAATAAGTACCAGTTACGCACTGGGGTCGATATAATCGACTTAATCCCTTTATCTGTCCTTGTTTGTCCTCTCTGTGTTTAGCCCCTTGTGGGCAATAAAGAAATATGTATATCGAGTTTAAAATGATTTCTTTTTACATTAAACTGAAGGATTACTCAATACTTTTTGCACTGCGCATATCTATTATAATTTTACAAGAAGAGTGGTGACAGTGACTTCGAAATTTCGGTCTACTAACGTTTATCGAACTGTCCAATGAAGACCAGTAGTCCAAACTTCGAAGTCACTGTCTCCCCTATTCTTGAAAAATTATAATATATATAGAAAGAACACTATACTATCCAATTAACCTTGATTCGTTTAAGAAAGTGGAATGTAATTAATGAAATATTTTAATGCTTTTTCTATCAGATCGAACTATGATGTCGATGTTTTTTACGGTTTTTCGAGTAAGTAGCAGTCATATAATGAGGTAGATTAGACTATTGTCCTCTTCTCCTAAAATATATGGCCTTGTGCCAAAACTAGAAATCTAGATCAGAGCATTAAGATCTACACTTTTTTTTTTTACTTCTTCTTCCCTTTTTAAGAGCCGACAAGAAGAAAAGATTTTGATGATTATTCCCCAAAAAGATTCACTTAAAACAACAGACTGCTTTTGTTGCAATGATTTATTTGTCGTTTAATTATTTGTGTCTATTAAAAGAGAAAAATCTAAGCAATATAACACGTGCTCACAAATGAGGTTTTCATATCATCCAAAGATCAAAGTATTTTCACTTAGGTTTCTTTTTCACATTTTATCTTTTTTCTTTCTCTCACACTTTCTCTCCCGCCTTCTTTCTCTGTGTGTCTGTGTATGTCTGTACGTCTGTGTGTCTCTGGGGACAATGTCTATTTAGTGATATGCAAACCAGTTTGAATTACTCAAATATTGTTTCCATAGTTTTGTATATGTTTAAATCAAGCTTAATCACTTTGACGTGGTCAGAGGTCTAGTATTCATTTTTCATTTTTTTTTTTCAGTTTCTTTACGACTATGATATTTTTCTTTCTTTTTTTTTTTTTTCTTCAGCCAATTTTCTTAACCGACTCATTAAATCGATATTACAAGCTGAAAAAAATAAAAATATATATGTATATCCTTTACTATGCAGTTGTTCTATTGTAATTATATTATTTTCTTCTTTCTATGATGGACGATTAAGCCAAAATTTATTTTTGTCGTAGCAATGATTTATTTAACCTTCTTGAAATACACTAAACAACCACATTAAGTTTTGGGCAAATGAGATTGTGTAATGTTCATGCGTTTTTTTATTGACATCATTGACAAAAATGAATGGTGAAAGCCGTGGAGGGAACTTGCTCTGCAACCACGTGGTTTTGAGTTCAATACTACTGCGCAACACTTTCGGCAAGTAACTTCTACTATAGCTCCGGACCGACAAAGCCACGTGATCGAATTTGGCACACGAAAAGTGTGCATATATGTGTTTGTATGTGTGTTTTGCCTCCGCCCTTCTACTTGATGACTGGTATTGGTTAGTTGACGTCCCAGTAACTTAGCGGTTCAGCAAAAGACACCAATAAGAAAAAATACCAGACATTTTTTTTTAATGACTTAGGAGACAAAAGTAACCACCCACGAGTCTTTCCAGATCCTCCCAGACTGTTGAGAGTTACCCTCAAACAGAAGATCTGGCCCAATTGAACTCCGCCATGGACACCCGCAGGTCAGGTGATGATGCTAAACAACGTGACGGCTTAAGTCTACCGCCCATGGACAGTAATAGTCTCTCCGTCAGTCAACACTTTTGTCTGTTCAGTTAATCTTTATATAAAATGTATTCACTGATCTTTACCCTGCATTTGACGCAATCAAAATCCCATTTATATGTAAATCAGTATGATGCAAAACTATGGCATTTGTCCAACAATTGCATTACAAGAAAGATAGTGCTTATTTTGCCCATTTGCAGTTAAAAGACATGTCTTGTATGTCAGCACTATCCTTGAATTATTATTATGCTGCTGTATTATTATTTTTATGTTTTTCCGCCGGAGTTGGCTTTGCCTTTCATCTTTCGAGGTCGATGAAATAAGTACATGTCGAGCACTGGGGTCGATGTAATCGATTAAACTCCTCCCTCAGAATTTCAGACATTGTGCCTATAATAGAAAGGAAAATTATCTATAATTTTTTGCCACCGAGGTCGACTTTGCCTTTTATCTTTTCAGGTTCAATGAATTAGTACCAGTCAAATCCTGGGGATTGATGTAGATTTCAGGTTTAGTACCTATAATAGAGAAGGTTATTATTATTATCATGAAGGCGGCGAGCTGGCAGAATCGTTAGCACGCCGGGCGAAATGCTTAGCGGTATTTCGTCTGCCGCTACGTTCTGAGTTCAAATTCCGCCGAGGTCGACTTTGCCTTTCATCCTTTCGGGGTCGATTAAATAAGTACTAGTTACACACTGGAGTCGATATAATCGACTTAATCCGTTTGTCTATCCTCTCTGTGTTAAGCTCCTTGTGGGTAATAAAGAAATAGGTACTTCGTCTGTCTTTATGTTCTGAGTTCAAATTCTGCCGAGGCCAACTTTCATCCCTTGGCGGATCGATTAATTAAGTACCAGTGAAACACTGATTCGACATAATCGACTAGTCCACTAACCCCAAATTTGAGGCCTTGTGCCTCCAGTAGAAAGGATTATTACTATTATCATTATTATTACGGCAGCGAGCTGGCACAATCGTTAGCACGCTGAACAAAATGCTTAGCTGTATTTCGCCCGTCGCTACGTTTTGAGTTCAAATTACGTGTTGAGTTCAAATTCAACTTTGCCTCTCATCCTTTCGGGGTCGATAAATTAAGTACCAGTGAAACACTGGGGTCGATGTAATCGACTATTCCTCTCCCACCAAATTTCAGACCTTGTGCCTTCTGTAGAAAATATTATTATTATTATTATTATTATTATTATTATTATTATTATTATTATTATATTTTCAACTTAATATTTTTCTTCTGGTTTGTAACTTTCCATACTGATATCAAAACAACAAATTTGTTTTGGTGTGAAACATATATTATATCATTAAAGAAAGTAATTTCTAGTTTTCTTCGAAAGAAAATGAGAATAGTATTGAGCTAACATTAAATCTCTCATCAAACTGTACTGAATAAACCTTAAATTTTTAACAAAATATACCTAAACAGATTTTCAAAATTCAGATGCGATGTTTGAGTTACCATAAATCACGTTTAATCAAGCATTAGACTTTACACATTCAACTAATTTTCCTTCAAGGTAGAATACTATTTCTCTCTATCTCTTCCACATCCTTTCTATTTACCCCTTAATGATATCAAATGATGGTGTTGCTAAAGATATATCACATTATTTCACATATCAATGAATTCATACTCTAGTTGTTTTGTTGCATTATATAGTTTATTTATTTTTAGTAAGAATTTGAATTATGCGTTTACCTGAGCGTGTTTCAGAAAAATAAAAAAACATTCCGAATGTTTCCCTAATATTATTTATCTTGATGTAAATAAAATAGAAATAAACCACCAATGAAACCTGTTGCCATGCTCACATTTTCTCATTCACTTCACTTGTCTTAGGAAAGATATGAATATTACACAATTTCAATTCAAATCACCTATAACTCGCGGACTTTCGTCTCTCAGTAATTTCTTGTAGAGCAAGAAAAAAAGCTCACAGTGGGTGGTTTGCAACGTAGACTTCAGCTTGCATCTGTTGTTAACAGTCTTGTAAAAGACAAGAACGATATAAAGTTTCAGTCTTTTAACCCTTTGCGTTATTTAGTTGGTGTTAATTATCCACCAAATGATGCTAATTATCCACCAAAAAGGTGGAATTGGCATTTTCTGCTTCTGCAATACTTTTCTAGTATCTTCTTTGGGTATTCTGCCACTTAACGTGTTTGATTCTCGCTCTGTAAAGAGATATTTGATGAAATATGTGAAAGAAAATTAAGAATATCTGAAAAATTGTCTTTGTAAAAAGCGTTGTTTGGGGTGTCTCCGCCACTTTGCAGCATAAGAAGAGGTTTCATCAAGCCGTGGGTAAGATCGTTATCCACAGTTCATGGTAATAACATTTTAAACGAGTATATCAACTTTCTGCGTTCAAAGGGTTAGTCTCAGATTAGAAAGAATCGAATTATTTTTATCGTGAAGCTAACCCATTAGGATAGATATGAATTTGCATTGTGCTGAATCTGTGACCCGATTCAGATTTTCGGATGAATTTTCGATGAGAGCGACTACAATCAAAAATGGAAAGTATCAGGTCATCCTGTAAGTTCTGTCCAATTTTACCTTTCTTAAAATTGAATGAAATTTAATAGTATTTTAGAATGTCTAATGAAATTAAAAATTATTTTTATGCATCTGTGTACATTTAAACTAATTAAATATTATTTTACAGAATAATAGAATTAAAATTTCTTTGATTAAAACCCTTTCCAACATGGAAGTATCCAAAAAGCATTTGAGGCACATAATGTTTTAAGAGTACAAAAAAGGAAACTCTGCAGCCGAAGCCACTCGAAACATACACTCAGTTTATAGGAAAGAATGCTTGAATGAAAGAACTTGCAGAAGATGGTTTGCAAAATTCAGAAGTGGAGATTTCAGCCTTGAAGATGTAGATCGAACAGGACGTCCAGTTGAGTTTGATAATAAGTTCCTTGAGATATTACTTGAAGAAAATCCTGCATTATCAGTTGAAGAATTGGCAATAAAGCTTTGTTCAAACCCTACAACTGTTCATCGTCATCTTCAACAACTTGAAAAATGGGTGACTCATGAATTGTCCGAAAGCAACCGCAAATCCCGAGTTGACATCTGCTCTTCTCTCCATTCTCGCGAACTCATTTCACCCTTTTTGGATAGACTTGTGACTGGTGACAAAAAATGGATCTTCTATCGAAATGTTAAACTTCGTAATCAGTGGTTTGGTAAAAGGGAAAAAGCTCAACCACAACTGAGAAGGGAACTTCATGGAAAAAAAGGTTCTTCTCTCTATCTGGGGGGATTGCAAAGGAGTAATTCACTTTGAATTGTTACCACCTAATGCAACAATCAATACTCAAGTCTACTGTCAGCAATTAGAGCATTTGAACCAAGCTTTGAAGAAAAAAAGACCCGCTTTAATGAATCAAAAAGGAGTGATGTTTCATCAGGATAATGCGAGACCCCACACTGCAAAGATCACATCACTGAAGATTGAAGAGCTTGGTTGAGGAAAAAATCCTCATCCGCCTTATTCTCCCGACCTTGCTCCTTCAGACTACCATTTGTTTCGTAGTTTACAGAATCATTTGGGTGACATAACTTTCGCAAGCCAGGAGGAGGTCTTAGCTTTGAAACCAAGAGAGTTTTACATTGATAGGATTAAAAAGCTTGTAAATAGATGGAAGGAAGCCACAGATAATCAGGGAATGTACATTGATGATTAAATTTCAATTAAATATAACGTTTGATCACTTGTTTTCTTAATTCAAAATTCGGACAGAACTTATTGGATGACCTGATAGATAGTGCAATGGATTCTATTAGTACTTACTGCCACACAATAGCCCCAACGGAACACTATATCTTATTCCTTATATAGAACTGTTCTTATATAAATTACTTAAACTTTCAATATCTTTAAAAGAAGTGCTGTACTTAACCAAAGAACAATCAGCATTAAAAAAATAACCAATTAAAGCAAAAAGGAAAGATTTTTTGAACTGCAACCTGAGTTGTGCTAGTTAAGTATGCCGTGCGTTGCTTGAACAAATTTTGTTCAAAGAAACTTTGCTTATTTTGCACACTTAATACAGGCTGAAGGTCGTAAATAGCTGGGTTGCCAGAATGCCATACCGTCCGTTTGACAAGGGGACACTTCTTATCAATGATAAAGACACAAAACTTTGACCATTTTATCTATCTGTAAAAATAGTTGTCATGTGTCGGTACAACGTACAGCTGTTATAAGAAAGTGACATTGCGTAGCAATTAATCGGTTATTTTTTTTTATTGCTTAGTCAGAGAGAGAGAGAGGGGCAGCACCCATGATCCTTAAGGTTTTCAGAGCCTCCAAGGTTGATGGTGGAAAAGAAAGAAATTATTCTTAGACCGAGGACTAGCTGGAACGCTCGCAATAGAGCGAACTCCGTTGAAGATACCCAAGGAGCAAGTAGTGATGTTGAACTGGAAGGCAGATGCTGTTTACCATCCAAGAACTCAAATACCGTAAAACAATTCGTTCAAGGCCCTGACAAATCTGTCACTCCACCTTTCTTCATCCCTACTTTTCAACCCAGAACGTAGAAAATCGGTGAAAATTGCCGCCAAACTTTCAGTCGTTAATTCAAATATCTCAACATTCTTTCTTTTATAGTTAAGTCTATACCGTGGATGGTGGAGAGCTTTCTGAGATGGATACAATATTGGTGTTAAGAGATGGAGAGAAAAGCAAGTCTGGAGTGTTAGAGTGGAGATGGAACAAGATCAGCTATTTCTGAAGAGCAAAGACCATTGTAGTAGTGGGAGAAAAGACACAGAGAGGAGAGAGAAAACCTTGCCTCTGTGGCCCAGACGATGGTGCGTGTTTGTCAGCGACCTCATGACAATCAGGAGTGTGGTCTTTTTTTGAGTGCAGAATAGGTATGTCTGTATGTATAATAACAGCATTAACCCAGATATTGAGATGATGGTTCCATTTCTGGTCCTACCTGAACTTTGTAGAGTGTCAGTTGTTGGAGACTGAAGTATTTTCCTAGCACTCAAGAAGGTCAATAAGGTTTCTAAGTGTGTAAACTAGCTTATAGCCAATGGTTGTAATGCACAAAGAAATATACAATTCCTTCAAACACTGATGGCTAAAAACAAACTCAAAAATATAGTGTTGTCTTCATCATAGTCACCATAATTATTGCTGCCTCGAAGTTGCAGCATTAACATTTTTTTTTTCAATTTTTTTTTTTTTTTTTTGTGAGATTTTGCAGAAAAACTTTTTCGCAATAAGTTTTACAGTGAAACTGTGAGACGAGGATAAAAGGTTAAAATATGTGTCTCATTAATTTACTAAATTTATCTTCAATCGTTTGTGTTTGAGTGCGTATGCGTCTATCTGTGTTAGTCAGTTTCTTTTTCTCTTTCCGTGCACATGTATACGCGTGTGTATGTATATTTTTGCGTTTCTCTCCGTCTATGTGTGTTTGTGCACTGTCTGCATGAGGATATGCGGTGGTTATGAACGTAAGTGCGTGTGGTGGCTGCAGTCTCTGAACGAAGTAAAGTGAGAATGAGTGAGAGTAGAAGGTATAAATAAAATAGTGTTTATTATTTACGTAGTATACTACTTCGTATGTATGTAATATATATGTGTTTGTGTGTGTATTTAGTATTTATATATACTTGTTACTGTAATACACACAGACACAGACATACACACACACACACACACACACACACACACACACACACACACATATATATATATATACCAGTGAGTAGACAAGCGAAAAAGAGCACTCAACACATTTATTATCGATCAAAACAGTTTGATTTAGACTCCTTGCTACTCTGAGTTTCAAGTGTGTGACTAGCCTTCGGCCATTGGGCTCTGAATTCAGACTCCAGTGGCCGATGACTAGCCACTCGCTTGAAACTCAGAGTATCAAGGAGTCTGAATCAAACTGTTTTGATATATATATATATCTTTTATTCTTTTATTTGTTTCAGTCATTTGACTGCGGCCATGCTGGAACACCATGCTCAAACAAATCGACCCCAGGACTTATTCTTTGTAAGCCTAGTACTTATTCTATCGGTTCCTATTTGTCGAACCGCTACGTGACGGGGGCGTAAACAGTACCATCGGTTGTCAAGTAATGGTGGAGAGACAGACACAAATAACAAATAACAAATACACTCACAAGGCTTTGGTCGACCCGAGGCTGAGATCGACTTTGCCTTTCGTCCCTTTTGGATGACCTGATAGATAGAGCAATGGATTCTATCAGTACTTACTGCCACACCATAGCCCCAACGGAACACTATATCTTATTCCTTATATAGAACTGTTCTTATATAAATTACTTAAACTTTCAATATCTTTAAGAGAAGTGCTGTACTTAACCAAAGAACAATCAGCATTAAAAAAATAACCAATTAAAGCAAAAAGGAAAGATTTTTTTGAGCTGCAACCTGAGTTGTGCTAGTTAAGTATGCCGTGCGTTGCTTGAACACATTTTGTTCAAAGAAACTTTGCTTATTTTGCACACTTAATACAGGCTGAAGGTCGCAAATAGCTGGGTTGCCAGAATGCCATACCGTCCGTTTGACAGTTGAGCAGTGGGGTCGATGTAATCGACTTATCCTGTCCCCTGAAACTGCTGGTTTCGCGCCAAAATTTGAAACCAATATACTGGAGTCGATAAGATCAGTTGAACAACACTACCAGTTATGCTCAAATTGGAGACAGTCGGAATGCTTTTCAAAGAAGTGAATTCTGTTAAAGACACCTAAATGGCGAGGTAGTGGAGGCCCGATGATAAATTGGATACTGGATGATTTTTCCATCCTAGAAGAGGAGCATTCTCTCCGGTGGACTTCCGCACAATTTCCGCCCACTAATAACCCTTCACAAGGTGTTAGTCAACACCAGGCTGTAGTGGAAGGGACTGACTCAGTATTGTGATCGATGCAGTTTCGAATCCAAGGCGAATCTCCTAAAACATCCGTGCTTATGTTTCAGGAACATAGTCATTGCCCGGCTTTATCTTGGTCTTGATTTGACTGTAGGGGAGCGGTCGTTCTGGAATGCAGTGTAACTAGGGAATCTTTGAATTTGGCAGAGCCTATCTCTCTCCTGGTCGGGTTTTCCAGAAACATAAGAGCCAGCCCGACTACCGGACTGCTACTTTATTGTTCCTAAAAGGATGAAAGGTGAAATTAACCTCCGTAGTATTTGAATTGAGTCATCAGCGAACCGGAAGAATACCAAAAGGTATTCGATCCGATGCTCTCACGATTTTGCCAGGATGCCGTCTTAACATAGTTATTGTGAACCGTTAAAGCAAATTATCAGTAATGTATAACCTAGTGAACAATGCTGGAGAACCGATTTCGATCCCTAACTACTGCCATGTTCAATATATATGCTGTCATTAACATTGTGTTTTAAAAATAAAAGCCTCATAACTTCCAGCAACTCATACTGTGTCGTCGTCGTCGTCGTCTGTTGTTGAGAGGTTTTTACGCTTATGAATAATGAAGCTTAAAATAACGATATTTAATGTTTATCTCTAGTGTAATTTGTCACCCCTTGACGAATCAATGCAAACACACACACACACACACACACACACACACACACACACACACACACACACAAAACTGAGAGAGATGGATGTATGCATCAATATTACTCACGCATTCATATATAGCTTATCAGAAGTACTGACCCACTGAAATATGCCCTTAATTATACTTTACCAATCGAATAATGACCTTGGTACTGTAGATTATTAATATGTTTATAATTACATTCACTTCATTCATGCATTCACAGCAATGAATGAGGTCAAAGATTCGTGAAGCAGGTGAAAGTACGATCGTGCACGGTTCGTGCCATTTTGAATGATATTAGCTGTGTGGTATCTTTGAGGAGGCCTCTGCACGGTAGTTCGACCCGTTGGAGAGATAAACTGAATGGTCCTCAAATCACACACTCTACCGTTTCAAATAAAGGAGGGATACTGAGTCATGTAGTCCTAGATATTTAGAAGAAAATGGAATGGTTACGGTTGAAATATATTTGACCGTAGACTATAGAAGCATTTATCTTCTGATACAGTTCAAATTAAGATGATCGTTGTTATTGTTGCTGATTATATAGAATAAAGACTTCTGAATCACTAGGCTCCATCTACCCGTTGCATGGCCTCGTTTCATTGAGGACCGATCTCGTATGTACTCATGAATCTTATGGGTGAAATATATGTGTGTGTGTATGCATGCATGTATGTATGTATGCATGTATATATGTATGCATGCATGTATATTTAAGTGTGAGCTTTTGTTCTGCGTTAGCTTTACGCAATAAAGTTTTGTCCTGAGGAACGAAGAACGTTCTAAATCAGCACCCAAGAGCAGCAGGAACAACAACATTTGCGAAACGTACGTTTCAGGGAAAAACAATATAAATTGCATCATGTTTATCATACTTTTTTCCATGTATGTATGTATGTATAGCAGAGTGTTCTAGCATGTGGCGGAGAAAGGAAAGGTGGACTGAATCAGAACACCACAATTGTTCTGCATTCGTCAATGGCAATATGCAGGAGCTGGGGTTTAATAAAGATCATTTTTTTAACTTTGGGAGGAACGAAGCCAACAGGTATATTAGGATTTACCAGCAGCAGTCGTAGTAGTTGTTGTTGTTTTAGCCCAAGGTCATCCTCGATCGAGCAGACCTATCATCAAAGACATTCGAACCGTGACGATTATATCTTTTATGCTCCAGATATATAGTAATTGCTGGTAGGGATACCGTATTTCGTTATGCATCCATAATACACTACCAAGTACTGTGTTAGCAGTGGTGGCTATTTAGGCAATGTGCTCGTGGATGTTTAATGGGTTGGATGTGGTACTGAAGAAGGAGCAATAACTTCTGAAATATGTATATACACCCATTTCTTGTTATTCTATATTCAGTCGCACTGTTTACATAGAAGTATTCGTATACGAAACGCCGTAACCTCCAGTGCTGGCTCTAGTTTCTATAAAAGAGTATATAGTATATCTAGGACCACATTGGAAGGAAATGTAAAGCATATTTCTAAAAGGGCAACGAATGACTAAGAGTTTCTCTCTTCAGCTCATCATGGTAGATGATACTGGTGAGTGCAATAATTCGTTCTTGTCTTCGTTATTTTCAACGTAGCTTAGTGATTTTGTCACTATTGTTAGTGATCTTGTCAGCATATACCTATGTTGGTCAAATCTATTTTCTTTCATGTGTCTGAGACTGCATTACGACCTGTAGTTTTTATATTAAACAGTAGATTGTGTAATTTGAGTATTATTAAGTTCTTTTGCTAGCGAATAGAGCAACGGCGCTCGTGCCAGTCAATAAATTTAAATAGTTAATATGCAGAAAGGCGCTGGTAAATTTGAATTGTTGAACTTGCCAGTAATTCTTTTACTATTTGACTATAAGTCAAGGCGTGGGTATAGAATGGCCGAATTATGGCCGCAATTATGAGGTCACGAGTTCGATCACGCCGCGCTAAATTTTGCGCAAATTTCACTTTCTATATCCCGCATTGACCCATATCGATGTTTCTGTCAACCCAAGTGAAATTGGTTTGATAGAAACTGCATAGAAGGCTATCGGGTGGATTCTGCCTATAATTCAAGAAGTATAGCCTTACCACACTGTGCCATGCTGATTCTGCCCGAGGATTACGTCAATTGTGCACGTGTCTGTAGAATATTCAGTTACACATTAATTCAAGAGCAGGTAAATTCTATTGATCAAAAACAACTGAAATCCTCGTTGTCGAACGACGAAGATCCCGACATATGACGAGGTCATTGCGTAGAAGTGATATGCATATTGTGTTTATTTTCTTCGAGTGCTGCGTTAATGACTGATTTTGGAAATGAGTTAGGTGAGTATACACGATCATAAAATACGGCTATGTTACTCCTACTTGTTCTGTCTTTGTTATAATGTTGTGAGCGTTTTTTGTCTTATTTTTCAGATGTGTTGATGTTAATTGTTTTGTGTTTTACAGCTTGTTTTGTGGTTTATGTCCGATACAAATACTCACCCGTTTTCTGTTTTACATTAATTACTTTTCTTTCTTCTTTGTTTACTTGCATGAGGGCGGGTTTTATTTCTGGCGTGTGTGGGTGTGCGTGTGGTATTTGCAATGTTACCTAGTTTCTATCAGGTTAAATATTTCAGTTGTGTAATTAGACTTGTATTTGTTTATGTTGTTTTTTTCGAACACACTCACATACACACACACACATACACAAACATACGCGCGTGTGTGTGTATGTGTGTATCTTTGTATGTATCTGTTGTGTGTCACTTTGTATCTGTGTGTATTTCTATGTATTCATGTGTATATATATATATATATATATATATGTATTACACACGCAAGTAACATATATAATACGATATATATATATGTGTGTGTGTGTACACATGCGAGCACACACATGCACACACACACACACACACACACACACACACACACAAGTAAGATATAACGCGATATATATATATTGTGTGTGTGTGTGTGTGTGTGTGTATGTGTGTGCAAGCACACAAACGCACAAGTAACATATAACACTCTCCCACACACATATATTGGAAGAAATTTTTGTTATTAATTTATTCACCATTACACGCGTTTCATTTCGCAATAAGAGCTACAAAGCTGTACACGTAGAATAAACATGTAGGATATCACCTATTAGAAATTTATCAAAGAGAGATCAAATAATACTTATGCATTTCTCACTAAAAAATGTAGCATCTACATTTAATTTTGGAGAAATGAAATATGTAGATGTGTTTCATGGTTACACAACTTAGATTAAAACCATATATATATGTATATATATATATATATGTATGTATGTATGTATGTATATATATATATACATATATATATATAATATATATATATATATATATATAGAGAGAGAGAGAGAGAGAGAGAGAGAGAGAGAGAGAGAGAGAGGGGAGGAGACATACATAAGAAATTAAAGAAGGAAAAGGCACATACTTTACATAGTTTTAATATAATTTTTAATATATCTTATATTGTTTGTTGACCGGTTTCGCTTTTGCTAATCATGATATTAAAACTTATTTAAATACGCATTTTCTTAAGAAAAATTTTTTTGTCCATGTTGTGTGTGGAGTTTATGAATGAATGATTCGGCAACTAGCAAAATCTAAGGGGAGGTAATTGGTTATCGTTATTATTGTGGACAGAGGGGATGATTATCCATCTTTCGGTGAGGAGAAATATATATATATATATATACACTAAAATTCATATATATATATATGTGTGTGTGTGTGTGTGTGTATGTGTGTTTGATGAATGAGAGATGGAAGATACGAGAATGTTTATTGATTACTACAACTGTTCCGACCCATCTAGCATTGATCCCTCACGGGTGGGATACTGAAAAAGCTGGTTTTGGAGTCTCCATCAGTGTAGATGTTCTCTTCAGCTGATTACAAAATGTATCTCTTTAAAATAGCGTCTGTTCCACAACTTTTCTTCTCGGTATGTGTATACAAAAGCAGCAAATACTATATATATATATATTATATATATATATATATATATATATATATATATGAGAATGTGTAGACGCAATAAGAAGTAAGAAGTTCACTTCTTATCATGCTGTCAGTCTTCAAGAAGCACACGGTGCGTTTAATTGCAGCTTTGAGGACTGGACCAAGAATAGTTAGATATTCCCTTCATAACTAATAAGCGGCACAATAATACTTCTATTAATAAAAGGTAAACCTCTTGGACCAATACAAACCGCAATCAAAAGCAAGAGGGAATTTCAAAATAACATTAGGAATGGTTTGTCCTTTTAAAAATTAATTCACCCAACAGAATCCCGATTAATAAAAAAACTTGGTGCCGGAGACTATGTGATTACCCATCGACGCCTTGTTCGGTAGTTAGATTTCCTCAGCAGATAAAGCTTAGAGATACAGGATTTTTGATTAAGGACACCAAGACGGCGGGTTCATAGAATCATTATCACGCCAGACAAAATGCTTACTAGCTTTTTTTATTTCTCGGTCTTTTACGTTCTAAGCTCAAATGCCGCGGAAGTCAATTCTGCCTTTCATTCTTTTGGGGGTCGATAAAATATGTACCAGTCAAGTACTGGGTTCGATGTAATTGACTAGCCCCCTCTCCTAAAATTTCAGGCCTTGTAGTAGAAAGAATTATCAAAGATACCTTACCAAACGTCGAGTAAATAAAATCTATTTGGAAGATGAGGTGTGTTTGATGGAATGTCTCGGCTAGTTCAGGTTTGACATGTAACACCGATCTAGTTTAATCTAAATCTTTGGATAAAGTCAAACTTCAAATAGTCGTTGACATTTTATACATTTAACAAGACTAATTAGGAATAATTACTTGGCAGGCCATCCTACACCAATTATGTCCTACGTCTTTTGATAATATAAGCTTTCGCGGAGTTGTTTTCTGTGTTATATATATATATTACACGCACGGACATATATATATATATACTTACATATGCACACACACACAAACACACACACACACACACACAGATACGCACACACATACACACACACACAAACTATCTTTTGTTCCGTACATTTTCGCAAAAGGTTGCTTTACCAGACATCTGGTTTCCGTTTGTTTGCACATCGTACGCCTTTATTACACACGTAGACTAACGTTATCGGCTGCACAGTTTCGATTTCTATCTAAATTTACGAAGTTTCTCTCTCTCACTATATATATATATATATATATATATATATATATATAGAGAGAGAGAGAGAGAGAGAGAGAGAGATTTTAAAGATTCGTTGAGAAATGGCATATATATATATATATATATATATATATATATTATATATATATATATATATATATATATATATATAAACACATATAGATACACACACACACTCATATATATATATATATGGAAATTAATTAGACCGGGATTTTCCCATATAATACTAATTTATGTCATTGCTACACGATCTGAATAACTACATATATGAATAACTATATATGTATCGACTCTCATATATAGCAGATACTTCGTTTGGATCTCTTCACTTTCATCGGCAGATCGAGAAATTAACTTTTTGTAACTAAACACTTTCAAACTTCGGATACTGGTAGAATGTGTCATATAAAGCATCTCTTACTCTTAGCGTTGTTGAGAAAAGTTTCTATTTACGAAGTTACTTCGTATTAAAGTTGTCGTATTTCGGTAATTTCAACCATTCAATGACGTGTATTCAGCTGAATAAAATTTACTGCTGTTGTTTGTCAACAACAACTTCCGGTCTTAACTTAGCTGGTCTTGTGTTAAAATTTGAAACCTTATAATACAAAATAATACAACTTATTGGCATAAAATTTTTATCATTATTATTATTATCATTGAGTGAGAGAGCAGTTCATGCCATCAAAGTGACACTGGGGTAAAATATACGAAGCCCAATATACCCATCATGACTACCCGTCTGATAAAGGTACACCAGGCACATGCATCACAACCATATGTGTGCGACATGGTGATCTCATATCAAGATAAACAGCACATGACCTTGCAGGTGGGGCCCAGTTAGAAATTTCTTCAGGTTGAGTAGCCCATCCCGCTCAAACGGTCTCTGAATAAGGGTTGTTTAAGGATGTTGAAAGAACCACCCATGTTTCCAGAGGTGAACTATTCAAACCCCAAAGAATCCCTCTCAACACATGGCTATGATGCTCCCCCACTACTTCTGCTCGTGATCAGAGATGCACATATCGTCAGCCACTAAGGAACATGCTCAACTGGTTAAGGTCAAACAACTGACAAGCAAATCTGTGGTATTGAGCAGAATATTTGCTGTAGCCCATCTTTTATACCAAGACAAAACAATGTACATGATAACACTTCCAATCAGTTAAGATCAGAAGCCATGAGAGCCACTGCCTGGTACTGCATCAGGGCATTTATTATCATTATTATTATTATTATTATTATTAGTAGTAGTAGTAGTAGTAGTAGTAGTAGTAGTAGCCACTTTCATTAACACGCAAATAGTGATCGGTGTTCCGCAGGGCACTGTTTTGGGACCTCTACTGTTCATAATGGCCCTCTCAGACATGCCCTCAGCCGCCACACAGAGAGCCACGATCACAAGTTATGCAGATGATACAAAAGTTTCACAGGCAATATAGAACCCTGAAGACACTAAGCACCTGCAATGTGAGCTGGACAAAATATACAAGTGGGCTGAAAAGAATAGCATGCAGTTCAATGCTGAAAAGTTTCAAGCTTTATGCTATCAGCATGCAAAACTGAATGCAATACCCAATGAATACACTGGACCCGGAGGGATTGCAATCCCAGAGGCACAATCAGTGCGTGACCTGGGTATTCACATGAGTGATGACGCAACCTTTCATGTACATGTTGCTAAACTGGCAATGAAATGTAGACGGCTGGCCGGATGGATTCTTAGAACCTTTAGAACAAGAGAACAAGAAACCATGATGGTCCTCTGGAAGACACTTGTCCTAAGCCACTTTGACTATTGCTCTCAGCTATGGTCACCATCCAGTGTCAAGTTGATCACAGAACTTGAGGCGATCCAACGAAGCTACACGAAGAAGATAACCTCTGTGCAGCATATAAACTACTGGGAAAGACTCAAGAGATTAAAACTCTATTCCTTGGAGCGTAGGCGAGAAAGATATGCCATAATATATATCTGGAAGATCCTGGAAGGACTTGTCCCAAACTTTGGCATCAAGAGTCACACAAATGCCACAACCGGGCGCCACTGCGTGGTACCAAGGACTCCAAATTTGCCATCAAGATGTAGGACAAGATACTGTGATAGCCTGGGCTTCAGAGGCCCACAGCTCTTCAATATCCTCCCGAAGAACCTGAGGGACCTGCATGGTGTAGATGCGGATGTTTTTAAAGTAGGACTGGATCTCTTCCTGTCAGGTGTCCCGGATGAACCAACTTCACGGCAGGAGGTGCAGATGAGGGCAGCTGCATCGAACTCTCTCATGCACCAAATGGCAGTTGCTAAAAAGCATTCGTGAGGTAAAATCATGTAGCAAACCAAATGGCGGTGCCCCAGCATGGCCACCGCTCATGAGCTGAAACTGGAAAAATCAAAATCAAAATTATTATTATTATTATTGTTGTTGTTGTTGTTGTTGTACACTGGGCGAAATGCTTTGCGGTATTTCGTCTGACGCTGTCCTTGTTTGTCCCCTCTGTGTTTAGCCCCTTGTGGGTAGTAAAGAAATAGGTATTTTGTCTGCCGTTATGTTCCGAGCTCAAATTTCACCGAGGTCGACTTTGCCTTTCATCCTTTCGGGGTCCATTAAATAAGTACCAGTTACACACTGGGGTCGATATAATCGACTTAATACGTTTGTCTGTCCTTGTTTGTTCCTTCTGTGTTTAGCCCCTTGTGGGTAGTAAGAAATAGGTATTTCGTCTGCCGCTATGTTCCGAGTTCATATTCCGCCGAGGTGGACTTTGCCTTTCATCCTTTCGGGGTCGATAAAATCAGTCAGTACTAGTTACACACTGGGGTCGACTTAATCCCTTCCCCCAAATTTGAAGCCTTGTGCTTCCAGTAGAAAGGAGTATTATTATTATTATTGGTATGTGAAAGTTATTGTCATCGAGTATTTCCAATATCGAAAATATTTGCCATGAATAAATAATTCAGTATGTAACATTTTAACTCTATTACCATCCAGTATCATTTAAACTGAATGCGTTGGAGCTTGTTAATTTTCACTATGTAACAGTTTCTGGTACAATGTCATTCAACAAGCTGTCTCGAAGCATACCCATGAAATTAACATATTTTTATGCCGGTGACTGTACTTGATGCACGCAATGACCAGCTATGACTGACTTGATTCTATCAAATACTAAATAAAGCTTTCGTTTAAAATTAATACTAAAATTCGTTTCATAAAACGAAAGTAAACAATTACAACAACAACAACAACAAATAATAATAATAATAAATGATGATAATAATAATAATAATAATAATAATAATAATAATAATAATAATAATAATGATAATAATGATAACAAAATGCTGGAAATTTGTATTATAGAGGATGGCGTGCTTAAGTAACCGCAACATTTAATTTATTAGTTTGGAAAGTTGGGGTTTGTTGGAGAGAGGAGAGTTTAATTTGAATTGTAGTACTCAGAGTACACTTTCTTTTCAGTTCCCTCCCCTTCGCATTCTTGATCAATACGATAATTACCAGTAAAAATAACGGAGCAGATTCGTTGGAAGATAACTCTCCCCATCCCTTGTACAAATTTGAGCTTGTGAATATTTAAAATTTATCGATATTTGTTTTAGAAAGATGAGTGCAGGGAATAATTTTTAGAGAAAAAAATGCAGCCTAAATATAACATAGTTGAGTAAATATTTGAGAATGAGATGTAGGAAATGAGAGTCAAATAATAAGTGTGCGAAAGTATGGTTGACATTGAATTTTAATAAGCAGTTTTATATGAACAAGAGCCATTATAGTAATTAATATTATTATTTCAGTGTTTTTTTGTTGTTTTTTGTGGGGTGGGGGTGGAATTTGAGATTATTGTTTGTGAAACTAGAACAAATTCTGGAAGATTAAATGGCGTTTGTACAATTTGCAGAAATTCTCTCACAGGAGCCACACGACACAAACGTTTGTGATGTGACTTTTAGTAGAGTGTTCCTATAGTAGTAGTTCTTAGTCTTTTATAGCTAAACGCCCACTTTCATTAAATGATATTTTACAAACAACCCCATTATCATATTTTGTATAAGAAAAAGATTTATCAAAGAGAAGTGTAGTGGTTTGCTATCCATATTTTTTTTAATTATCCCTTCTAACATGGGCTTCTTTTTTTAGATGTTTGGTTTGATTAGTGTCTTCTATATTGAACCTTTAAAGAAATTACGAAAGAAGACGTAGGTTCATATAACGAAATTTATTGGACCTTGGTGCATCAACAGTCGGGTTTCTGATCATTGACAATACAATATCCAACTCATATTCTAATTCCGACCAAGATCGTTGGCGATTCTTTTTCCTCTGTCTTCCCTTCTCTGGATCTTTCCTTCTCCTATGTTTCCGACGAAGAGCTCCGCTCGAAACGTTAATCCCTCCTTCTTTCCTTCTTTCCTGAGCGTCCAATAATACTATATTTGTTCCACGTCCTCGCGTTGTTGTTTTTTTGTGCTTTCTTGTTTGGATTAACTATACACACACACACACACACACACACACACACATTTAAAATGTAATATTACTAGTTTAAAAGTAAGGTGATGAGCTAGCAGAATCGTTAGCAAGCCGGGCAAAATGCTTATTGTCATATCGTCCGTCTTTATGTTCCGAGTTGAAAGTCCTTTTGTGAGGTGTCGATAAAATAAGTACCAGTTGATCTACACCATCACTTGAGATTGCTGGTCTTGTGCTAAAATTCTGAAATCAACATTTCTTAGAAATTTTATTTCTAAGAAATGAAAAAATAAAAAAATAGACATCCCGTGCTCCCCACATTAATAGAAATAATAGAAATAATTCAGTTTGACATTTCTTGGAAATTTAAGAATTATTATTGTTTAGCTTGAGGTTAGTCTCAATCGAGCAGATTTTTTCTTGTCGTTCAGCCATAGTGTATCTAGGGCTACATTGTCTTGTGTATCCTACCTATTTTACTGAATTAAGGGATCCCTTGAAAGAAATCTGGTTGCTATCTCTAGTAGCTCGAGAAACCGCAAAGGCTCCCCTATCGTTAAGACAAAAGGTCAACCTCAACCGAGTAGATTATTTTCTTTCGCTCATAGTGTATCTATAATTGCATTTTCCAGTATGCTCTGCATTTAATAAGCCTGTAGAATATAATTTGAAGGAAACTTGGCTGCTATTTCTACAAGGCGATGAAACCACGCCGTGGTTCCCTTGTTAACTCATTGAGGACAGTCTAACACCAGATACATATATCTTTTACATATGCACATGATAAGTAAGAAACTCAATATATTTAATGCAAAGAAAGATTTCAAATATGACAGTATGGCGGATCTGGTCTTTGCTGAAGGTCAGCTATTTCCAGAAGTCAAAAGTAATTTTTGCGGCTCTATAAATAAACTAATCTCTGCAATGCGGTTTCAACTGTTTATTTTTTCTTCTAAATAAACTCATTCAGTATGGAGGTCATTAGTTGAATGCTTCAAAGCAACCTCTAGGTCAGTGTTTTCCAGTATGTGGCTTAATATTTTAGTGTGTCACGAATTTGCACAGGTGTGTCACGAAATTATTCGAGGTCAAAATATTTTATTTTTGATTTTTTTTTTTCTTCTTTTTCTTTCACATTTACCCTTTTACTTGTTTCAGTCTTTAGATTGCGGCCATGCTGGGGTACCGCGTTGAAGGGTTTTGGTCGCCCGTACTAATTTTTTTTTAAACCTGTGGCTTATTTTAGCGGTCTCTTTTGCCGAACTGCTAAGTTACAGGGACGTAAACAAAACACCGGTTGTCAAGCGCAAAACACACACAACAGACATATTACTTTTTTTACTCTTTTACACGTTTCAGTCATTTGGTTGCGGCCATGCTGGGGTACTGCTTTGAAGGGTTTTGGTAACACTATCGACACCAATACTAATTTTTTGAGGCTTGTGACTTATTCTAGCGGTCTCTTTTGCTGAACCGCTAAGTTACAAGGACGTAAACAAAATACCAGTTGTCAAGCGCGAGACACACACATACACGCGAGCGCGCATGCGCGCACACGCATATATATATTATTTTATATTATATTATACACTCACACACACAGATGATGAACTTCTTTCAGTTTCTGTCTACCAAATTCACTCACAAGGCTTTTGTCGGCCCGAGGCTGTAGTACTGAACCTGTGATCACATGGTTGAGACGCAAGCTTCTTAGCCACACAGCCAGGCCTGCAGATAAAAATGAATCATTAATTAACTGTTTTAACTACTCATGCTTACGTTTACACACAGGCCCAAAATGTTGTATTTAATAGTTACATGCTGTTTAATTAAAGATATCTATTACGTTATAGTGATAACGATATATTATCATCACTTTAATAGAATGAGAATAGTTAATCAAAATTCCAATATATGAACGATGATGAGAGGCAAGAATATTTTGCACAAGCTAGAAAAAGAGAACAGGCTAGAAGAGAAAACACAACCGAAGTGGCTAGGCAAGATTTCCAAGAAATTTATAAATGGATTATGAAAGAAATGATAGGATATTAGTGCCGGGTGGGAACACGTTTAAAACTCACTTTGCGCCACAAAGTGGACCGTGTAATTTCCATGTGTGATCCCACTGAGGTGAGATGTAGAGGGTTTGTACGTCAGTCCTTCTGCAAAGTTTACATCCTACTTGGCATCATAGGAGCCAGTAAGAAGAATGCTATCAGGTCGTCGTGGAGGCGCGTGGCTTAGTGTTTAGAGTGTTGGACTCATGATCGTAAGATTGTGGTTTCGATTCCTCAACCGGGCGACGCGTTGTGTTCTTGAGCAAAACATTTCATTTCACGTTGCTCCAGTCCACTCAACTACAAAAATGAGTAATCATGCGACGGAACGGCGTCCTGTCCAGATGGGGAACATATACGGCATGAAACCGGGAAACCGGCCCGTATGAGTCGGTATGACTTCATAAGGTAACTTTACATTTTACTTTCACATCAGGTCGACCTGCGGAGGCAGCGGTGGTTGTTTCAAGGTGGCTGTGGATTAGGATATGCGAGCCCTGAAAGGGGAAGTGCTGTCATGGGCAGTAATAACTGGACACAGGCTAAGGCATGATCAACCACTGCTAGGATACCTTGGAGAGGGTGCCTGATGTTGAAAGGCCCGAAACACCTAACGACCCCAGGAAACCTCCCTGATAATATGTCCCGGTGCATCTCAGAATGATATATGGGAATACATAGTGTGTCATGGATGGGACCATCCTTAAAATTTTAGAAAGTACTAGTACAGTCCTTAGAACATACAGATTATAAGATATGTAACAAAAAATAAAAGGAAATGAAGTCACGGGGGAAAATGTCAGAAATGGCACAGTTTTGTGACTAAATAAAAACAAAATTAAAATTCATAAGAAAAAGTTTCTCATTCCATTTAATAGCACAAATAGACACATTAATTAAACTATGTAATGAGATTTTAAGTCATTAATTAACATGTCTTGAACACAATGAGCACAAAATTTATTTAATTGTATTACACTTATGTGAGGGAAAAAAGGACATTTTATTTAATATCTGAGATAAAACAAACAAAAAGCATTGAAATTTCTCAGTGACTTTCCCCCTGTGACTTCTTTTCAGACATTGTGTGCATGTGTGTGAGTGAGAGAGAGAGAGAGAGAGAGAGAGAGAGAGAGACTTTTGTTCTATAGATTTTCCTCCGTGTTTTCTTCCGTAACATTCTTGCATGCGTAACATTATAAGCTAGCTCCCGTCTTCAACATTCAATTTCCCTTCCTGCCGTGTCTATCCTGTTAGTATAATTTCACAACAAAACAAGTGATTCAAATTTTCATCAAGATAATGAGGTCTTTGTTGTGTAATATCTACCTACTACAGTGCCTCTCGTGTCATTCTACCTGCTAGAAATACCATTTAAATCTCTTTCAAATCACACACTACCGCCTTATAAATTATCGATGGAATGGACACATAGGGTAACGCAGCCTGAGCTAAAAATATGTCTGAAAATACAGAGAATGTGTCAGGAATATCACTGATCGCGAAGATAAGCAATACTAAGAATAGCAAGATTGCCATAAGACAATCGATAGTAGACACACATTCTACTTTAGTGATTCGAAAGCTTCCACGCTGTCAGCTTTCCAGGTAGTCGTTAAAGCTAATGACTTTTTCTCTCAATACACCTTTAATTTCATTTAATTAGAAATTATATTCAACTTGCTACATTAAATACGTTTGCTTGGACTTTAACTACTTGTGGTAATGAAATGGCGGCCTTATGAGGTGTTTGTGAGGTTTCCAGGTTAGCGGTGTTTAACGCTGGATTAACCGTTAAGCAAAATAAGTACGTGCTTAGAGTATCAAAGAAAGAGGGCACTACAGAAATAGAAAATGGTTTACGGCACAAAAGAAATCACTTTTAAATCTGCGAAAATAATTTTCAAGATGCCTTATCTCTACCAAGTATAGAAACAGATGTGCTGCAGAAGATTAATTTTGAGGATCTGATCAAAGACTACAATTTAGAAAAAAGTAGTAAATTTTCAAATATAAACTGGAATTATACAAAAATAAACATTATTTTCCAAATTACTGTTAGTTTTCATTTTGTGAAATATAAAATTCATTTTACAATTTATTATTGATTATATTTTGAATTAAATATATAAGGGGACAATAAAATCTTTTAAGTTCTTAGGGCTTCTATGCATCTTAATCCGGCCCTAGTGGTGTTATCATCTACAGAGCTGTGTAGAATTTATGAAAACATCAAGTAAGAGGTGTCCATAATCTGCGAGGTTGTTTAAATTAGTGATATTTCCAGCGAAGAGATGTTTATTAACCGCGGGATTATAACATGATACAGTTTACTGAAATTGAAAGTGGACTTAGATTTGGTATAGTCAATTACTGACTTGTAACTTGGCATAAAGCCATTTGGTAGGGCGAGGTGTCGAGAAGCGCAACGTCCACTAGATTGATATCAATGCTTTCCTGTATTTAATTTCAGTGGTGTATGGTGGTTGTTGGCATAGGATGTACTACCATGCTAAACATTCTACTGTGGCATAACTAAAAAGGTACAAAACTTTAGCCTATTTCTATACGTAAAACCATTTCAGCCTGATTAAAACTGTATTTCTGTGTGTGTACAATTACATGTGAAAACAAATTATATCATTCTGTAGTACGAAAAGATATTTTTCAAAGAAAATTTTTATGTTTGGTGGCTGTGCAGGACTCCTGTCAGATGAGTCGTCTCGGGCGAAACTTCGTAGCGATAAACAGCAATTTAAGCGAATTAAAATATTTAGACACTGTTTCAGTATGGTGTCATTTTCTTTTTATCCAGTGAATGTTACTGAATATTAATTCAATCTAAAAACACATACGTATATATACATGAATAAGCATATCTATAAACACACACACACGTACACAGACACATACATATATGTTCAATTTATATATATATATATATATATATATATATATATAGATATATATATATATATATACATATGTATATACACGCGCGCGCACACATAAAAACACATACAGCAATATAGATATATAACTGCGCATATATATATATATATGTGTGTGTGTGTATGTGTGTGTGTGTGTCCGTGCGCATGTGTACACATATATTTACATTTAATTATATTGTATCTGTGTAAATATGTTTGTGTGAGTATGCGTTTATCTTGAACTAAATATACCAAGAGTAATTCCTCTGTATATGACGAAAACAACGGTTTGAAAACCTAAGATGTTTACAGTAGTAAGTAGCTTTATATATTTAAATGTCTTATCTTCATTATTTCTGCTGATCATTTTCTAGCTTTTCTATTAGTTCTTCACCACTCACTGATAAATAATAAGAGGGCGAAATAATGTTAAGCAGCTCCACATAAATAGTAAAAAAAAAAGACGTGTCGTGTACGGTAGATTGTTTGGCGGTAGGAGAGAATAATACTACAACAAAATACTATCGAGAATATTATAGGTCTGACCGACTTAATCTCTCACACCGCGCCATGTCCATACTCGTTGGATTCGTGGTACAGTTAGCTCTTATTACTTGACAACAGTGACGGTATCTTCAGCTTAACATGCCAGTAATGTCAACTATTGTTATTTCAAGACAAGGTTAACACAGTGCAAAGATTTTATCAGCTAATCGGTAGTCACCCGACGTAAGGTAGGAAGAAAATACGTAGGCAGTTGTAATGGCATGGCGGCCATATACGGGGGAGGGAGTGAGAAAGAGACAGAGAGAGAGGGAGGGAGAGAAAGAAAGAAAAAAAGAAAGAGACTAATAGGGAGAGAACGAGAGAGATGTTTGAATGTATTTATGCTTTTTTTTTTACGAGTATGCTTGTGTGTGTGAAAAAGAGACAGACAGAAAAATAGAGAGAGAAAGAGAGTGAGTGAAGGGAAAAGAAATGGAGTAGATAGCCTTTATCATCAATCCTTTGGGAAGGTAGGCAGATTTTTCGAATTAAAAAGAAGTATGCAGATAGAATTGACGATAGATGATTAAAAATGTCGACTCGGGGAAAAAGAGAAGCAGTACGTTATTGAAATATAGAAAGGAGAAAGATGCTATCTGTTAAAAATATTGGGATTAAGGAAATAAATGAAAGAGGGAACAGAAAGTAAATTAAAACAAGCGAATCTAATAGCGAAAATTAAATAAGCAAATGTTGATCGGAACGAAGTTTATGAAACAAAAGTAAAATAACGTTCAGCGTTAATTCTAAACGTGAAACAAATGAAAGAGATGGGCTGTTATAATAAATATAACACATGTGGTAAGATCAGTTGATTGATGATAAATCAACAGCCAAGTAACAGCAAGGGATTGATTTTATAGTAAAGTTAAAATTGAATAGTGAATAGTATCGTGGAAAAGAGGCAAGCGTCTGCTAAACTAAGTCAGCGATTCGGTTTCAATTTTACGTTGTCATAATTTCATTTCACATGACGTCATTAGTATACGTCATAGACTATTCCCAGTGGCCTAGCGCTACGAGACATTTACTGAGAGTTTTTGGAAAGAACACACTGATGTTGGCTTCAGCTTTCAGTTACCTCAACACGATTACAAAGTCTCCACGTCATCGCTCGATATGTCAGAAATAGCAGCCGAATCTATTCTCCTTGAAGTACACCCAACTGTTTTTGTTTGTTGGATTTTTATT
Source organism: Octopus sinensis (assembly GCF_006345805.1). Classification (NCBI taxonomy): domain Eukaryota; kingdom Metazoa; phylum Mollusca; class Cephalopoda; order Octopoda; family Octopodidae; genus Octopus; species Octopus sinensis. The sequence goes on along the minus strand of NC_042997.1, from coordinate 164,811,440 downwards.
CTTTTTTTTTAAGGTAGACTACTTATATATTGTTTAAGTTAGTCTTAGATGACTGAATGACAGACAGGATGGTCATGACTGGGTTGTGGTTAAATAGCATAACAAATATTAACCTTGATAGCAGCATGGACATCACACAGTTACATTTTTTAAAATTCTGTAGATATTCAAATTTATTATAAGAAATAAGCTCGTTTTACAACCATGTACTTTCGGGCTCAGTCCCACTACACAGACCTTGGGCAAGTGTCTTCATAGAGCATTGGTCGACAATGCTCTGTGATTAAACTGGGTAGACGGAAACTGTACAGAAGCCTGTCATATATATGCACGCGCGCGTGTGCGTTCCTGTCTGTCAGCCCAACAGCTTGACAACCGGTTTTTGGTTTGTTTACGTTCCTATGACATAGCAGTTCGGCAAAAGGGGATCTGAAACTAGTAAAGGATAAAAGATAAAGTTGACAACCGGTTTTTGGTTTGTTTACGTTCCTATGACATAGCAGTTCGGCAAAAGGGGATCTGAAACTAGTAAAGGATAAAAGATAAAGTAAAAGTTTGATAGAGAAAAGGGTTGAGATGTCCAGAGTTGTCTTCTGTGTGTAAAACACATAGCTTACGACATGTAGTAAACCAATAAATTTTAACTCATATTATATTCATGGTGGGGCGGAAATAAAAAGTTCATTAGCTAAATAATTCATTCTAATCAAGAAAGGTAAGGGTGAGAGGACTGAAAATTAAATAAATTAATGAAAAATTAAGGTATGCAGTGTGGAGCATCATAAGTACTGTCACAACTTAGGGCATGATTCGTATATATCAGATTTCGTCAACTAAGAAGTAACTGCAGTGTTGAAGGTGAAAGAGCTTGCCGATTGTACGATGTACGGAAACACCATTCCGTTATAGATGATGATGTGGCAAGAGCTGCAGTGTTGAGTCGTAAAAGCGTACTGTTTGTAAAAGGGAATGCTTTTTCCATATATTGTGGGCCGTATTTGTTTGCCTGAATTGTTACAGAATGGCTATGAGTAACCCACATGAGTGATTTGGGGGTTATGAAGGACATGTCGGATAGGATAGCTTCAGTAACACGCTTATCTGTTTCTAATGGAACAACGAGGAAGCACTTGAGCTGCCACGGACATTTAGCATTAAACTGATGAGGCTTCGACCTTCTCAACTGGCTTGAAATGTCATAGTGCCCGTTGTGTAGATTGTAGTATTTGGATGCGTGATGGGTAGTTGTGATAATGCTGTTGTCGAATGACTTGGTTGGCGCAGAGGCGATAATGGTTTGTGTGGTATTGGTTGGGACTGGAGGTGAGGAAGGAATGAGATTGTTTGGAGCGTCTATGTATCTGTCCGGGATGGGAATAGGGGATTTGGTCAAGGAATATACAGATTTGAGCATTGTGAAAATTTTCGGTTTCAGCACTGGCAGCATTAGTATGAGTATTAGAATAAAGACGAGTTACGAATGTCGAAGTCAGCAACGGCGATGACTTCGGTTTAGGTTGGATCAATGTACCAGAATATTTGAGAAGAGTGTTGATAATTGTCCGACATGTTTCGTTTCAATTTTAGACTTATAAAGGGTTGTAGAATGTAACCCTGTATCGTTAGGTCACGGTAACCCCTCTCCTACCTACGCCAGGAATCTACTCTGAATGTACTTACAACAGAACGGTATCCTCTTGGGGTATTGATAGGTCAGGAGATGGTGTCAAAACGGACAGTGTGATGCTCCTATTTTCACCCCTGCCATATGGAAAACCCGTCTACGTCAAATGCAACAATACCACATCAAACAAATGATATTCATAAATACACACAAACACATGCACTCGCACACACATTTTCCAACAAGGGTTATTTTATCACTCCAGAACGGTAAAGATATAATTAAAATAAAAACAATAATATAAAATATAAAGACGAATATGTAAGCTTAACAGATTCGTTTTATTCATCAAGAGAGAAAGAGAGCGCGAAGAGGTAATAGATTGACAACATTGTTCCAAGGTGTTCATGCATGTATTTCATATTAATGGAAATGTTTCTTTCTCTGATGTTATATATCAGTTTTAAAGACCAAAATACCATTTCTTTGTTCTTGCCCTGTAGCTTTCTCGACTTTGGTTTCGATCCCCCTCTTCTCTTCCTTCTCTCTTTCTCATTTTCTTCTCTTCCATCTTATTCTTTCTCTCGCTCATGCAGAATCATTAACAAATATATCAGGAAAACAATGTATGTATGTATTTATATATATATATATAATATATATATATATATATAATATATATATATATATATATATATATATATGCTCACGCACACACACGTGTGAGCAAGTGAATATGTAAGCTTACCAGTTTCGTTTTATTCATAACGTTAACACATTCCTTAACTAATTACCCACTAAGCATTGAATTTCAGGCACATTTTCGCAAGTACTAGGAACAATTCAGTCAGTAAAAATTATCTTCTCGGGTCATACCGACTTACACGGGCCGGCTTTCCGGCTTCATGGCGTATGTATTCCCCACCAGGATGGGACGCCGGTCTGTCGCAAGATTACGCATTTTTGCCAGCTGAGTGGACTGAAGCGATGTGAAATGAGACGTTTTGCTCAAGAACACAACACGTCACCCGGTTGAGGAATCGAAACCACTATCTTACGATCAAGAGTCCAACACCCTAATCACTAAGCCACGCGTCTCAACTCATAATCTCGTTCAAATGCACTCAGTCAGTAATCGAACCTGAATCACAAACTTGCTTTTTTCATGTTTTCGTTTCCTTAAAGACAGATATAGTTCGACGAAATTTTGCATAGTCTGTCCCCAATTTCTCCCCACAAAAAGCCTTTGACCAAGATGTCTCATAATAGAATCCAACCTGGAAATACATGATTGCGTAGCCTACTTCTTAACCACGCAACCATGATCACGCTTGTTTGGTTAAAGCCCTTAATCTGTTGCGATTAGTCTTTGATAGTATTCCTGTTTTTAAGACGGCGAGCTAACTGAATCGTTGTCGCACCGGACAAAATCCTTGGCGGCATTTCGTCTGTCTTTATGATCTGAGTCTTTAACTTCCGGGGAGATCGACTTTGCCTTTCGTCCTTTCAGAGTCGATAAAATAATAGTTGAGCATTGTGGTCGTTGTAATCGACTTAGCTCCTCCTATGAAATTGTTACCCTTGTGCCAATATTTGTAACCAAAATTTGTCGTTTTTCTTTTATTTAGACATGGGGATAAGATCCTCTTTATAGTTCATCCTCCTCCTAACTGGAGATTCTTTTATGTCTCAAATGTTATTTTCAAATTTAAGCCATCAATATAATAGGATTCCTTTATTTATTTCTATCTCCCCCACCCCACCAACACACACCAAGGATATGGAAAATAGTATTGCCGTTAAAATATATTTACATCTTGCACCAGGTTTGGGGTTTGTCTTTCCCGAGTCATATAAAGCTGATTTCCCAGATTCTGTGGTTGATATACGGATCGCCCTCGCCATCTGGACAAGATGTTGATCCGTCGCAGGATTACTCATTTTTGCTAGCTGGGTAGCCCGTAGCAACATGAAATGAAGTGTTTCGCTCAAGAACACAATGCATCATTGGCCCAGGAATCGAAACCACATTCTTAAGATCATGAGTGTAATACCCTAACCACCAAGCCACGCTCCACACACACACACACACACACACACACACACACACACACACACACACACACACACACACACACACACACACACACACAAATCATGCATTAGATATCTTGTATTCATTTAAACCGTATGACGACATGTTTACTACAATTAAATTTCAAATTTCAACAGTAATTCATTTACTATATTGGTTTCTTACAAGATAAGAACGCAACACCAGAAATCTTTCAGAAGTGTACACAACCAATTACATCGATTTCAGTATTTAACGGCTACTTCATTTTATCGGCCTCAAAAAGATGGAAGATAGAATTGAGCGAGATATTTGAACACAGAGGACGCATGCAGCTGTGACTTAATACCTTGCTATTTTATTTTTATGGAGCCACGTTTCATATATATATATATATATATACAGACTGCAACCGTTTCATAGCAAGGTGGTGTTTGTTATATAATTTGTAACATACGCAGAACCAGGTTAGCTAATCTTCAGGTCGTGTTACTTCAACATTGTCTACGTTAACAATGTAAACGACGTTGAGGAAGTAACAGGACCTGAAGATTAGCCAAACTGGTTTTGTTTATGTTACAACTTATGTAACTGACATTACTTTGCTATGAAACAGTCGTAGACCGTGTTTTACCTGTCCCATTCCTTACTTTTGGGGATTTCTATTCGCATTTCTGGCATCCTCAGTAGGTAAAGCCATGTGTAGTATAGTGACCGTCAGTTTATAGAAGTTCCTTTTAATTTGAATATGGGACGAAACATGTAACTTACGATATCAATAAACTTGTTTTATCGTATATTGTACACCCTTTGTCATCTGTACAGGCCGCATAAGTGCTCAAATCTTACTAACTTCCTATACTTGGATCTCAGGATCATACTTATACACATACATACATACATATATATATATATATATATATATATATATATATATATATATATATATATATATATATATATATATATTATATATATATATAAGTGAGTACATATAAAATTATAAAATCTATGTGCTAGCACGCGCGCTCGCGCACACACGCACAAACGCACACATGTACACGCATACACGCAGTTTTATATATATTTGTTTTAAATATTGGACTGCGGTCATTTTTAGGCACCGCCTTCAAGATTTTAGGCCAGTGGCTAATTTATAGAAAATCTTTTTGTGCAACCGCTAAGCCGTGTGTGTGTTTCAAAATAAGTTTATGGAATGTAAACATGAATTCTGTACGAAAAGATGCGGCATCTCATCTTATTCATTACCATTATAATTAACCGTTATCTTGAAATGCCCCATTAAGAGAAAACTGCTAAAAACCAAGGCATTATATTATTTCAATATTTCTTCAGATTTGTAACAGTGTGTAATAATTTAGTGTGGTATGAAATTTTTGCAAAATATCCAATTTTTGTAAAGGCATAACCACTGAGATATTAATACTTCATTATATTTTTCTGACATTTTCAAAAAAATTTTATCTGTGTCGTGATCTAATTATAACCATTTCTGCCCATTATATTACTGAAAGATTTCTATAGTTAATTTGATTCAGAGGAAAGCCTGTATATTACCAAATAACATAGGTAATTCATTTTATATATTTCATATTATGCACACAGCAACTGTTTTGAATAGAACTTTCCACTTGATTTCTTCACCTTTCTCAGCACTGAGACGAAAATAGATCTCGGTATTAATCGTATGTGCGGGGCTGTAATATGCTCCTAAGTTGCAGTATGCAGTAACATTATACAGCTTTACAAAATAGTTTATAATGTGGAAAGCATAAACCTATAAGAGGTAAGCCTTCTTGTATTATTCATGCTGTCAATATAAAGTCGATTTCATTGCAATTCACACCTACTTTCGCTTTCTCCTTTCTTTATACCTATCTTGATTAATGTTTGCTATCAAATTTAAGACTGAGATACTGATTAGATAAAACTTCACCGGCTTGATATATTGTTATTCACCCAAGCTATACTGTGTCAAACATGGTAGGGTTGAACATACCCCTACACTATCTAAATTTACTGGTTTACCAGGAAATTATAGCTTATTAGTAAATATTTTTTTTAAGGTTAACGAGTAAGGTTGATGTAAAGAAATTAATTTTCACAGCTATATACAGAAAACCAGCCATTATTGCTGGCTTTGGGACGAAGCCTTTTGATGACAAAAACCGGTGGCTAGCATTATTCGTGATTGTAACAATCAGCTTCTGCTAAACATAGACATGTGTGTGAGTGGTTGTTTATTATTATCATTACCATTATTATTGTTGCTGTTATTGTTGAGTAAGAAAGCAGTGCATGTCATCATAGTGACAATGGGGTAAAACATACGAAGCCCAGTACACTCATCATGACTACCCGTCTGACAAGGATACACCAGGCACATCATCATCATTATCATGATCATCATCATCATCATCATCATTATTATTATTATTATTATTATTATTATTATTATTATTATTATTATTATTATTATTATTATATACATTTGGCTTTTGCTTTATATTTATACAGGGTGACTCCAAGTTACACCCATTATTATTATTGTTGCATGTACGTACGTATGTATGTATATATGTATATTTGCATGCATATGTTTATATGTGTGTGTATGTGTAAATTATTCAAATGTCAATAATTCCGCAACAACCGTTAGCTGTAATTCTTGCATGCAATAATTATGTTGTTTAAATGTAAAAGATCCTTACAACTCATCCGAGTTTTTAATTTTATTTTAGCATAGATCGTAATATTTGAAGTAACAGGAATTATTAACAATACATAGATGTTGTGTAATAGCAAATTTTTGAGATAGTATTCGGGTGGCGGTTAGCACCGACTCTTTTCTGATTTAGAAGACCTAAGGTGATCAAAGATGCCTAAGCCTTGTTCAAGAAACATTGTAGCTATGACTACATTATCTAATGTGTCCTATCTGTAAAAGATGTAAAGGTGTACTTTGAGGGAAATTTAGCTGCTATTTGTAGCATTTTGAACAACTGCTTCGTGGTTCCATCGTTAGGTCGTGGTTTATTTTCCTGTTGTTAATTAGTAGAGCACTCTGGCTATTTGCTCTTTATTTATTTAATTCCCATACATACGTGTATGTGTGTGTGTGTGTTTGTTTGTTTGTTTGTATGTTTGGTAGCGATATTACTTTTGTCCTCACTCTCTGATTGGCAAATAGTCTCTTTTATGCAAAAGTCTGGATATTTGCAGAATGAATGAATAAATTAAGTCGTCGGGATTTCTTGGAAATGAATGACGTCAATCTAATTATGATTATTTATTATTTGATGTTAGCCTTACAATTACTAAGTGAGGCTAATCTAATAATAATCGCGCAGTGATTAACAATAGTGTTAGTTATACACTTCTGACAATTGTTTACAAATTCGTGGTATTTCGCACTTTTAATAGCTCACGAAGCAAAATATAAGATACAATAAAAAAAAAACAGGGAAACAGGTAAAAAAACAGGAGACACAACTTTTTATAGACCCAAGAACGCATTTCGAACTAAGAGAGACTCATAGCGATCTTTCGATTTGCATGAAATGGTAGCTAGATCTCCCTCAAACTCAAATGACACACTACCATATTTCCAAAAAGGAAAATAAGAGTCGGATGAAATGGCCCTAAGATGAAAACTGACCGAAAAGAAAAGACTGGATCGTCACGGCTGGAGTGCCTTGGGTCATAAGTTTGCTCAGTCATACTGAACCAGTGCTGAACAACAACAAAAACAACTTGACTGCATTTTCTTTAGTTGCATCGAGTTATTATTAGTGCTCGCCAAAGAATTATATAGAATTTTCTTTGGTTTATGAAGAATTGTATTTTGAAACTGTGCATTCTATCCGTTGTTCCAGCGATTCTGCCAAACCCTAACCCTGGAATATATTTCGCACTCCACCGATAATTGTGTAGATGTGTTAAGCCCATAGTATACTGCGTGGTGTTTTTTCCAACTTATTGTGCTCTAAACTCAAATCCCAACGGGATCAAATTTGCTTTTCATCTTTTCAGAATCGATAAAAAAGATAAAGTATCAACCCAAGAGCAGTGGAATGACGGGATTGTCAGGGCGTCGAACCAGATACTTTGCAGTTTTTCTTCCGACTCATTGCATCCTGAGTTCAAATCCCCTCTGGTCTACCTGGGCGAGAGACTTAATCTGTCTCCCTGATACCTTGGGTACCCTTTGTGGAACCCACTTTATTGCAACAATTTGGGCCTGGTCTTTGGTGCGAGGATACCCTGTAAAGGGTATCCTCGGACGCCCTGTAGAAGGTTATGACACTACCTTTTCTTCTGACTGTAAGATTTTTATAAAAAAACATGCATCAGTGTTTCTCAAATGGGCGCCGCAGATTATAAAAGATATTATTTCAAAACCCTATACAACCTATACAAATACTTGAGCGTCTTGAAAAATGAGCTATTCAATATTTTGTTATACACAAGTATGATTAATAAACCAAGCCAAACAATGGTTTTCTATATTATTTACTTTACTAAATGTTTAAAGCATTTTTTTTTATATCTGTGCAACTTTCCATGCAAAACACACCAATAAATTTTTATTTGATCTTCAGTGCACCACGACGTCAAAAATATTGAGAATAATTAGTGTAGATGATCCCACTGTTGGTAGCTATTGTTGGTATATATTCAACAATAACAGTCAACAGTTATTGTTAAATAACTACCAACAGGTTGTAGCTTTGGCGGCAGAGAGCCAACTAGGTGATGTCATTGTTATTCTGACCGCTGCTTCTGTTGTTGTGGTAGGTGTTATTGCTATTGTTCTTGTGGTTTCTGCTGCTGATACTGTTTAGCTCCACTATTCATTAGACTTATCGTCAAAGGTATTTCAGCTGTGACCATCCACCTTTTCTCCAGACATAGTATGTCTAAGACTACATTACATGATATTTTCCTTTTTAAAAGATAACAGGGTGTGATTTGAAGGAGATTTCGGTTTCTAACTTAGCGTGTCGATCTCAGTAACTTGAATGTTGATATCATACCATGTTCGTTGTTGTTACAGGAGAGTAAGAATATTACCGGTAATTTACTGGACTAGTCGACCAAGTTTATTCACACCTGTATAAAACTAATCTTGCACAAGCCAAATGGTGGCGCATCTTAATGATCTCTCGACCTCATAGAAATAGCATCCTAATCACTGGCTTGTCTCGTATGAATGCAATGCATACAATGTATGCCTAATATATATATATATATATATAGATAGATAGATAGATAGATAGATAGATAGATAGATAGATAGATAGATAGATAGATAGATAGATAGATAGATAGATAGATAGATAGGTAGGCAGGCAGGCAGACAGACAGACAGACACACACACACACACACATACAGACATACATACATACATACATACATACATACATACTTATGAATGCAAGTAACAAGTCCGATTTTAATATAAATCTTTCATTTTTATGAAAGATAGCTTGGAAGAAGGCTCGTGCATGTTATATGTACTCCAATTAATTATATTCCTATGATTTTTAAAATGGCATACTTTGACTGATGCATCAAGAATCTCCACTGATCCAAACCTCCCTCAAATTTGATCCTACAATCTTAAAAGGTGGATTACATATTGGATAATACGGTTCTTTATAAACTATATCTGAAAGT